>NC_090819.1:111557143-111869026 GCF_000390325.3 Nicotiana tomentosiformis | reverse complement strand
TTTACTTTCTGTACTTGTATGTTTTTTGCTTTCGTTGTTTGGCTGCCTTTGCACTCTTTTTTTTTGCGTTGAAAAATAGCCGAGGTCGTCGACTTGTTTAGTCGTGACCCTTCATTAAGCTGCCGAAAACCGATAGTTGTTTGTTCGAGAAAAGTCGAACATAACCTGAGTTTAATTATGGCCGAGGGCCGGTAGGTGTTAGTTCGAGTGAGGTCAAACATAACTTGAATTTAACTATGGTCGAGGGCCAGTGGGTGTTAGGTCGAGCGAGGTCGAACATAACCTGAATTTAATTATGGTCGAGGGCCGGTAGTAAATTTCGAACAAGGTCGAACATAACCTGAATTTAATCATGGCTGAGGGCCGGTAGGTGTTAGTTCGAACAAGGTCGAACATAACATGAACTTAAGAAAGATGTTCTGATAAATGTAACGTTTATTGCTTTGACATTATTGCTTTTGTTACATACTTGGAGAAATTTACAAATTTTTGGGTGTTGGCTGGTATTCGAGTCCTAGTCCTAGTCTATTTAGTCCTTTCATTGGTTGATCTGGAGAATAGTGAGAGGGAGATCAATGAAATAGTAACCACGGCCCTTCCTTTGTGTACTTCGACTCGAAATATTCCCTTCGTCGCCTCATTAAAAAACTCCTTGAGAAAACCCAAATGGAACAAAACTCAAGTGAGGGAAAAAAAAAGAGTACGGCTTGGGGGACGCTTCTTCTCTCAGAAGTTGAAGTATTTGAGGTAGCTAATATTCCAATTGTTTGGTAGTAGCTTTCCTTTCATTGTTTCTAGTTGGAACGAACCCTTGGTTGCTTCAGCTATGATTTTATATGGGCCCTCCCAATTTGTTCCTAGCTTGCCTTATCTGGGATCTTTGCTCGCTTGAGTTTTAGCTTTCAGTACGCAGTCCCCGACTTTGAGTTTCCTGGCCTTTGCTTTCTTGTTGTAATAACGTTCTGCTTGTTGCTTTTGGGTGACCATTCTTATTTAAGCCATATCTCTTCGTTCGTCGACTTCGTCGAGTTCCTGCCTTCTGCTCTCGTCATTACTTGCGTCGATCTCATAGGAGTACCTTAGGCTTGGTTCTCCGACCTTGACTGGTATTACTGCCTCGGTCCCGTATACCAAAGAGTAGGGCATCTCTCCTATGCTCATTTTCGGAGTTGTTCGGTAGGCCCACAATACTTTTGGTAGTACTTTCGGCCACAGTCCCTTGGCGATCTCAAGCTTCTTCTTCATGATGTTTAGTATTGATTTGTTGGAAGACTCTACTTTCCCATTGCCAGCAGGGTGGTACGGGGTTGAGAGTATTCTTTTGATATTCCATATCTCGAAAAATTTGGCGGTTCTCTTTCTCGTGAACTGGGTACGTTGTCACAACTGATTTCTTTAGGGAGGCCGAATCGGCATATGATATTTCTCCATAAAAAAGTGATTAATTTATGTTCCCATATTTAGGTGAATACTCCTGCTTCTACCCACTTAGAGAAATAGTCAGTTAAAACCAAAAGGAATCGTACGTTACCTTGCCCTGCCGGGAGGGGGTCCACGATGTTCATTCCCCATTTGATAAATGGCCAAGGTGAGGTGACCGAGTGGAGGTGTTCGCCCTCTTGGTGAATCATTGGGGCGTACTTCTGGCTTTGCTCGCATCTCTTCACAAAATCTGTGTCCTCATTTTTCATGGTGGGCCAGTAATATCCCGCCCGTATGAGGCATCTGACCAGTGTTCGGTTGCCGGAATGAGCCCTGCAATGGCCTTCGTGGATTTCTTCAAGGACATGCCGAGTTTGGTTTGGTCCCAGGCACTTCATTAAAAGGCCGCCGTAAGTTCTCTTATACAAGTCGTTGTGGAGGATATTGTATTTGGATGCTTGCATTCTCAGTTTCTTAGCCTCTTTTTATCGCATGGGAGTATGTCGTCCTGCAAGTATGTGATAATACGATTGCGCTAGTCCCAAGTTAAGTTAATGGTTCTTACATCGATTTGACTAGCGAGGAGTTGAGGAGATGGACCACATTTTTGTCTCCGGTTGTGATGCTTTTGGTGGCTGTGGCTAGTTTAGCGAGGTCATCTGCGGCGTTCTATGCTCGTGGAATTTGGTCGAGCTGACATTCGTCAAACTCTGGCAGCAGCTTGCAGATTTCGGTCAGGTACTTTTGCAATCTTTATTCCTTGGTTTGGAAAGTCCTTGTGACTTGGTTGACTACGAGCTGGGAATCACAGTGTAATTTTAACCATTTTGCCCCATACTTGATCGCTAGTCTCAATCATGCAATGATGGCCTTATACTCGGCCTTGTTGTTAGTCATATCTGGGCACCTTATGGACTGGCAAATTACTTTGCCTGTTGGGACTTTGAGTACGAGTCCCAGCCCGGACCTCGATGCGTTGGATGCACCATCGGTGTATAGGACCAAAAGGTCTTGTGTTTGGGGGGAAGTTTGGACAGCTTCCCTTTCGACTTCAGGTATTACTTTTGTGCTGAAGTCGACGACAAAGTCAGAGAGCACTTGTGACTTTATCACCGTTCATAACTGGTACATGATATTTTGCTCGCTTAGATTGATAACCCATTTGGCCATCCTTCCCGATAGCTTGGGTTTATGTAAAATTCTTCTTAGGGGGAAAGTGGTGACGACCGAGATGGGGTGACATTGGAAATATGGTCTAAGCTTTCGTGAAGCTACGACTAAGGCCAAAGCTAGTTTCTCGAGGTATGGGTACCTTGTCTCGGCATCGAGTAGTGTTTTGCTAATATATTAGATAGGAGATTACGTACCTTTGTTTTCTCAAATTAGGACTGCGCCTACAGTTACCTCGGACACAACTAGATAAACGAGGAGACGCTCCCCCTAATCTGGTTTTGAAAGCATGGGCAACGATGACAAGTATACCTTTAGTTCCCTCTGAGCCTAGACGCACTCTGAAGTCCACTAGAGACTGTTATCTTTCTTAAGTACGCCAAAGAATTTATGGAACCTATCTGACGATCGTGATATGAACCTTGATAGGGCAGCGATGCGACCAGTCAACCTTTGGACCTATTTTTTGGTAGTCAAGAGTTCGGGTATCCCCTCGATGGCTTTGATTTGGTCAGGGTTGACCTCGACCCCTCGTTGTGATACCAGGAAACCTAGGAACTTTCCTGAGGATACGCTGAATGCAACTTTTCCGGGTTCAGTTTCATTTTGTACAGTCTAAGTATGTCGAGTTCTTTCATATGGTCGACGTGATCTTCTCCCCTTTTGGACTTGACCAGCATGTCAGCTATATATACTTCCATTGTTTTACCGAGATGGTCCTTGAACATCCTTGTCACCAACCTTTGATAAGTCGCCCTCGCGTTCTTTAGTCCAAAGGGCATGATCCTGTAGCAATACGTTCCTTGGTGGGTGATAAACGTGGTTTTTTCCTGATCTTCCTCTTCCATGAAGATCTAGTTATAGCCCGAGTAAGCGTCCAAGAAGCTTAGTAGCTCATGCCTGGCTATTGCATCAATGAGTTGGTCGATATGAGGCAGTGGGAACAAATCCTTTGTGCGTGCTTTGTTTAAGTCTGTTAAGTCCATGCACATCTGCCATTTCCCATTATTCTTTTTAACCATTACTACGTTGGCGAACCACTTGGGGTACTTCGACTTCCTGATGGAACCATTTTCTAATAGTTTTTTCACCTCCTCGTGCACTACGTCATTGATTGTAGGATTGAATTTGCGCCTGACCTGCCTCACCGAATGGTGGATGGGGTCGACGTTTAATTTGTGTATGGCGATTTCCTTTGGGATGCCCGGCATATCTGCATGGCTGAAAGCAAACAAATCCGTGTTAGCTTTTAAGAATTGACTGAATTTGGGCATGTGGCAACGATTTGTTTTGCAACGGTTCCATAACTGTTGCAATAGAATGTCTATAGCAACGTTTTTAACCGTTGCATAAGAATCTTTAAGATATTAAGATACTTTTCATATAAACCATTGCATTACTATAATAACCGTTGCTGTAGAGAAATCTATTGCAATGATGTTTTATAACCGCTGCAATAGATATATCTAGGGCAACTATTCCGTGTTTTTTCCCTATTGCAATGTTTTTCAATTCCCTTCTAATTTTCCCCAAAACAGAACTTATTTTAAGCGTCTCTTTTTCCAGTTTTTTATTTCACTTTGTATGATTTTCCAAATATACTTAAACACACATATAACATTTCTCAATATAACCCATCGAATCCTTCTAAAAAAACACATCAAACAACTTCTAGAAACCCTCCCATCGAGTAAAGGCACAATGCCGACCCAGTTCTTATTGAGCAAAGGGAGATCTCGTATCTAGATTTAGCAAAGGGAGATCGCAGATCCATATTTCATCGATTAAATCCAGAACGTCGATTATATTTCATTTTCAAGATTCTTTGGCCTAGACTTCATCTCCTATTTTTGGTCCAAAACGAGAATCTATAACTTGTAATCAGTCCTTTACACCAACAATCATCATATAAAATCAATTGTAGAATCCCCAAATTCATCTTAAACCAACTCTTCAGCAATTGTAGTTTGAAGTCATGGAGATTTAGAGACGTGTTATCAAAACTAGGGTTTGCAGATTTATCGAGATCCCTGGTAGGTCAAAGTATTTGGTAAATTTTACTCAATTCAAGGTCCGTTTTGTCACGCCCCGAACCTAGGGGCGAGACCGGCACCCGGTGCCTCACCTAACCTAGCATACCAACTTGCGACTAAGGGACTCTAAATATATAATGTCATAACTTGTCCACGGGCCACATTGCAAGACACTTTACGAAGCAAAATATAAAACTGAACGAAAACTAGCACTGACTAAACATCAATAAAAAGTTGGGCTGACAAGGCCGTCATAACTACTACAGCTAACAAACCTACAAATTATACATACCAGGCCTACAAGCCCAACATACTGCACTAGCTGACAGGATATGTCTACAAGCCTCTACTGATGGATGTATTATGATCGGAACAGGGTCTCGACCTACCCATAACATATATACATACATACAGAAGATGTACACAAAACCCTAGACCCGACAACTCCGAAGGACGTAGAGCTTATCGATCAGGCTGAACACGGGAAACACCTACTGAGGAGGTCTACATGTATGTCTATCTGAACCTGCACGCATGAAATGCAGCGTCCCCAGAAAAAGGACGTCGTACGAAATAATGTACCGAGTATGTAAGGCAATAACATAATTGAAAGCTGAAACTGAACTGATAATATAATAACTGAAAGTAACTAGGAGTCAAAGATGATCTGGAGATATACTTACCTATTGATACTAATTCAACTCCTTCAATATAGTAAGTAAAATAAATGTTCGGCCCTATAAGGCTCGGTACATATAACTGCTCGGCCGTAGTAGGCTCCCTCATAGGCGCTCCACCACACTAGGCTATGTATCTCGTCCATCTTGGGCTCGCTCATAGGCGCTCGTCCATAGTAGGCTCGGTATATAACTTATCATCTGATAAGAGGTTGCCCAATAGGGGCTTGCCCATAGATTATAGCTTGATGGTGGTGAAAATATTGTAATACTCTGTGTGTATATGTATATATAGACAATCTGATCTCTTGACTGGAAGAAAATAATACTTAACTGGATATAAAGTCCCGATAAGGGAGAATACTGTAACTTATGAGACTAGGATAATGTGAATAAATTCATGAATACGAATTTCTCATTATGTCTCATTGTCAAACATATGTAGTTACGGGATCATGCCAAAATGAAGGAAAGGTTTAGCCTTAACATACCTTATAACAATCTTTCCAATCACCAAGTTTAACTCACCTCTTCGCACCTTAATCTACAACAACGATAATAATACTATCATTAAGTTACGAAATGTACAACTATGGCACAACGAACGACAAGCTTATTTTGTATTAAAACGGGCAGTATAATCCCTACTTCTCCAAATTCAAGATAACACCAACAACACCAAAAAAACAACAATAAAAACATACATACATTATTTTCCAACCTTATATATACCACAAAATACTACAAAATATCCCAACATACCCAATCTCTTCATATACAAAACGACCACTATAGTAGTGTCAAACAACCCGAAAATCATACGACGAACGACCAGCCCACCACCCTGAATTTATGTGGTATTTCTCCACACCCTTCCTACTCCAAAACTCCACAAAACAGTAGTAAAATACACAGCCCAACAGTAACACAAAATAGTCCGCTACAAGTGAATAACTCAAACTCACGGCTTCCGATCACCGTCCTGTGAGTTCTTACAAATATAGAACGGCTTACTATGCATTTACAGCAGAAAAAAATGGATGAAAGAGAGCAGTAAACTTACCTTATTTTCTGGATAGCTCAGCTCCTATATTGGGACTTCAAACTCTAAGTTTTACCTCCAATTAGAACTTGAAAGGGAGAGAAAATCAATTGGGGTTTGTGGAAAATAATTGGGAGGCGTTTTGCAGAACTTATGTCTGGTTATTATGCCCTATTATCAGTCTAATATAAGGAGGAGATGGGCCTTTAAACATGCTTCTTTGGACGTCCCGAACTGGCCATATTTGGACTCTCATTTAAGCAAGTAGGTGACAATCTGCGCAGTCTCGCAAAACTGCCCATATCTCTCTACTCTGATATCGTATTGACAAACGGTTTAAGTTAGAAACTAGACTCATAAATATTCAATTTTATGGTTGTAAAATCCCATAACTCTAAGTATATTAAGAGAAAATCTCAGTTACATTCGACCCAAAGTTTCAATAAAACTTATGAACGTAACTTGTGATGACTTTTATCGACTTTTGTTCCATCACTCGCTTGAATTCAAAACATAACACCTGACTATTATACGACTATCATAACTCATAACATAACCACCGTATAATGTTAAGCACCCTAGTCTCACCCCAAAAGTACATGTTATAAAATTCCCAACTTGTCGACCTTCGACGAAACATTATTTTCTTCAATTCCTTTAGCTTCTGAACCTTCCAACCCTCTTTGTACTTGTTGTTCATGATCTTCAATATTTGTAACCTCCAAGGTAACATTATTAACTTACTTTATATATTTTCAAAGATGATCTCATTTTTGGTCCTACATTAGTTTGCTCACGACGTAGTTTTACGTACGAAAATATAAGGTGTAACATCATTCCCCCCTTGGGAACATTTGTCCTCAAATGTTTACTCTTAGAGACTTTGGAAAAGTTTTTGCCAGAGTCTCCTCCGTACACTAGACTAAAACCAACCTGCACGCAGCTAGAAAACATACTATGCATACCACACATGGCCGATGTCTATAAATAGAAACATATTGCCTCACACAGTCGTAAATCATAAATACTGAAAGTCAGGAAATAAGAGCTTACCTGATGACCTACTAGCCTGAATAGAGTTGTGTTTTAGCATCCCATCTCGAGCCATATCTTCAGTTTGAAATAGGTGGGGGTATTTAGACTTCATTTCTTCCTATGCTTCCCATGTCATCTCTTCCACATTCTTGCTTCTCCATAAAACCTTCACGGAGGCTACCTCTATATTTTATAGCTTGCGGATTTGTCGGTCTAGGATGACGACTGGAATTTCCTCGTATGACAAGACCTCCATAATCTGTACATCATCCGTGGGCACCACTCTGGTAGGATCACCAATGCACTTCCGTAGCATAGATACGTGAAAACCCGGATGGACTGACTCCAATTCTAAGGGCAATTCTAACTCATAAGCTACTTGGACCACTCTCCGAATCATCCTATAAGGCCCAATATACCATGGGATAAGCTTTCCTTTCCTGCCAAACCTCATCATGCCCTTCATATGGGATACCTTTAAGAATACCCAGTCATTAACCTCGAACTCTAAGTCTCGTCGTCGCACATCAGAATATGACTTCTCACAACTCTGAGCTGACAACAGTCGCTCCCGGATAAGTTTCACTTTCTCTACGGCCTACTGAACCAGTTCTGGCCCATGTAACCCAGATTCTCCAACATCAAAACACCCTATAGGAGATCTACACTTACGCCCATACAAAGCCTCGTACAGAGCCATCTGGATACTGGAGTGGTAATTGTTATTATATGCAAACTCGATAAGAGGTAGATGTTCATCCCAACTTCTTTTAAAATCCAACACACATGCTCGTAACATATCCTTGAGCGTCTGAATTATGCGCTCGGCTAGTCCATCAGTCTGTGGATGAAACTTTGTGCTGAGATTCACCTGAGTCCCTATACCACTCTGAAATGACCTCCAAAAATGTGTTGTAAACTGGGCCTCACGGTCAGATATAATAGATACGGGTACTCCGTGTAGATGCATTATCTCCTTAATATATAACTTTGCATAATCTTCTGTTGCAGATGTAGATCTGACCAATAGGAAATGAGCTGATTGTGTGAGCCTATACACTATCATCCATATAGAATTGAACTTACGATGAGAACGAGGCAAACCCGTGACAAAGTCCATGTTTACCGCCTCTCATTTCCATGTCGGGATCTCTATAGTCTGCATTAGCCCTCCGGGCTTCTGATGCTCTACCTTCACCTGCTGGCAACTAGGACACTGGACGACAAACTCAGCAATGTTCTTCTTCATATCGTTCAACCAGTACACATCCTTAATGTCATGATACATCTTCGTCGACCCAGGATGAATGGAGTACCACAAATAATACGCCTCTGACATAATCCTGTCTCGTAGCCCTGCTATATTTGGAACACACAGACGACCCTTATATCTGAGAACCCCATCTCCCTTGAGCTCTAACAACGGCTTCTTCTTCTGTGGAACTTGCTCTCTCAACTCGACCAACTCTGGGTCCTCGTACTGCCTTTCCTTGACTTCAGCTATGTGAGATGATTTTGCAGTGTTTTGGAGTACAACTCCACCATCGTCGGAATCTACTAACTGAACCCCCAAACAAACCAACTGATGAATCTCTCTAGTTAATTGTCTTCACTCGGCCTCTACATGTGCTAAGCTACCCATAGATCATTGACTTAAGTCATCTGCTACAACATTAACTTTCCCAGGGTGGTAGATAATGCTAACATCGTAATCTTCCAATAACTCAAGTCATCGCCTCTGTCGCAAACTCAACTCTTTTTACTTGAAGATATATTGCAGGCTTTTATAATCTGTAAATACATCAACATGAACACCATATAAATAATGTCTCCATATCTTAAGTGCATGGACAACCGCAGCTAACTCGAGGTCGTGGGTTGGATAATTCTTCTCGTGCTTTCTTAACTTCCTTGAAGCATACGCAATTACCTTCCCATGTTGTATCAAGACACATCCTAACCCATCACCTGAGGCATCACAATACACGGCATAACCCTCTGGACCCTCTGGAAGTGTTAGAACTGGCGCTGACGTCAACTTATTCTTAAGCTCTTGGAAACTCCACTTGCAAGCCTCCGTCCACTGAAACTTAGTTGCTTTCTATGTCAACTTCGTTAATGGTGCCAAAAGGGAAGAAAAACTCTCTACGAACCTCCAGTAATATCCTACTAAGCCTAGAAAGCTACGAACCTCTGTCGGAGTGGTAGGTCTAAGCCAATATTTCACGGCCTCAATCTTCTGAGTGTCTACCTTTATACCTTCATCGGATACAATATGCCCCAAGAATGCTACAGACTTCAACCATAACTCATATTTAGAAAATTTAGCATACAACTTACGATCACGGAGGGTTTGGAGTACCGCTCGTGGGTGGTCTGCATGATCATCCTCTGAACTTGAATAAACTAGAATATCATCAATAAATACCATCACGAACAGATCTAAAAATGGTCGGAATTGGCTATTCATCAAGTCCACAAATACGGCGGGTGGATTTGTCAACCCGAAGGGCATGACAAGGAACTCGAAGTGGCCATATCGGGTTCTAAAGGCTATCTTCAGAATATCTTTCTCCCGGACTCTGACTTGGTGGTATCTCGACCTCAAATCTATCTGTGAAAAGAATCTAGCACCCTACAACTGATCAAACAAGTCATCGATCCTTGGAAGTGGATATTTATTCTTAATAGTTACCTTGTTCAGCTACCTATAATCGATACACATCCTCAGCGAGCTGTCTTTCTTCCGCACAAACAGTACCGGTTCACCCCCAAGGTGAGGTACTAGGCCTGATGAAACCTTTCTCCAGCAAATCTTTTAACTGCTGCTTCAACTCCTTCAATTCGGTAGGTGCCATTCTATACGGAGGGATGGATATTGGTTGAGTTCCTGGAAGCAAATCGATGTTAAAAGAATACCTGGAAGCTCATTTGGAAATACATATGCATACTCTTTGCTGCGGGAATAGACTGAAGTTTAGGTATCTCAGCATCTACATCTCTAACTCGCACAATATGATAAATGCACCCTTTTGCGATTATTTTCCTTGCCTTCAGATAGGAAATAAACCTACCTCTAGGTGTCTCTGTATTACCTACCCATTCAAGGACTGGCTCACCCGGAAAATAAAATCTGGCTGCGTTTTCTCGGCAATCAACTGTAGCATAGCAAGATGCCAACCAGTCCATGCCCATGATAGCATCAAAATCCATCATCTCTAGCTCAAATAGGTCGGCTGAGGTCTGACGATTACAAACTATCACCGTACAACCTCGGTAAACCCGTCTAGCAATAATCGGTTCTCCACCAGGTGTAGATACTGCAAAAGGATCACTTAGTATTTCAGGCACTATACCAAACTTTCCTGTGACAAATGGGGTAATATACGATAAAGTAGATCATGGGTCTATCAAGGCATAAGCATCATGAGAGCAAATGGTCAATATACCTGTCACAACGTCTGGTGAAGACTCCTGGTCCTGTCAACCCGCTAAAGCATAGATACGGTTCTGATTACCACCTGAACTGGAACCTCTACCTCGACCTCAACCTCTACCAGCCGAAGACTGAGACTCACGCCTTGAAGGATGCACATACATAGATGATCCTGTTGCTGAACTCGTTGGTTATGCCATACCCCCAGAATCTCTATTTGGGAAATCTCGCATCATATGCCCCGGACGCCCACATGTATAACAAGCATCAGAACCTGCTTAGCATTGGCGCAAGTGTCCTTTACCACAAATGTCACACCGCGGCAGAAATGACCATGTCTGCCTTGAACCTCGCTGTCATTGCAAATCCGATGCCCGTGAGCTCTTACCTGGTCCTGACTGAGTATAGAGGTCATACCTTAACCCTATAACTGAGGTGGCGGAGGCCTAGGTGGCCGTCCGAAGTACTGGGGCCTATAAGTACCTTGAGACTGCTCCTGAGACCTGGAAAATCTCATCTTCTTACGTTGCCCTTGCTCAATCCTCTCTGTACCCTGATGGCGACGCCTACCCCTTTCTATATTTTGAGCGAATGCCTGAATCCAGGAGATATCCATACTATCCTGTAATGTAGTGGTGGCACATATCTCGGTCAACTCTGGCGCTAACCCTACTATAAACCTGTGGATCATGTCCCGCATAGTGGCAACTATAGATGGTGCATATCTGGCCAATTAGTCAAAACGGAGACTATACTCTCGAACACTCATATTGCCCTACTTGAGGGCTAGAAACTGATGGACCCGAGCCTGTCGGATCTCCCGCGGTAAGTACTGGTCAAGGAAGGCATCTGAAAAATTCTCCCAACTAGCTGGAGGTGCATCACGTGCCATGGACCACTCCCATCCCTCGTACCAAAGAATGGCTATATCTCGGAGCCAAAAAGTTACTAGCTCAACTGCCTCTTTCTTTGTGGCATGCATAACCCAAAAGATCCTATGAAGCTTATCTATGAAATCCTGCGGGTCCTCCCTCTGATCTATCCCATGAACTCTGGGGGACTCAAAGCAATAAACTCTCAGACCCTTGAACTTCCAGACCCCTTAGAAGATCCTGCACTAGCCGATGCCCTAGCTTGTTGCTGGGTAGCTACCAACTGTGTCAACAAATGCACCTCACTCCTCAAGTCTTGATCTGATGGAAGTGGAGGGGGAACTGGGTGTGCGATATCCCTAGGAATCTCCTTAGGTGGTGGAGGAGCCGGTAATGGCTGAGTAGGGGTTTTTCCCTGGGCCTCAGACTAGGACCCATCTACAGAGGGTACGCTGCTGGTCCTTTCACCTATTGTTGTATCTCCCCTCTAGCTAGCCGTAGTCTTCCTAGTCACCATCATTTGTGTATGCAACACCAATACGTAAGTTCAACTCAAATTTCCTATAACTCAGTTCTACATCACGATTTAGATTTGAAAGAAGGGTAACCAACTCCTAAATGCCCTGTAGTTCCCAGCTTATATAATGTGGTACACAACACATCTATAAAAAAGACCCTACTAGACATGGCTTGTAGACTCCCTAGGAGAGAACTGCTTTGATACCAAGTTTGTCACGCCTCGAACCTGGGGGCAAAAACTGGCACCCGGTGCCTCACCTAACCTAGCGTACCAACTTGCGACTAAGGGACTCTGAACATATAATGTCATAATTTGTCCATGGGGCCACATTGCAAAGCACTTTACGAAGCAAATTATAAAATTGAACAGAAACTAGCGCTGACTAAACATCAATATAAAGCTGGGCCAACAAGGCCGTCATAACTTCTACAACTGACAAAGCTAACAGGATATGTCTATAAGCCTCTACTGATGGATGTATTGTGATCGGAACAGGGCCCTGACCTACCCATAACATACATACATATATACAGAAGATGTACACAAAACCCTAGACCCGAAAACTCCAAAGTACGTGGAGTTTATCGATCAGGCTGAACTCGGAAAACACCTACTGAGAAGGTCTACATGTATGTCTATCTGAACCTGCACGCATGAAATGCAGCATCCCCAGAAAAAGGACGTCGGTACGAAATAATGTACCGAGTATGTAAGGCAATAACATAATTGAAAGTTGAAACTGAACTGATAATATAATAAATGAAAGTAACTGGGAGTCAAAAATAATCTGGAGATATACTTACCTATTGATACTAACTCAACTCATTCAATATAGTAAGTAAAATAAATGTTCGACCCTATAAGGCTCGGTACGTGTAACTGCTCGGTCGTAGTAAGCTCGCTCATAGGCGCTCGACCATACTAGGCTCTCTATCTCGGTTATCTTGGGCTTGCTCATAGGCGCTCGGCCATAATAGGCTCGGTATATAACTTACCATCTGATCAGAGGTTACCCAATAGGGGCCTGCCCATCGATTATAGCTCGATGGTGGTGAAAATACTGTAATACTGTATATATATATATATATATATATATATATATATATATATATATATATAGACCCTCTACTCTCTTGACTGGAAGAAAATAATACTTAACTGAATATAAAGTCCCGATAAGGGAGAATATTGTAACTTCTGATACTAGGATAATGTGAATAAATCTATGAATACAAAATTCTCTTTATGTCTCATTGTCAAACATATGTAGTTACGGGATCATGCCAAAATGAAGGAAAGGTTTAGCCTTAACATACCTTACCACAATCTATCCAATCATCAAGTTTAACTCGCCTCTTCGCACCTTAATCTACAACAATAATAATAATACTATCATTAAGTTACGAAAGGTACAACTATGGCACAATGAACGACAAGCTTATTTTGTATTAAAATGGGCAGCATCTCCCCTATAATCCCTACTTCCTCCAAATTTAAGATAACACCAACAACACCAAAAAAAAACAATAACAATATATATATACATTATTTTCCAACCTTATATACACCACAAAATACTACAAAGCATCCCAACACACCCCTCTCTTCATACACAAAACGACCACCGTAGTAGTATCAAACAACCCGAAAATATTACGACGAACTACCAGCCCACCATCCTGCATTTATGTGGTGTTTCTCCACACCCTTACTCCTCCAAAACTCCACAAAATAGTAGTAAAACACGCATCCCAATAGTAACAAAAAACAGTCCACAAAACAGTCTGCTATAAGTGAATAACTCGAACTCACGACTTCCGATCACCGTCCCGTGAGTTCTTACAAATATAGAACGACTTACTATGTATTTACAGCATAAAAAATGGATGAAAGAGATAATTAAACTTACCTTATTTTTTGTATAACTCAACTCCTATATTGGTTCTTCAAACTCTATGTTTTACCTCCAATTAGAACTTGAAAGGGAGAGAAAATCAAGTGGGGTTTGTGAAAAATTTTTGGGAGGATTTTTGCGGAGCTTATGTCTGGTTATTATGCGCTATTATCAGTTTAATATATGAAGGAGATAGGCCTTTAAACAGGCATCTTTGGACGACCCGAACTGGCCCATTTTTGGACTCTCATTTAAGCAAGTTGGTGACAGACTATGCAGTCTCGCAAAAATGCCCATATCTCTCTACTCCAATATCGTATTGACAAACGGTTTAATGCGTTAGAAACTAGACTCATAGATATTCAATTTTATGGGTGTAACACCCCATAACTCTAAGTATATTGGGAGAAAATCGCAGTTACATTCGACACAAAGTTGCAGTAAAACTTATGAACGTAACTTGTGATGACTTTCATCGACTTTTGTTCCACCACTAGATTGAATTCAAAACATAACATCCGACTATCATACGACTATCATAACTCATAAAATAACCTACTTAGCATGTTAAGCATCCTAGTCTCACTCCAAAAGTACATGTTATAACATTCCCAACTTGTCGACTTTCGACGAAACATTATTTTCTTCAATTCCTTTAGCTTCTGAACCTTCCAACCTTTTTTGCACTTGTTGTTCATGATCTTCAATATTTGTAACCTCCGAGGTAACATGATTAACTTACTTTATATATTTTCAAAGATGATCTCATTTTTTGTCCTACATTAGTTTGCTCACGACGCAGTTTTTACGTACGAAAATATAGGGTGTAACACGTTTTCTCTTCCCTTTCTGTTTTTATATGTGATATTGCATGTGATTTTACAGTTATAATGCTCCTAGATTTTGGATTTAATGAAAGTGTTTGGTTGTTATGGGTATGACCTTAATCAAGTTAATATGATGTTCAATGAATGAAATTGGGAATTTATGTCAGGTTTTAATTATTCCTACTACCTGGAGTTTCTTACAATTTATATGGTTGTCTATGTTCACTCTTCTCTGGTTTGAACATAGATTTTTCTCAAGCATTTTTGTCTTGAGCCTCTAAAGTAGATTTAGATGAGTTTCTTTAAGATTTTGTGAAATTTTTCAGTGGTTTTGCTTGTTTTTGGAAGGTAGTTTCTCAATTTTTTACACTTGCAAAGGTATCTATAATTGACAATACAGGAATGGAGTGAAGGAGCTGAACTATGTGAACAATTATAGAGTGTCAAAGTGATTTTAGCTCCAGATTAAGTAATAGTTATATCTTTACGAGTTGGTGATTTTTAATTATTATTAAAGCATCCATGAAAGAACTTTGGTCATTGTGTTTTGTATAGGGTTAACTTTCTTTTCCAGTTCGAAATATGCCTACCATCATAAGCATTTTGTATTTTGAGTTTGTTGTTACCGAAACTTACTAGTAATATTTAATTTACTAACGAGAATAGTCTACTTGTATGATGAGAGCTTGATGAGAATGTATTAACTTATTAGTGGAAGCTAGTTTCTTCATGGTAGTAATTTTTATTGTTCTGATGATTTTTTTTCCTTTGAGCCTTGAGTTGAGAAATTGGAGAAAAAGAAAAGAGAATGAATATATAAACCTTGTGTGATGGAGAAAAGCAAGAGAGAAACAATATAGCTATATAAAAACTTGTGTGAGAGAGAGAAAAATAAGAGAGATCCAAGTGACTTTCTTATTGAGTAACTAATCCTAACACTTGTTATCCTGCTGCATTATTGAGTAACTAATCCTAACACCTACTATCATTCACTTCAGTACTATTTCTTTTATGTTATATATTGGTATTCAATCATAAAAAAGTAAAATAATACTAGCTTAACTATCCGGGGTGAATTCTTTTAGATAGAAAACCGTGAGATAAAAATCTTTCGCGATACCTGCCTCTTTGGTTTTCTATGTTTTTTATTTCATGTGAGATTTTTGTTAGAGGGATTTACTGATTCATATGAAAATTGATATTTTAGAAATTTAAGATTCATATTTTTTTTCTTTAATGGATTTACTGATAAAGTTAGGATGGCTAGCCCAATTATTATTGTAGCTTGTGTATGAGCTGCAGGACCATAGCTGCAATAGTAACCAGTCCATAAGTTGTTGTGTCAGATACCCCAGTAGCCTGCTTGAATTTCGTATCAAGCGATGAAAGTTTGAAGCAAATGGAGGTTTGTTTTTGGAGTATAGGCTATAAGTCACTATTGACTTTCTGAAGAAAAGATAAGTTAATTATTTGTAATTCTTGGTTTTAGACTACTGTTCAAGCTCTATGTCAATTATTATTTGGTTACGTTATTGTGAGTTCCTGATTATTTGTGCGTCATGACTTGTCTTGGGATTAACAGAGCTGCTAGAAGCTTATGTCAAGAGGCAATAGATTTGGAATTAAGCATTAAGGAATAGCAGTTACTGGTCAGATTGGTTTTTCTAACAAGGTACATATCTTAAAAGACTATTATCCTTTAGTAGTGTGTGCAAACTTTCTGCAATTGATATAGATCAATTCTACAAGTGCAAAAAAAATTTATCTTTTATTTTAGACGCTTCATAGTTGGTCAACTTTTCTGGTCACCTGAAAATGGATCCAACAGACGAGGTCATGCTATAAAATTAACGGGTAGATACTCTCTGAACTAAACAAAAATATATATATGTTGCACTAAAAGGGTGTAATTAATCTTCATTTAAAAGTATAACAGGAAAATGCAGTCTATTAGTAAGATTAAATGACTAAACTTTATTTAAAAGCTTTAGCTGCTCAAGATGTAGCTAAGGCTGCCTTTGCAGTAGGAAAAGAGCAACCTGTAGCTATTGAAGCCAAGGAAAACCTCGAGTAAGTGTCTATGATTATTGTCCAACATGAAAAACCAAAGATAGGGTGGTAAAATCTTCCTCACTTATAAATTATAGTTTCAATTTTCTATAGAATTTATACTGACATAGTGTTTAGTGATTTTATACTTTATTATTTGGAGTGCTTACAACATCAATTAATTGATGGCTCCTAGAAATGATTGGATGTAATATTTACATCTATAAGAAGAAAAGATTTCCTTTGATATTGAGATCTCAAAAAATTAAAATATTTTTGGGGTAATACTGCTTGTGAATATATTCTTTTATGAAATATCTACTAATTATTTATTTATAATTTTTTGTAGGCGAAGCAAATGAATGAATGATAGACAATAGCAGAGAAGAACTTGGATGTATTAGTGATCGTTGATAGAGTTTCAGATGTTCTAGGAATTATTTATTTTTGAACTTTTTGAAAACTTAAGTATGCCATTATATATTTTGATACACAAGTTGAATATTTTGGATTATGATTTTATTGATCAATAGTTTTCTTTTGTGATTTATGCAAATCTCAGAGCATTATATTTTATTACATAGGTTAATTACTTATCACAGCCAAATAAAAAGGTAAATTCTCACATTATTAAGTTGTTGCAATAGGTTCCAAAACCGTTGTAAAGGACTTAATAAAGTGTTGCAATACACTAGGAAACCGTTGCAATAGCCTTACAAATTGTTGCAATAGTCTTAACAAACAGTCGCAATAGCTCGTAATAACCGTTGCTTTATATGCATAATAACCGTTGCAATATCCTCAACAACCGTTGTATGAAGTGATATTGCAACAGGTACCCACTACTAGAAATTCGGGAAAAATCGACCAAGGTCGACCGACCAACTTTGGTCAAATTTTCAATATCCTCAATTTTTTTTTTTACGAAACCGACCAACTTTGGCCGGTTTTCTTTGGCGCAAAAATGCGGGAAACTATTTTTGAGTCCCGCGAAATTTATATTTCAAGAAATCGACCAACTTTGGTCTGTTTTTCAATTAAAATAAATAAAAATTAATATTAAAAAAAATGACAAAAATTAGTCGGTTAATTCGGCAGATCATTTAAAAAAACAAATCAACTTTGATCGGTAATTTTACTTTTTAATAAAACCGACCAACTTTGGTCGGTTATTTTCATGCGAAAATATAATTAAAGAGTATAAATCAAATAAAAGACAGTCTTAAAACAAAATGTACCAATGGTCTAGTGGTAGAATAGTATCCTGCCACAGTACAGACCCCGGTTCGATTCCCAGATGGTGAATATTTTTATTACATAATTAAAATACCGACCAACTTTGGTCGGGTTTTTTTTTTGCAATATTTTTTTTTTGAATTTAATTGACCGACCAAAGTTGGTCAGTAATTTCCAACCAACTTTGGTCGGTATTCCTTTCCGACCACAAAAATACCGTCCACACATAAATGGTTGTGTTTTGGTCGGTTTTTGGCCCTTACCGACCAACGTTGGTCCATTTTTTTGTCGGTTTTTACCAAATTTCTAGTAGTGACTCAACCGACCTATTAGACTAAATAACCATTATAATAGATGAGCCTATTGTAACGGTCCAAAACCCTTGCAATAGAAATCCTACCGCAATGGTTGTAGAACCATTACAATAAACCGTTGCAATAGACCTATTGGCACGCGATCTGGTGAAATGGTCCTTAAATCGTTGCAAAAGGTCTATCGCAATGGTTTTGCTGTCTATAGCAACGATTTTGCAACCGTCACAATAGGTCTGTTTTCTAGTAGTAGAATTTGACGACTTAGTATAAGCTGGAGGGAACGGCCTTCATGGGGTGTATCCATGGTCGCTCCACTATGGCGTTGTACACGGTGTCTTAGTCCATGATGTGGAATGTGGTTTGAAGAGTCATGCCACCGGCCAGAACAGGGAGTGTGATTTCCCCGGATGTCCGTTCAACTTCATTGTTAAAACCAGTTAGCGTGATGTAGCGTGGTACTATCTTATCCTCGAGTTTCATTTGGTAAGTACTCGGGGATAGATAATGCACGCGCCGCTCCCGTCATCTATCATAATGCGTTTAACATCAGTATCTAAAATTCGCAGAGTAATAACGAGTGAGTCATTATGCGAAAAAGCCAAACCGTCGGCATCCGACTGTCGAAGATGATACTTTCTTCGAGTTCATCGTATCATTCACGGGTGATAGATCACATGAGTTTGTGGGTAGTGGTGAAATTCACATTGTTGATAGAGGCATCATTGCCGCCGCCGATACGAGCTGGTGAGGGTGGCTTAGGCGGCCCTTGATGTTCGCGTCCTCTGGAGAAATTGGTTTCTCCCCTATCACTTAGCAGCTCTTTAAGTGGTCCTTGTCGTAACATATTCACGACTTCCTGCCTCAAGGCGATGCAATCTTCAGTCTTGTGCCCTCGTTCCTGGTGGAACTCATAGAAAGCGTCGAATTTTCTGGTGTTAGGATCCGATCTCATCTTTGGAGTCCACTTCACTTTTGGCCCGAGCTTCTCCAGGGCATAGACTATCTCTGTAGGTTACACACAAAAATTGTGAGTAGATAATAGGGAGCATACCTCTGTCGCTCCGATGAGTTCCCATCCTTGGTCTGGATGGACCTTCTTCATAGCGGGGGGAGGGGGCAGCGGCCGCCCTGATATATGGTTGATGTTGTTCCCTATTAGGTCGCAGAACTGGATGATCTCTTCTGGCATTATCTTTTCGATCCTCTCTTGATTCGGCTTGTACCGAGGTTAATCGGTGAGTCGACCCGTTGAGGTAGTCCTCATCTGCACAGACCTCGACACAATAAGCATTATGGATTTCGTCCCAAGTGGTCGGGGGTACTTCATCAACCGACTCAATAGTTTCCTAGTTGCTCTTGAACCATATCTACTCAGACGGTTCTAAAAAGCCGCGACCGTCATCCCTTAGGATACATTTGGCAATGTCATCCTTACTCGGTTGAACCGAGCAAGGAAATCCCTCAGTGCCTCCCCCAGAGACTGTTTAATAGCAAATATGTCGTTCACTCTCGCATCGGCCTTCTTGGCTTCGTCATGAGCTATCACGAACATTCTCTTCCATTTCTTCAAAAGTTCTACGGAGCATGCCGGTAGCTGTGAATACTAGGTTAGTGCCCCTCCAGTGAGGGTTTCGCCGAACTTCTTCAACAAAATGGAAGGGACTTATTCTTTGGCAAGGTCGTTGCCTTTTACGACGGTGACGTAATGAGTCACATGATCCTCGGGGTCGGTGAGTTGTCGTATACTCTGAGGTAGGGCAGCATTTTGAAGGTTTTTGGTATAGCATACGGTGCTGCATCATCACTGTAGGGCTGCTCGGCGAACCGGCCGACATCCCTCTTCTGCAACAGCTTAGGAGTGCCTGGTAACTTGTCGGCCCTTTCTTGGTGTTCTTTCATTTGACCTCGGAGCGCCTTCCATCCTTTTTAGGATGGTCGTGAGGGCGTTTTCACCTGCATTGTCAATGACATTATGAGTAATACATGTAGTCGAAGGGAGAGGTGGATTGCATTGTTAATCTATTTGTTATATCGTGCAAGTCCTTACAGTTTCTGCAGTCGTGCCTGGAGCAGGCTTGCTGAGGATGCTCGTTAGCGTGTTGATCAGACATGCCTCGAGGAGTTTTTGTACAGTTGGGGGTACCACTTCCTCTACAGACATGGAGGCTCCTTTACCACGGGGTTTCGTTATGCTACAGTATGGGGTGGTGACCCGTCTCGCCTAGGGGATGCACTGGGTGTCGTGTCCTCACCCGCCGTTTCACAACTTTCATTGATGACGTTCATGAGGTTGGTTGGGAGGTCACTTGCTATTCTCGTCCTTTCTTCTCGGTTACCTGCCATGTAGGGTTTTGTATGCACAAAGAAAGGAGATCTTGGGTTTTGTAATGTTAGTGACTCGTGATAGTCGTAGATCTAGAGGAAACTAAAAATTTAACTAAGAAATCTCCACAGACGGCGCCAAATTGTTTGACCAAAACTATGGCTCTTGGTTAAAATAATTAAATTTATGTAATTATGGATTAAACATAGTTAACAATAATATTTATAGATGTAGCTTTCAAGAGTGCAATAAACTTTAGATGGATTTGGTCAAATAGTGATAATAATATGCAATAACTGTTCCAAAAAGCACGAGCAATAATGTAGCATTTAATAAAAATGAATAACAATAAATGGCACTAAGTAAATATGAGAAATGATTCACCCAATAAAGGATAAACTAGATGGTTGTTCCTCCCATCAATGATGAGTGACAGACAAATCCTTGAATATTCGAGTTATTCTCGGATTTGATGAAAAAATATGGAATAATATAGATAAGAATCTCAATAAAAAAGCGGTATTTGTATCTTAGCAAGAGAGAGAAAGAGAATCTTTTTGTCAAAGTGTGTTCTTACAAATGAATATTACATGCCCTTATCATTATCTTTCTTTTCTATTTATATGGGGCATGTTCCTATGAAACCCTAACAGTACAAGCGTAGGAAATATCCAATAAAATATCCAGTAAAATATTCCCTTTTAACATTCTATCTTATAAACTAGTCGTTACAGTTGTATCAACAATGCTCGACCTCGACTCTTATTGGCATCTCGACCACGGCTCTCGTCGACTCTTCGACTATGAATCTTGCTGCTTCTTGACCCATCTCGACTAACGACGACTCAAGAATTTCTTTTTTAGAATTATCTTGTTCCAAATATTATAAGGACTGATTTTGACCCATACAAGTTAGTCATTGTGCGGTGTGCCCCGAATAGCAAGGACAACGCCGATGATAGCGAGATTATCCTGCCTCTTGGCGACCTTGAAAGTATCAGGTGGTTATGGACCTGTTACCAGGCAGTTGACGGAGGCACGTGCCTGCTATAATGCACACTGATCAGCAACGTGTTTGTACATATAAGTTGTAGGCGTTTGGACATAAAAATTGTAACTTTTTTATTAAAAAATAGTACTTAGAGTTGAGGTGAAAAATAAACTATTTTGAAATTTGGAATCATGTTTGGACATGCCTTTCACTTGAAAAAATATTATAGTTTTGTGAATGGGGAAAAAATATTTCTAAAAATTTTGAAATGTTTTGGTTTTCTAATAATCTCGATAACTCCCATCCCTTTCATATCCATAACCCCCAAATGTTTAATGTGTAACTCTATGATAATTTATCTTTTTTTAATTATTTTTTCTTTCATCTCATTTAATCTATTTAACATAATGGAGTAATAAAGGACATAATGTAACCGTTTTCTAGAACATAGCACACTTAGCTTTAGCACTTGAATACCATTTTCATTTGTCATTGTTGTCCTTTGTTTGCTTTAAAATTTAAAATATTACTTTCATAACTCATACCACCTTAACTTCTACTCTTAATAATATCCATAACTCCCATGCTTTTCATATTCGTAACCCCCAAACATTTAATTTAAAAATTAAGATACCTTATGGTATTTATTTATTTTTCCCTATATAAATTTTTAACTTTGTTTCATGAGACCCCCACCCAAGGTTATCCTTTTATTTCTTTATCTAAAATAGTAATGTCATCATATTTACTGCAGTATTGGATTCATGTTTTAGTTTGCACCGAGGAAGAAGGCTCTACATTTGCGGGAGAGGGTGTCAGCAAGAGCTCGAAAAATTATGCATTGATTGCATTTCTTTTTCCGTTATTTTCTTATGGCTTGTCCTAAGGTGTATCTTTTTCTTCTCTATTTACTTTCTCGTGTGTTCTCTTTCGTTTTATATGAATTTTCGATTGTCACAAGTCTGTTTTTTTGTTTAGGCTCAAATTAGTCACTTATGAGTTAAACTTTGTTGGAAGTTTGCTAATTACTAACCAATAATAACTCATTGCGTAAAAGGAATAAATTTTAAACATTAAAATGCATCATTGAATATTTTGGAAACACTTCTTATTGTAGTCAATAAAAAGTGTTGGAGCAAAGAGTCACGAAGCAGGCGCAGGTTCTTCTCTGTTGAGCCTTCTGCATGTTTGTTTCTTCTATAATACAAATTATTTTCTGCTTCATTACTATTTGTGATTTTTATAATGTAAGTAGTGAATTTGTGTTTCATTTTATTCGTAGGATTGGATTGTATATTATATGTACAACAAAATAAAATACCTCTTTTGCTAATAGGATACAAATAATCATAACAAGTACCCTAAAGTGGATATGTTTGATTCTTCTCAAATTGTAATAATTTCTTTTCGAAATTTGTGTTTTGATTTTCTTCTTTGAATTGAATTGCTTATTATTTGTAAGATGAAAGTAAGTGTGTGTGTATATATATATATATAAAGTTTTTGGTTTTGTTGATAGAATACAAATAATTGGAGCAAGTATTGTGAAGTGAAGTACGCTCTTCTCCTTGGAATAAAGAATAAAGAATAAAGAACACTCTGGTGCACTAAGCTCTCAATATGCGCGGGGTTCGGGGAAGGGCCGGACCATAAGGGTTCGGGGAAGGGCCGGACCATAAGGGTCTATTGTACGCGACTTTACCCTACATTTCTGCAAGAGGCTGTTTCCACGGCTCGAACCTGTGACCTCCTGGTCACATGGCAACAACTTTACCAGTTACGCCAACGCTCACCTTCCCTTAGAATAAAGAATATGAGAAGGAAACTAAAATCCATTGAAATCAGGAAAAAATATCCTACGCAGGTAAATTTCCAGCATACTGGATCTCGAAGAAGGGACCAAAACATATTTGCCGATCCTTGTCCCCCAAGACCTAAAAAGAAAGCCGTTAGGCAACCTTCCATTGATGCGGCTGGCCATTCCTTGTTTGCTGTTTCAGCAACCATCTTTTGATTCCAATACGAACCACTGACTATCCCCTCTCAGGGGGGGATAGAAAGGACCCACTTTTTTCAAAAAATCCTTTCTCTTTTATTTCGTTTTTAAAAGAAAATGGGGAAAAAATGCAATTACCTAAAATCCAATTCTAATTAAAATGCTAAATATGTGATTGGGGGCCTGCACAAGCGATGGAGCATTTGATTTAATTCGATACAACGCGCAAAATATGTAGAATTATCTTTTTATATATATATATATAAAACGATTAATTATTAACTAATTTGAATGAAACTTGACTTCTGAGTTCTTAGCCAAAATTGACGAAATAAAATGAAAAAGATTCTAATTTCATGTCTTAAATGAAATGAGTGGACTAGAATCGGCAGTATTCTAATAGATAGATAGTATGGTAGAAAGAAAGATTCATCTATTTCTTTCTACCATACTATTTATTAGTTAGATTGTAGTTATAAAGCTGCGCCCCCTGGAATAAAATAAAGATAGAGGCTGCATTTGATATGGATCTATAGATCAATCTACAATATTATCTTGATATATGTGAATATCAATTCCATATATGGGATTGACATAGCATCCAATTCCATTTATTTGCTATAACCGCGCGAAACGCGAAAAATTTCACTAGTTTAATATAAAAAGCTTGGGATCTTTGTTTCAGGATCTCTTAACTGTAGAATCAATGATTAACATTATCTTGTCAGAATAATTGATGATATCCTATCGCAATCTTCTAAATCTCCTCGTTGATCACTAATTCTGTGCACTTATTATAAGAAAATAAAGAAAATCAGAACCTGTAAAGATGATAGTTCTGATATTCAAGTAAGCTCCAAATTTACAACTGATAGTTCTCAACCTTGGCAAAAAAAAAAAAAGGAAACCAAAGCCAAAAAATGAAAAACAAGGAGAGGGAGGTTCCAGATTGCTATTGAAATAGCTAATGAAAGAAAAATAACAAGTTCATTCCTGCTCTTCTAAGTGAGCCTTCTGTCTATTTATGCCTTTTGTGTAGCTGGGCTGGTGTCGTTTTCTCTAACAACTTGGCAGATGGTATTTGTCTTGGAGTTTGGGACCACGTATTGGTTCAGGTGTCTTGGCATATTCTTATCCCTGGTACTGCGCCTCAGGCCATCAGTATGTGTGCAGTTGTTTTGTTACAATGCCGCCCCCGTGAAGACGAACCTTGTCCTCAAGGTTCCCATGCTGCATCAGAATGAGGAAGTCATGTACATTTGATAAGGCACTGATGCACTTGATGGCTACCTCTAGTAATTGTTCGTGTCTGTAACACGCCCTCTGGTTGTAGGTTCATAGATGAGGAATTATCTAAAAGATCAATGGGAGTGATCTGATGGGAAGGGTCCCCCAAGCATTTGCGAAGCACAGATACATGAAAGACCGGATGGATCTTAGAGGATGGAGGAAGTTCCAGCTTGTAAGCTACCTCGCCAATGCGCTGAACAATCCGAAAGAGTCCAAAAAATCATCGACTGAGTTTGGTGTGGCGTTGTAAGAGCAGTGAGAGTTGGCCATATGGACGGAGACGAACATACACCCAGTCTCCCACCTCAAAGGTTACTTCACGCCGATGCTTGTCCGCTGAAGCTTTCATACGAGTTTGAGCTTGTAACAGATTGGCCTTTAAAACAACTAAAGTATCATCACGCTGAATGAGAGATGCAGCCACACAAGGATTAGTAGAACTATCCCTGACATACCTAACAACCGTTGGAGGGGGATGCCCATACACAACTTCAAATAGTGTCACTTTAGAGTTGTGCTGATATGAAGTATTGTACCAAAATTCGGCCCATGGCAAAAGAGGAAACCAAGTCGCTAGTGTATCAGTTGCAAAACAACGAAGGTACATCTCCAAGCATTTGTTTAAGGTCTCCGTTTGACCATCAGATTGAGGATGATAAGCAGAGCTTAAGGCCAATTGTGTACCTTGAAGTTGATGAATTTCATGCCAAAATTCAGATAAGAAGAGAGGGTCACGGTCAGAAACAATTGTCAGAGGAAATCCATGAAGCCGAATGAACTCCTTAACAAATATTTCAGCAATCTTGTGACTGGTGAAATGGGTGGGCAAAGCAATAAAGTGGCCGTATTTGGATAGACGGTCCACAATAACCCAAATGACAGTTTTACCATGAGAAGAAGGAAGACCTGTGATAAAATCCATGGAAATGTCTTCAAATATGGTATTAGGAATTGGCAATTGAGAAAGCAAACCAGCAGGTTTCAAGTTAAGAGTCTTTCATTTGTTGACAAATATGACACTCCATAACATGTTTCTTAACATCAGTACGCATATCCGCCCAATAAAAATTGGAGGAAAGGCGATGAAATGTACGGGATATGCCAGCATGACCCCGAGCTTAGAAGAGTAAAATTCATCAAGTAATAAAGTGTGAAGTTGACTATTCTGAGGAATCACTAAACGATTTCGGAATAAGAGAAGACCCCCTTGGAAAGAAAACTGTGGTAATGATTCGGATTCTCATGTAACTGTTTTTGCAATGCAACTAATTCAGAGTCGGATTTGTTTAGTTTGCACAATTGATCAATTAAAGCTAACTCTGTAACTGCCAACGTCAAAGCCTACATTGTAGATGCTCGAGATAATGCATCAGCAGCGGCATTAAGCTTTCCTGGACTATAGCAAATGTCAAAATCATATCCGATCAATTTGCTAAGCCATCTTTGTTGTTCCGGAGTTTGAATGACTTGACTGGTAAGAGACTTCAACGGTTGTTGATCCGTTATGATAATGAATCTGCGTCCCAAAAGGTATTGGCGCCATTTTTGGACAGCTTGAGTTATAGCAAACATTTCTCTATTGTAGGTGGAAGCCAATTGCATTCTCGGGGATAAATTCTGACTAAAGAAGGCAACAGGATGGCCTTCTTGAGATAAAACTGCACCAATCCCTGTTCCATAAGCATCGGTCTCCACAGTAAAGACTTTAGAAAAATCCGGTAATGCCAAAACAGGAACAGAGCTCAAAGCCTTTTTCAGTTGGAGAAAGGCAGCGGAAGCAACATCAGACCATAAAGAATCTTTTTTTAAGAGATCTGTAAGTGGTGAAGCCAATTGAGCATACCCTTTCACAAAAGGGTGATAGTATCTCGTTAAGCCAAGGAAACCACGCACATCTTTGACAGAAGTAGGCAGAGGCCATGATAAAATAGCAGTAATCTTTTCCGGATCAACTTGAAGACTTTTCGAAGAAAGGATGTGGCCGAGATAGGCGATTGAAGATTGGCCAAAATGACACTTGGAGCGTTTAACAACCAGGGAATTTTGGCGCAGGAGATCAAACACTGATTGAAGATGATTGAGATGATCCTGCCATGACTGACTATACTACACATGTATATCGTCAAAGAACACCAACACCAACACAAACTAGGGGAGGAAAGGCTTGAAAATAGAATTCATGGTAAACTGAAAAGTAGATGGGGCATCACAGAGAACTCATAGTGCCCGTCATGAGTGCGAAAAGTTGTCTTCTCAATATCAGGTGGATGAAGACGTATCTGATGATATCCTGCCAAAAGATCTAATTTGGAGAAGAAGGCAACATTATGAAGTTCATCAAATAACTCATCGACAATAGGAATTGGGAAGCGGCCCTTGACAGTTATGGAGTTTAAAGCTCTATAGTCCACACAAAAATGCCATGTTCCATCATTTTTACGAACCAATAGGACAGGAGAAGAATAAGGACTGGAACTATGGCGGATGATCCCAGATTTGAGCATCTCGGAAACTTGACGTCCAATCTCCTCCTTCTGAACGTGAGGGTATCTATATGGGCGAACATTCACTGGATTAGCGCTAGGAATAAGAGGTATCTGATGGTCCTGAGGTCAGGATGGTGGCAATGAATTAAAGGGTTGGAATATATCATTGTAATTGTCCAACACAGATAATAAATCGGGTGAATATTGTGAGCACAAATCGGCACCCTGTGATGGAATTTCCAATCTCAGAAGATAAGAAATAGAATCTGTCTTTGAAAAGCGGCGGAGAGTGGAAATATTAACTTGACTTGGGACTGAACAGGGATCCCCAACCCAACAAATATGTTTTCCATCCATATTAAATTCAAGTAAACGGTTAATATAATCTGAGGTTCTAGGACCCAAGGTGGCTAGCCAAATCACTCCCAAAACCATATTAGACCCATGTAGATCAATGACAAAAAAATTGGCTAAGAAAGAGTACCCCTGAATGGTTAAAGCGGTGGGGTCAATTCAGGGGTCAAATTGGGTTGTTGGGTCAGAGAAAAGGGATGTGGTTTAGTAAAAGAAGTGGGCCAGGTTGTTTGTTTGGGCTGGGCCAAATATTTCTATTCTTGCAAGAAGGCCAAGCCGATGGCCTCATTCAAGTCTGTTGGACGAAAGGAGAGCACATCAGCCTTAATCTCTGGCTGGAGCCCTGAAGTAAAACAATGTTTCAACATGGGCGGTGACATCTCTGTTGTACGGTTAGCAAGCTTTTCAGAGCGGCAGAGATAGTCATGAACAGAAGAAGTCATTTGTAATTTTGCGATCAAACTCTCCGGTGACTCAAATGATTTCGTCCCAAAACGAGTCACAAAAGCTCTCATTAAGTGAGCCCAACCGCATAACTGATGATTTCGATACATCCATTGATACCAATCTCTGGCGTCACCTTTAAGGAAGAAGGAAAATTGATTGATACGTTCTTCATCAGAAATATTGTAGTGGTCGAAATATTGATGGGCTTGAAAGATCCAACTGTTACACCCCATATTTTTATACGTCAAAGTACGCCATAAATAAATTGATGAAAGTTTGGAAATGATATTACATCCCGCATTTTTGTATATTAAAATTTTATCGTAAGTTAATCGACGTGAATTCGGGAATGGGGTTATTTTGAAATTATAAGCATTATACTATTTCAAACAAGCGATGGGTAAATTGGTGAAGTTGAGAGGGTAAGCAAATCAAAAAAAATTAATTTCGTCGAAATTTGACATTTTGAGATAAAATACGGCCCGAGATAAAACACCCGGCATTTACGGACTAGTGTCATACAAGGTATCGCATGACCATAATAGTAAGGTGTACAAAGTGTATTAAAAGTGAGTAGTATTTTGAGTAATTTGAGATAATTCCTAATTAGGTGGATAATTGGATAATAATAAACGGCAAAGGGCCAAATATACTCCACTACTTTCGAAAATGATCTAAGAATACCCCTCGTTATACTATTGGGTTATCTATACCCCTCCAGTCATACTTTGGGTTCAAATATACCTCTCATTTAAACGGAGGGACACGTGTCATCGTCCTGTTGGTCAATTCTAAATATCTCATAATTAATTAAAAAGACTCATTACCCATACCCGAAAAATAATAATTTTTTTTTTTGTAAAAACTGGAAAAAAACTGAAATTATTTTTACTAAAAACTGGAAAAAAAATGAAAATATCTTTTTTTCAGTTTGTACAAAAAGAACTGCTTTAGAAAAAACTGAAAAATATTTTCTAAAATAATGTTTTTGTAAAAACTGGAAACAAAAGCTGAAAATTAATTTTCTAAAGCAATTTTTTTTGTAAAAACTGGAAAAAAAACTGATGTTTTTTATAAAAAATGAAAAAAAAACCAGTTTTTACAAAAAAGCTGCTTTAAAAAAAGCTGAAAAATATTTTCTAAAACAATATTTTTGTAAAAACTAAAAAATAAAAAAAAAACTAAAAAGCAATTTTCTAAAGCAATTTTTTGTAAAAACTGAAAAAACAAATATATTTTTTTTTTCAGTTTTTAGTTAAAAGTATTTCAGTTTTTTCCAGTTTTTAATTGCTTTAGAAAATTATTTTTCAGTTTTTACAAAAACATTGTTTTAGAAAATATTTTTCAGTTTTTTTAAAGCAGTTTTTTTGTAAAAACTGGAAAAAAAATATTTTCGTTTTTTTTCCTTCAGTTTTTAGTAAATTTATTTTTTATTTTTTTCCAGTTTTTACAAACAAAAAAAAAATATTTTTCGTGTATGGATAATGAGTCTTTTTAATTAATTAGGAGATATTTAAAATTGACCAACAGGACGATGACACGAGTCCCTCCGTTTAAATTAGGGGTATATTTGAACCCAAAGTATGAATGTTGGGGGATAGATAACCCAATAGTATAACGATGGGTATTCTTAGACCATTTTCGAAAGTAGAAAGGTATATTTGGCCATTTGCCGATTAATAAATTTTAGCGGGAGATTAATTAAAAAAATCTTTGGATAAGGTTGAAGCCCCTAACGTGGCAGCCAATAAGAGCTAAAAGAATGGCTCTTGAATTAAGAAGCAACATGGCACATTTGGAAGACTAAAGGGGCTAAGTCATCAAAATTAGTGGGACCTACCAACTAACTTTTTTGAAGAATTTATTTTACAGTGCTAAGCTTCATTTTTTGATACTAAAGCTTACGGACGAGACTCCAAGAATTCAACCAAAATAATTCTTTATCATCTTAGCAATGTGGGTTGCTTCAATATTTCCTTCAAAACGTGAGATTTCAAGGCTCTTCACGAATTCAAAGTATGATATTCCATAGCGTCTTCAACACTTCAAAAACCCGAGATTTCAGAGTACATTAATTAACTATACAGTGTAATCTTTCTCAAGAGAATCGACTCATGTATGTTAAGGCTATCTCTTCTTTCTTTTTGGCATGATCTATACGACACGAACGAAACGAGCAAATGCACAATTTCCACAAATGACTATTCATAGAAATATTATGGGTGTCTATATTCTTGATTCCCCGTATGAATTATGATTATATCTTCTGTTCATGGGTCTCAGAAAAATACGTATTTGATAAAGTTTTATCCGACAGACATATTATTTTTATGACATTCCGAGAAAATTTTATTAACGTATTTCTTATGCATTTCATGCATTTATACATGTACATTGACTCATGACCAGATGTCGTTATATACGCATATATATATATATATATATATATATATATATATATATATATGGGATATGGGGAAAGGTTATGGCGTTATATTCGCACCACCACCTGATCAGCTGGTATACGTTGATGATTAGCCCACAGTGGCCGAGATGATATAATGGGATGCCCTTAGAGGCTTGATGATGTTATGAACGCATATACCTATGCATGGTATGACATTTATACGCATATGCATGACATTATAAATATGAAATGATTCACAGAGTTATTCAGACATACATGTCGAGTCTTTTATTCCATGTTTCTTTCATGTCTATTATTTACAGATTTTCATTCCTTATATACTCGGTGCATTATTTGTACTGACGTCCCTTTTGCCTAGGGACACTGCGTTTCATGTCCGCAGGTCTCGATAGCCAGGTCGAGAGTCCTCCAAGTAGGCGATCAGCTCAGCGGAAGATGTTGGTGCATTTCATTTGCTCTAGAGTTGCTTGTTTGGTCAGTATGATTTAGATGTGTATTGTTTGGTATGGCGTTGCTCTGTCCCGACTTTTATGATAATTATGTATTCTTAGAGGCTTGTAGACAGATGTCATGTACGTAAAAGATTGTATGGCCTTGTCGGCCTATATTCAATGTACGAGTGATTATTTTGGTCTTAGAGGCCCATATGTCTTATATATAAGTTGGTATTACATGTTGTATTCTATCTATCTCACGGCAGCCTCTCTGGCTCAGTTATTTATGATAGTATGATACGAAAAGATACGTTATGTTGGTACTCGGTTGAATAAGGTACAGGGTGCCCGTCGCGGCCCATCGGTTTGGATCGTGACACCAACTCTCCGCAGCGTTACCGTCACACTTCGATAAATCAATCGCTCTATCTCTGTGTATAAGTGATTAAAGGGTTGTTGTTGCTGTGGTTGAGGGAAGTTAAGAGCTGGGGTTTGCGGTGTGGTTCGTTGGTGATATCCAGTTTGTTGTTGCAGCATTGTTGACTGACCCAACACAGAGGAAGAAGGGCTAGCGGCGGTCGGTGCCGGCGTCGGAGAGGGAGCTCTCTGAGAAGCAATGTGCGCAACAATCTCCTGAAGGGTACTGTTAATGGAGTCCAAAGCTTTGGTGTGAACAACTGATTATTCTTGGAGCTGTTTCACAGCTTCCTCCAAGGATTTCGACCGAGTGTTATGTGCACCACCACCCATTTGTTGAAGGAGGGTCAATGAAAGCACCAAATGTAAGATGATAGTTATGATATTCAAGTAAGCTCCAAATTTACAACTCATAGTTCTCAACCTTGGCAAAAAAACAAGGAAACCAAAGCAAAAAAATGGAAAACAAGAAGAGGGAGGTTCCAGATTGCTATTGAAATAGCTAATGAAAGAAAAATAAGAAGTTCATTCCTGCTCTTCTAAGTGAGCCTTCTGTCTATTTATACATTTTGCGTAGCTGGGCTGGTGTCGTTTTCTCTAACAACTTGGCAGATGGTATTTGTCTTGGAGTTTGGGATCACGTATTGGTCCAGGTGTCTTGGCATATTCTTATCCCTGGTACTGCGCCTCAGGCCATCAGATGTGTGCAGCTGATTTGTTACATAACCTCATAATACTTTTTTGCTTTAAGTAAGGAATTAATCAAGTTTAGCCGGGCGGATAACAGCTGGGCCTAGCCAGGGCCTGCACTCATGTTCTACGCTCCAAAAAATAAAGAGAGCATTTTCAGTGGCCTCCTTTTTCGGAAAAATAGCACGGGCTAGTCAGTTTTCGGATCGATCATTCAAAAATAGCTAGCGTTTGCAAATTCATTGAAAAATAACCATTATTTTACTGCAACACGGAAAGTTCCAGCATAATATACTGGAGATCGGTGCATTGTGTATGAACTTCCAGCATATTATGCTGGATCGGTATATTATACTGGAACTCCAGTTTACTTATGCCGGATACTGGAGTTCTAGTATACTTATGTTGGAACTCCAGTATAATATGCTGGAGTATTTTTCGAATTTTGAACAGTATTTTCGTTCAAATTAATCTTTACATGAAAAGTGGCTAAATTTAATTACTTTAGAAACTGTGATTATTTTTGAACGACCACTTATAAATTTGACTATTTTTGAATTTCACCCCTCCTTTTCACATGAACCTGGTTCAAGACAAAGGAGTGGCGCATTTCTTTTTATTAAGTATTAGAATACTTGAGTTCTGTTTGAATGGAGGCCAAAGGAAATTAGGAAGGAGTGGGAGACACCATCAAGGCCAAGCTATAATTAACCAATCTACTCAGAGAGCAAAATACATGGATGAAAATTAAAGCATGCGTAGTTTCACTTATTACTCTGTTCCATTTCATGTGGAGGTATTTAATTAATTGATCAGAAATTTAAGAAAACTATTGACATATATGTCACATATATGTCAATAATATGCAAAATAAATTTTTTTCTTATAAAAGAATAAATTTTTTTATCAAGTGAATTCTAAGTCATATCAATAAGAGTAAAATGGTAGTAATGTTAAGATTAAATAGTTTGCTAAAAAATCGTCACCTAACACACAAAAACAAAAAAAGTGCCACACACTCCCATGCTTAACTTAATAGGTCAAAGAATAATAAAACTTTTTTTCGAGGGGTCAAAGTACAATATGTCAATAATAACTTGTAAGGAAACGAAGAACAGTAGCTCAAAGAAGTTTCCATTTTGACGAGTGAGAGTGAAAATGAGCTGAGCTGCCATACACTTTAATAGGGCAGATGCATTGCTTTTATTGAGAATCAGTAAGGCAATTGGGCACACAGTACATTTATACCAGTAGTAATGGCATTGGTCTTTACTATAATTGCACGCATGTATTGCATGTTATTACTACAGTACACCGACCAGGACCAAATATCCAATGGGGCACTATCGCAGCTACTCATAGTTTGCCACTTTGCCTAAAGAGTATGAAAACCAATGTTATTTTAGACGTCAATGAATGATTAAACACGGAATTTTAAAAAGAATAATATAATATTTCTATGACAGTAAAGTATATATGTTTCCTCCGTTTTAATTTATATGACATAATTTTTTAATTAGTATGTTTCAAAAAGAAAGACATATTTTCGTATTTAAAAATAATTTAATTTTAAATTTTTTATTTTACTTAATTTATTTTTAATGAAATTTTTTTATAATCACACAAATATTATGGTTCTTCAAAACTTTTATCATAACACAAGTTTTAAATTTTTTTTTTAATTATATAGCAAATCATAAGTCACATAAATTGAAACCGATGGAGTAGTAAGAACGTTATATCAACTCTGCCAAAGTGAGGATGAATTTTATTTATTAATCATAGGTTCCCTTCATTTTCAACTTACGGTGTGCAAGACAAGGATGAGCTAATGAACATATTATATCCTCAAGTTACGTCTGTCCCCGCTAGTCTCAATTTTCCGGATATTAACATGGCAAAAGTTAAAAGTTTGGCCGCTAGTTTAGCTAAAATTCTGAGAGGTCAAATTTTATTTTTTATTTTTTTTCGGAAACGACACTTAGAAATTTGAGATGTTTGGCTAAAACAATTAAGTGCTTTTGAGCAAAATCAGTAGAAGTAACGTTTTTGCTTTTGGAAAGAAGCAACAAATTCTAGCTTCTTTCAAGAAGTAGGAGCAGAAAATTAATTTTTTCAAGACAAAAATATCGTTATTATAAATTTATATTTCTTAAGTTACTCCTCATTAATTTAACCTTTTTTTTAATCTCTACCATCTCTTTCTTCTCTTTTTTTTAACCGTATTTTTATTCTTCTTCTCTATTTCCTCTTTGAAATAATCTCTATACTATAAATAGATCTCTTCTTTTCTCTTCCACCGTTTCTTCTTTTCTTCGTCTCCTATTTCTTATTGAAATAACAATGTTAGTTACTAGATTCAAGCACTTTCTTCAAAAGGTATAATTTTTTCCTTTTGTAGTATTTCAATATAATATGATCTCTAGTTTGTAGTTTATTTATATTTCTTTTTGACATGCATGAGTATAATATAGTGGACAAAATGCAATACTAGTTACTTTTGATTCAAAATTTAGATATGGGTTTAAACAATTAGATTTTCTAGTAAAATAGAGTTAATCATAGCCAATATTAATATCCAAAAGATGTATTAATCGATTTTGGGGGAAGATAGTAGGGGTATAATCTAAGTAGAAATAAATGGTGATAACATTGGTATATTCAATGATCCGAAAATGAAGGGGGATAGAATTAAATAACAATAAATAACAATGAATGATATTTAAGTAAATAAAAGGATGTGAGTCGCCTAAAAAGGATTAGATTCTTTAGTATTCTTTCTAACAATGATGAATGATTGATGAGCCTTTGATTATTCGGATTCTCCTTGGATCGTGGGAGAAAAGTTAGACAGGAATCTCAAGAAAAATGTATATTTTGTATGTGTATAATAAAGCAAGAATCTTCAGATAATGTCAATGTGTTGTCTTACAAATGAGTGCTCAATGTCCCCCATAACAATGTCTCTTTCTATTTATAAGGGGACATGTACCACAAAAACCCTAATAGTACAGATCCACTTTTACTTGTTCACTATTCTAAAAATATATTTTCAATTTTTACTTGTCTACTTTTGCATATCAAGAGAAAAATAATTTGCTTCTTCCAGTTTTGCCCTTAACATTAATTGTTCATTCCAAATTATTTTTCAAATGGGTGAAAACCATTTACATCCCCAAGTTTACTTTAAAAATCAAACTCATCCTCCAACTTTAAACAATTATCATTTTCATCCTTTTTATCCTATGCAATGTTGACATTTTCGACTCCCCATTAGGGGTGTTCAAAAAAACCTGAAAAACCGAACCAAATCGTAACCGAACCAAACCGACCAAAAAACCGGATACTTTTTAGGTTTGGTTTGGTTTTGGTTTTCAATTTAAAAAATCGATCAAATTTGGTTTGGTTTTGGTTTTAATAAAAAAAATAACCGAAAAAAACCAAACCAAACCGACTATAGAAGTATCTCTCTCTCTCTCTCTCTCTCTCTCTATATATATATATATATATATATATATATATATATATATATATATATATATATATATATATATATATATATATATATATATATATATGTGCATATTTTTATATAAAGTTTCTAAAATGTTATGGTACATATTAATCATTTGTATTTTAAGTCTAGTTCTTTGCTATAACAATAATCTAATTCTTTGCCTTTACATTCTAGTTTGATTGGTAGTTTACTTTTGTTAAGTACAAGAATTATTTCATGTTAAAAATAATCGATTTTTAATTGAGTACTTAAATTATTCATCACTATTTGATTCAATTATCATCAATATATCATGGTAAATGATAGATTTCTCAAAAAGCAATTGATTTGATAATGTTACGTTGAAAATGAAGTCACCGGAATATGTTTTTGGTAGTGTATGTCTCATATTTAAGAAAAAACTGATAAATAACCGAAAAATCGATAAAAACCGACAAAAATCGAATCCCTAAAAAACCGACTTAATTGGTTTGGTTTGGCTCCAACATTTTAAGAACTGACTTACTTGGTTTGGTTTCTTTTTAGGGAAAAACCGATCCAAACCGAACCATGAACACCCCTACTCCACATATATGTAATATATTTTTTATATTATTTAGATATTTTTTAATGCATGTACTTATTCATATATTAAAAATATTATAACTCATTATATAATTTAATCTAAGTTCACTAACATTATAAATAAAATAATCATATTATGAATTTATTACAAAATGTATTCCTACTTTATTATTATTATTATTATTTTAATATTATGTATATTAAAATGCATATAATGTATGCGGTGTGTGTGTGATTTTAAGATCCGATATTTTTATTATTCTCTACGTGTATATAAATTTTTGAAGTTTGATTGTAATTACTAGATCTTTTCTAAATTATAATTAAAGTTCATGTAACGTATAAATAGATAATTTTTGCAAATTTATTATAAAATTTACCTCTATTTTTCGTCCATTAAATTCTTATTATCTGTATTGTATAATTTATAAAAAGTTTCACTCTCTTTTATTCTCAATTTTGTAAATAGACTGAATTTTGATTGCTATTAATAAAATTATTGATACGAGTAAATTATTTTTTTTTATTTTTTATTTTTCTCATTTATTTGACTATTGAACATCATTAACTTATATGCTTGATTACTACTACTTTTTTTTTGGTTTCGAAAAAGTTTTTTTAATTTGTTTATAGGTAAGTTGATAACATAAATTAAAATATAAAAATATTATTATATTAAAAAATAAAAATAATTAAGAGATACAAATTTTAGAGGGTAAAATAGGCATTTTAAGAAGTCACCTTTGATATGAGGAGCATAATGATAATTGTTTAAAGTTGGAGGATGAGTTTGATTTTTAAAGCAAACTTGGGGGATGTAAATGATTTTCACCCTTTTTCAAATTCATTAAGACTATACACCAATTAATATGAATATCATGATAAATTATGCACTTTATTTATTATTTCTTATAGGATGTGCAAAGTCAATAGTGAACAAATAAAAGTGAACGGGGAGTAGTTCATCATTAATATTGCTTAGTCCGTAGACCATTTGTCCCACTCCTACAGAAAAAAGAGAGAAAACAAGTTTCTTTTATTTTAATTTGTGCGGTAACATTAGTCCTCCACTGTCCAAAACTCCTTTCCATGCTCTTTAGAATAAGGCCATTGCCTAAAAATCATTAGGAACCGTAATGATATTACCTGCATTACCTCCATTTTTTTGTTAAATAAATCTATCTCACAAGAAACGTGGCCGTGAAAGGCTGCAAAAATCCCATTTTTAAAGAAAATTTAATGTTACTTAACCGGAAGTCCGGAATTTCATTATCATGAACAGTTGCTTAATGACTAGTCAATTTTTGTACATTGACAAAAAGGCATTTTTGTCAATGTATAGTGTAAGAGAAGACAACTTGATGTATAGTGTAAGAGAAGACATTTATTGTGTAATACTGTTCATATACCAATACCAAATACTACAATAAAAGCTTCACTCAAAAGCTAACAATAAATCTCACATCATCTTTTATTCAATGCTATACTTAACCATATTTTGCACAACCTAGCAAGAAAACCCCATCAAAAAGTTCTTTGAAAAATGGGCAACATTTGGTTTTTGGTTTTTCTCCTTCACAAAATTATTGCCACTGAAGCTGCAATGAGTGTAGGTGGTGGTGTTGGTATGGGAGTAGGTGTTGGTGGTGGGGTGGGGGGTGGGGGTGTTTGGATTGGTGGAGGAATTAACAGCCCAAGTCCTACTTCTTCTGATATTAACAAAGCTTACACTGCTCTTCAAACATGGAAATCAGCAATTACAGATGACCCTTTGGGAATCTTGAATAGTTGGGTTGGTACAAATGTTTGTGCTTACAAAGGAGTCTTTTGTTCAGAATCTCAAGATTATATGGGCAACCCAACTTTAGTTGTTGCAGGTATTGATCTAAACCATGCAAATTTACAAGGCATTCTTGTTAAGGAACTGTCCTTTTTAGCAGAAATGTCCATTTTTCATCTCAACAGTAACAGATTTTCAGGGCCAATTCCGCAAACTTTCAGAGACCTTACTTCTCTTACTGAGTTAGACCTCAGTAATAACCATTTTTCTGGTACATTTCCTACTGCTGTTTTACTCATCCCAAATCTTCTTTATTTAGACCTCAGATTTAACAGCTTCTCAGGGCCAATTCCAGAAGACCTTTTCAACAAAAAACTTGATGCTATTTTTCTTAATAACAACCAGTTTGATGGTGAACTTCCTCAGAATTTAGGGAATTCTCCATCTTCAGTTATCAATCTGGCTAATAACAAGTTGACTGGGAACATTCCATTTAGTTTGGGGTACATGGGTCCAAGAATTAAGGAGATTTTGTTCCTAAATAACCAGTTAACTGGTTGTATTCCAGAAGGGGTTGGTATGTGGACAGATTTGCAAGTTTTGGATGTGAGTTTCAATTCATTAATGGGGCATTTGCCTGATACTCTTTCTTGCTTGAGTGGGATTGAGGTACTCAACTTAGCACACAACAAACTTTCTGGGGATTTACCAGACTTGGTTTGTTCATTGAGAAGCCTTATCAATTTGACTCTTACTTACAATTTCTTCTCTGGTTTGAGCCAAGATTGTGACAAACTTCCCTATAGGAATGTGGGGTTTGATTTCTCATTGAATTGTATTCCAGGTAAGCAAATGCAAAGGCCTCAACCAGAGTGTTCTCTCATTCCTGGTGGTAGTCTTAGTTGTCTTAGAATACCTTCAGCTAAGCCTCTTGTTTGTGGGTCAATAATTAGTGAAGAAGAAATTGTGTCAACACCTCCTTCTCATTGATTTTGATTTTTATAAAATTTAATTTTTTTTTCTTAATTTGAGATTTTGGGAGTGAAATCAGGGCACTCTGACCAATATTCTTTATGTTTGTTGGATAACAGGCTAGTATGGGCTGGCTGTTTTCATTATAACATAGAGAAGTTATGACTTGTAGCTACAAATTTATTTCTCCAAGTCAAGTAATTAATAGTTTGGATATAGTTCTGTTCATTATTTTAATAGCTTGCTGAGTGATGTTTTCATGCTTTATCATATCTTGACTGTGTGGGCTTACTCACATTGTCTATCCCACGCTCGAATAAAGGAGAATTGCGATAGGCTCGCAACCAGCATAAGATTTGTCAATTCATGATAAATTCTCATAATACCGGACTTCAACTTTGTTTGCGACTAAGGCGTAATTATTGTTGTATCATATGTTAAATGGTTGCAGTACTAAGTACCACAACTAACAACGACAAATAAAATGGTTGGATGTCACATTACTCAACAAACATCCACATGCTGTGGTATTGTATGTGGTGTGGACTATAAGAGCATTTACTATGGTTGTGCCTTCAAGAACATGGAGTAGTTATATGCTCAAGTATGAGAAAAATATAACTAGAAAGGATACAAAAGAAAAACATAATGACCTACAGAAAAAAGTTTCACGTGAGGAACAGTTGAATTGATTGCTGAATGGCATTTTCCCTAATTTGTGAGTACCTGATTTAGGAAGATGGACGATTTGCTACTGCCCAAAACCCAGAATTCCAGACCCCAAAATACCAAGCATTGCGATTCATGGTAAGAGGCCCAAAATCCCTATTTATTCCACAGGTCCTTTTTAATTTCCTAAAGCCAGTAAAGTTACAGGTCCTTCATGTGATGTTTTTGCTAAGGCTGTTAACAACATGACACTAGCATTTTGTTCCATCAAAATCAAGTCTTACGTATATATGGATATGGTGGGTTCATTTTCAAAATGGTGTTGCTTGGTATGCACCCATCTTTTTAAGAGGGCTGATTGAGATCAGGTATCGCTCAAATGGCAGCTGTTTTCAAAGAAATCACCTCAGATTATATCGCAAGAACAATTGGACTAAAGTATGGCTATGAAAAATAGTAAAGGATTTACCCTGTGCACGTCTTGTTACCCTGTTAACACGAGGATGGGGAAAGCGGGCTTATCCCATATGCAACTTTCACCTGCATTTCTGCAAAGATGTTAGAGGTTATTTTAACGCCTGTAACCCGTGACTAAGATTTTCCCAAAATAGTATTTCTCTAGCTGCATTAATACCTCCCAGAAAATAGCAAAGCTAATTTTAGTAACATTTTCATTTATTTGTCCGAAGAAAATCAAGTTGACGCACCAAGTTAAAATCTTAAAATCCATGGAAGCTTACAATCATTAAAAAAGTAAGAGATCAATTTAGATCGATCAAGGCGTCTTTCACATCTTGTGAAAAAATGTTATACACAAGTTCAATAGTAGCAGCTAATGGCAATGTCAAAGAACATACTTTAGACAAGTCCTCTATCATCACGCAATATAGTACATGGGATTTGGAAGTTTAAAGGACCTTTTGGCAACAGCGAAACCGTTCAAGTCACTCCACTGATCTCCAGAGCTCCCATGAATCCTGTAACCTTCATCTTCTAATTCCTTTCTTTTCTCAGATTTGTATTGGGTTGCCAGTTTACTTTTATCAGAAGGTCCCCTGTTCCATTGCAAAGGTTCAGCCACAGTTTTTAAAGTTATTTGGCCCAACATTTACTTATACAACCATCTGTGCACCAATTGCAAATAAAGGAACACAATATGAAAATATGAGAGTTTTTTTGAATACCTCAAAATAAGCTTTTCCCAATTGCTGTATCCAGCATACACCAGATTCTTTTCTGTATAATTCCTTTGAAATTCACTCCGACCAGTCAACAAGAATATCTTAAATCCTCGCTGTTGTAGCTCCTTGTACAGTTTTAAACTTGCAGGTATAGCAGGAGCTTCTGCTTCATTTACCCATTTGTCAAAGGCGATTTCATCAAAGATCTCTGATCTACATACAAGTTACAACAGCAAAATGTGATCAACCACATGACAACACAACAACAACAACAACAACAAAGAATCAAAAGAATTACAGAGAAATGAACATTTGACGGCAAAGTGGATCTTCAACTAGTGTTGTCAAAGCGAAAGCCTAGAAAAGTAATGTCAACAGAGGCTTTAGGCGAAAAGCGCAATTAAAGTGAGGGTTTTAACGAAGAAAAGCACAAATCAAGAAAGAAATAAAAAATATATATATAATGCCAAAAGATAAAAACGCAAACAACAACTATTACATGGACAAAGAAATTGAAAGAAAAAATATTAAGTGAAATATACTACAATAAGAACAACATAACACCTCAACCCCAAACAAGTTGGGATCAGCTATATGAATCCTCATTAACCATGTCGATCCATTTAAGCTCAAAACAATCTAATATTATATTATATAACAAAACGGAAAAAAACAAGTAGTAAAAGTTCTCAATATTATCCATTGATAACTAAATTTTTGATATGACTAAAAGACTCCAAAAAATATAGGACCTAAAGTATATGTATCAACATGAAAGTTTAATCCCAACTAATTAGTATCATCCATATAGATCTTTTTCTTCCATTTAGCCATATTTTTCAATAGGCCTACATAGATTCCAAGAGGTTATAGGTCCAGGCTACTTTCCTCATGTGATTTTAGGTCTACCTTGTCGTTTCTTAACACCTCCTCTCACCATGCTTTTACACCTACTAACCGGTGTATTTTGACGTTGACATAGGAGTTCGAACATGGCCAAACCATCTCAAGCAACCTTCTCTCATTTATCCTCAATGTGTGCTACTTGCACTTTTTGCCAAATATGATCATTTTTAATCTTACCTAATCCCCTATGACCACACAACCATCTTGGCCCTCCGCATCTTTGCCACTTATCTTGTAGATATAACACCTTGTATAACATCTTTCCTTTAGTCATTAAAGGGCTATTTCTCCTACCTTTCTTTCTAAGCATGATTTCATTCCACTAGTGCTTCTTTCTATCCTTCGGATAGCATTACATAGCTTGTGAGCCGTCCTACTCCAACCTCTCCAAAACACATTCAAACCTCTATTGGGATACCATTTGGACCATAGACTTTTCTAATCCTTATATTTTTCATGACATCATTTTCTTCTACCAACCTAATTCTACAAGTAAGGTTACAGTTTCTATCGTGCACAGATGAGATTAAGTGAAATATACGAATTAAAAATCATATGAATCAAGTTCAAAAATCATTTTAAGAATCCTAATTGATGCAAAGATGCAATTTTAAGTTTCTAATTCAAAATTTATGGCTAGTTTCTATTAAAATTTCTTAATTTCCTATTCTTAATCACTGAATATTCATTTATAATGCTTTTTACACAAATAACATATAATTTTTTAGATATGTTTATTGTTTAGTACTTCCCTCCTCAAGGCAGAGCTCATGCGTGATGAGGCACACACCTTAGTACCTTGTGGAAAGCAATCCATGTGAGGCGAGACACCAAGCCCATGTTGCACCAAATTTCAAGGTCTTAGGTACACTTTAAACGATCTACACCGTCTTCAACTGGACTTCAAATACTTAAGTATCAAAAGTCAACAAGAGGCACACTTTCTTCTATTATTTTCTTGACAAACAAGGGGAATACTTAGCCGACTGTTTAATTTTGACAATATTCTTACCCCTGTTTATCCAAGACTTTTTGGTAAAGCATAGAGTATCCAGTAAATCAAGAATGCGGATAGGTAGAACTACAGAACGAGAACTCGAGGAGCATCCAAATAAAGCTACATTCTAGTAACTGGTAATCCCCTCCCAGTTTTACCATAAATGTCTGCTTGAACTTAAACTCGCAAAAACGACATGACTTTCTCTTGTTGTAGGTTCTAGAATTATAGAACTTTAAACTGGTAATACCATATAACTTCTTAAATTTACTTTCGAGATTGACAAAACCAAATGAAATCCTTTTTTTTAATAGTCATTAACCACACCAGACCTTATGAAATATTGCTTCCAAAGCATAATGGCTTAAATGCTAAATCTTAAAGAAAAACAAAATGATAACTACTTTAGCAGGTAATAAATTCTTTCCATCACTAAACCATTTCATATCTGCCCAGCACGAGATTAGACAATCATTGCCCTACAACTATTGAGTTGTATGATCAGAATGCACAAGCAAGTAAAAGTTTACAAAGTGCAATCGATTTTAAATCAGAACATCTAAACTGACCCTCCTGTGTCAGCCAAACTACACTAAATAATTAGAATCTTCTTGGTTAGCAGTATCACGTGGAAGTCAACTTTAAATGGAAAACCACCTTATGAACATTGAAACCAAGGGTTAAATTTTCAACATAACTTTGGCTCAACATTTGTACTTAAATAAATAGTTCAAAACCGGAATGTGTAGCATTAAAACAGAGTAATCCTCAAGAAAGTACACAAATTGTAGTATATACTTCTTTCTTAAGTAGAATACCAAGTTTTCCAGGCTAAACAGCGGATTGTTTTTAAAATATTTACCTTTTGACAGCGACTCGTCCATCTTATGGTTAATTGGTAAAAGAGGCATAATGGAGTATCCCTAAAGCTTTTCCATAAAGCAGAAACTAGGAAAATTGCCAGTTATAGAAAATGAGTTGAAGATTATATTGCTTAGAAACTTCAAGCATGTTACACTCTAACCAAATGCAATATACACCTTGATCCTTGATAAACACCAGTCTACTGTCACATAGAAAGAAGCTTAGGCATTCATCTCAACCAACATCTCAAACCATTACTGTTTTAGGTTCACAGTTAAAGAATACACTGATATTACTTAAATTAAATTTGCATTCTAGGATTTAGGAAAATTCAAATAGAAATAAAAACTATGGAAAATCAAATCACCATGCTTCTACGAGAGAACATAATTTGGATAAAAGTTCATTCCTACTGCTTTTAAAAAGATGAAAATTTGCGAGGCTAGCTTCAAAGGACTACAACTAAGTCTTCTAATTGCATCAATGGAGTCTAATTTTCACCTCGAAGTCCTATCAGGCTTGGGTAAGTAAAGAAATAGATAAGTAAACAAGCTAATGCATGAAGCTGCAAAATAACACCTCTCAGCCTGTTTGAATGGCTGAACTGCGGATCGGAGATTTTACTCATCAAAAAATCTGTGGATTGGAGATTTTGAGAGTCTTTAGGTACAGAGTGCATAGAACCATTAGGCTGTTCTTTCTGCGCACTTCTGAGTATGTAGCAAGTGGTTGTTGCATGATTGCTTAATAAACAAAGGTTATGGCATGAAGATGGAGTGAGAGTTCCTAAAGCTTTGTCACACTTGTTTGTTATGGTTAGATTCAGATGTGCATGCTCGCACTACTTTCACAGTAATACTTTATCTTGCAGAGGATACTTGTAAAGTACTAACGGATGCTCAACTAAGAGTTACTAGAATCATAATCACCACAATAAAATGAATATTTTGTATATTTAGGTACGTCTAATGATCTACTTCAATATGGCATAATGAAAATCATGCAGACCAACAAGTATATAAGCTTTTCCTAGCAAAAGAAGACGGTTGGACATGAAGGCAGAAGAAGGAATTTTCACAACTTTACAAGCTACAGGTGATCTTTGAAGCAAGACCAACAAATTGGAACTTCAGTCTTTTGAGTTAGTTAATTATCAAAAACTTTGTCCAAAAGCATACATGAGATCTCAGTGAGGCCGATTTTGTGTATTTATGCAGCAGCCTATCAATAATATTGCCTAAGTTTTGCAATCACATCTAATGGCATGATCGCTTTAGGATTTCTTATTTATTCATATTTAGCTGATGTTGATGTGAATTAAGAGTAAATGCTATCTTTCCCCAAGACAAATATATCCACAGAATTAGCAAGTTTTTAACAAACAAAATGAAACCAACAGCACTATACCAGAGCACAAATTACACAGAAACTGAAACTGTTCAAAATCATTAACAAAAGGGACGTCCAAACATTATAGTGATACCCACAAATGCATATGAAAAATAGAGAAAATTAGAAGTTACCCGAAGCCATGGGTGACATAGTAGGGCAAGTTGGAGAGCAAAGTTTCATCAATGTCGAAGACCCAAGCGTCCTTTCCATCGTTTGAAACCTTAACCGTATTGGCAAACGCCAGCGACAGGTCAGCCACCGCACCGCAATCTGAAGAGTAACGATCGCCGTTCATGTAGTCCTGGACGAAAGAAGCGCACCTTTCGGGAATCAAAGCCCAGAAACCAGCATCATTAGTCTCAACGGTGAACCGCCAGCTCTCACAGTACAAAGCATTGTTATTGTCTTTGGGAATCTTACGGTGGCGATTGATGGTTAAAAGTTGTAAGATTTCGGGGGTGATTCCGAGAATAGACTGAGAGAATGAGGTGGAGACGAAGGTGAAGGAGATGAAAAGAGCTAACATTAAGTTTTGAGCGTACGCCATGATAGGCTAGCATAATCTGGAATCGTCAAGCTAGGGAAGAAGAGACCGGAACCGGATTTGCCCAATCAAAAATGAAGCCGTCACATTCTGTCATTATTATATACGTATGATTTTCCGCCTTCTAATAAGATTTATAATTTTGTATTTGGAGAGTTAATAAAATTAGTCCCTAAACTAATTTTGTATGTGCAATAGATACTCATAATATGTGCAAAAATGATGACTTGGATTTATATTATATATTTTATGATTTTTTTTCTATGATTAATTGACTTGTTTGAGGTTTTATTCCAAGAATTTTGCCTAAGTTGTTAGTTATTTGATATAGGTACATTGGAGGCCAAAATAGAGCTAAGGAGCTATTTGGAGGCATAAAAAATGAAGTTAGTCAGTTAGAGACAATTTGGGAATGGAACTTAAAGGAAAAAGATGGCCATAGATAATGCGAATTAAGGCAAAGAGATGTTTGGGAATTTGGGTTGGGAGCAATAGTATCTACCGGGTAACACATGATCAAACTTCAACAGAGTATCACTCTTGATTTACAAATAATTTGGTCATGATTTCTAAATGAATATTGTAATTCTTGAAGTCTAATTTCGAACGGTTTAAATGATTTGTCAATTAAGCTCTCGTGCATAAAGTTATAATCATATTATCAAAGTCGCAAAGTTAAGCATGTAGGCGAGTAAAATAAATGATATGATTAATGTTTATTGTATGCGGTACCTAATAACTAACTATTAGATTGTGATGAGTAGACACTCTATAAATAGAGGCCAAACCCTAAATAACCCTAGCGTATTATGTTCTTTGAAAGCAGAGTGACAACGGTTTACGTCTCATCGTTTGTGTTCTCCGTGCTATTTGAGCGTGATAGCCAATGGATTGTCGAAATTGGTAAGGCTTAACCGCCAATAGCTACTGTGTCAATGAAGTTAAAGGATACATTTATTTAACCCTAACTCAAGATTGTATTTCTGCATATATATTGTGTCTAATCTCTGTTTACATTGAATACTTGCATTAGGATTTAAGGAACAAACAGCATGCTCTGAAACAGCAAAAATGAATGGGGAAGAAACAAATATGAAGGGAGCGCAACCCGCTCTGGAGTCTGGAGCAATACAATGAATCGAAAGAAAAAAAATTGAATAATCTTAATGAACAAATCACTCATTCCTAGTCTGTACATTGTTAATAAGTACTTTGAAAAAACAGATATAATGCTCACCTCTGCAGAAATGGGACAAAATGGAATTAGAGCCAGCACAAAATGTTGATTTCCAAATAGGGAAAATATACCTACAACTCACAGGCCACTCCAGGGTCACACCCTAATCGGGTATAGAAAAAGTCATGTTTTGTTTTCCAGAATTAATTAAAATATATATATAGGTTGAAAATCATTCGAATGTAAAAACCATGGGAGGGAAAGGGGTTTCTTCCATGCTCAAACCAGCTGCCATTCTTTGGTCATCACTGCATGCGAGTGAACAAAAACTGCAGGGCGAAAAGCTTTTCAATTTATGAGAATGACTCTTGAGCATTATTGCAAAATTCCTTTCCAAGTTTTTGAGAGAAGAGGCGACACGCGTCCATGCTAAGATCAATGGCAGCTGAAAGTGCGATAAATAGGGCAGCATCGGCCATGCAAGTTACATGTCGTACCCCAACTTGAACTGTTGGAGCACTTGGTTTGCCTTCGCCTTCAACGCTTGATCCCATCACAAATCCTCGAATAGGCGATAATGAACTCAGTGCAGAGTCTTTTACTGTGTTGTCTATGCAAAATTGCCCACCTCTTTTCATACTCATTGTGCCCTCAGCTATAGGTACACCACTAGTAAGACCAATGTCAGTAACAAGCTCAAATTTGTAACCAAGTCCATCAACTGGCCCTCTTTCGCGCCAAGCCTCAAGACGACCCCATGGTTTCCAGCTGCTAACACAGGATCCATTAGGCCGGAGGATAAGCCACGCACCAGGATTTGACCGAGAAACACGGTCAGAACCTGGAGAGGGCACAAATGGAGTGATCACTGAGGCAGCTGCAACAGCTGACCCTGATAGATCATAGATAATTATCATCCACCCTTTTCGCTCCCTCCCCGGTCTGTCCCTTTCAGCAGAAAATGTTCGCATCCATCCTCTATTGCCTAAGTTAAAATCAGTTGGAAGAGATCTGTTTTTACAAAAATGAAAAGAAGAAAGAAAATATCAGCTTCAGGACCACGTATAAACAAAATTAATACCTTGAACAATACTCTACTCCATACTTTGACTGGTAATAGTAGTTGATTTGAAGGAAACGAAAAGTCAAAGAAGAATATTAACCAGTTTATGAAGGTTTTGCCCAAATTTTTGCACATGGGGAGGGAATCAATGGTAGTTGCTAATGACAGTTGCGCCTAGGAGTTAATGCTGTCTGTTCTGACCTAACTTATTCTCTAATCTTTTTCATTACTAGACGAATCTAAACCTTCATAAGAAGTTAATTTGTTGGATACAACATGCTACAACGTAAGAGGATTCAAATTGTAAGGAGGTCAGGATACAGGATCCTTTGAAACAAGCTGTATTTTTGTCATTTTTTCTCTTCACATGCAATGGACACAAAATGCACTAATGAATTGTCCGCCTTCAGATTATCAGATCACTTAAAATTGAAAAGGACATAAGCAAGTAGAATAATGAATTAAATGATTTGTGCAGCTTACAATTGTACAAAACAGCACTGAACTATGGGCTAACCACTTAGAAGTCACAATGAGTAGATCTAGCAAACAAGAATCCTAAAGATGTTGTATCTTCATATCCGCTAAGGGAACATTATTGTATGAATTCCCAAGTGCAGAGGGAAAAAAAAGGGACACCCCGATACACTAAGCTCCCGCTATGCGCGGGGTTCGGGGAAGGACTGGACCACAAGGGTCTATTGTACGCAGTCTTACCCTGCATATCTATAAGAGGCTGTTTCCACGACTCAAACCCGTGACCTCCTGATCACATGAAGGCAACTTTACCAGTTATGTCAAGGCTCCCCTTCTCCCAATTGCAGAAGAAAGATACAAAATTCTTCATGGTCACGTGACATCAACTTTATCAGTTACGCCTAGGCTCCCCTTCTCCCAATTGCAGAAGAAAGAAACAAAATTCAAACAATGTAAAGCACTCTAAACCTACGGAAAGTTGATGATCATGTTTGCAAATAAGAAAGTTCCATAGCTTAGAGATTGTACTCAAAGCATGTGCAGCCGTTCACACAACATGCATGTGACTCTTCAGAGAGTGAGAAATACTTCAGCTTCTGGAGAAGCAAGTTTTTACATAGACAATAAGTCGAATCATGTGAGGAGGCTACCTAATCCCTAAAACACCAAATGAAGCTACCACTACAATTCTCATCACTAGACGTTTTCCCTTTGAGTTCCAACCAATAATTTTTTATTCTATTTTTCTCTTTTGTTAGTAATGAGCGAATTTGCGAGGATATAATCCTTTCAACTAATCTTTTCTAAAGTAAAAATTAAATGCTTTGTCTTTGCAAATCTATTTCTAAGCACTTAATGACAAAATTATTTTTTTTTTAGTAGTATTGACAATTGTTAGAGGGTGAGCTGTAGAATCTAAATTATGCAAAATTTCCTGCCCCCACCCCACTTGATTAATCGTTTCAACAAAGCAATTTAGTTTGACCAGTAACCAAGTTTCTCTCATAACAAATTAACAACTACAGTAAAAAGAAGCGACACAATTATTTTTGTTAACAACAAATATAAAACAAAACCATAGCAAAAAGTAAATGAAAAAGAACACGTCGGCGCAAGTTAGAATTTTCAGTGGGAAGGGAAAGGTAAAATGCGCGGGAAAACAATGGGGAGGGACTCACCGTGTCCGGTTGTTGCGATCAGCACTGAACTTGCAGCTGAAAACCGGCTGCCTTATATTCCCCTGGATCTGGAAAACCACCGGGCTGCACTCCGGTTCACCTCCGAACTGGAACACGAACCGCGGGTCCGGTTCAGCCCGGACAGCCATGTGCAACACAGCCACCGCCGGTTCGCCTCCCAATTTCATCCACCCATTTTGAAACACGCTGGACTTTGAATGTGTCCCATTCAAGTTAACGCTCACCTGAACCGATCCCAGCAGCTTCCCACTGGTAACACCGCACGTGCGACCCATGCGCCCCGTGAAAACGGACACTTTTAACGAAACGGGCTTTCCAGAGAGACGCCGGAGAGTGACGGCGTCTAGATGGAACCCGGCGGCTGAGGCGGAGGACTCAGGCGGAGAAGAAGGGTATTGAGAAGTGGAACAGAGGGGGAGAATGGCAGTTTGAGAAGGGAAATTCTTGAGCTTGAGTTTAGCATAGCAAGGAGTTGAACAAGGGTGAACTCCAGAACCAGAACCAGCAGGTTTTGTTGCTGTTGGAAGTTTAAGAGCTAATGACTCAATTATCAAACGAACAAACGGGCAAGGATCCATATCATGCACTGCTGATTTCTTCTTCTTGAATTTTCTTTGTTTGGTTTTGGGTTTTTCTAAAATTAGCTAAGAGTTTGATGAGGAGAAAAGAGATGAGCCTGAGATGGTGAGTGCGAAGAAAGCATCTATCAATATTTTGGTAAATGAATGCATGTCGGCTCATACTATTTGAACCTCTCTGTCTCCTGTAATTATCAGTATTTCTCTTTCCTTCTGTTTTGTTGATTCGGCAATTTCCTTTTATTTATCGTCAACTAGTCGTCACGATATCTTGTCGTATCTGCCAGTATTTTTGGCATATTCATTACTTTCTCCGTCCCATTCACCCTTTCTTTTCTTTTTCTTTTTTTAAAAGTTTAATTTATTAATTGCGCCTATTAAATATTTTTTAAGAATTGAATAGTATTAAAAAATTATTCCTATTATTTATTTAATACTAAAGGTATTATTGGAAATAATTCATAACTTTAGTCTTAAATTTCAAAAGTAATTCGTAATTATTTTGATTCCATTCAATTTTTTGTTCTGGTTCTTCAAATTGAGCTTGATTAAGAATCGAGGATAAAAATAAGACTTTTTTCTAATGACGAGATAACATTAGACTCAAAATTAACATTGCTAATTGCAAACAGTGCACGATCAAATGTAACCATTTTCCCTTCTCCATATGATAAAGAAAAACACAACGCAAAACAACAATTTCAGTTTTCAAGTTGCATCAATTCAAATAATTTGCTAATAATAGCTTCCATAATTGAATTCATGTACTTTAAAATATAACAAAGCCTTGCCGCTTCCAAAGTTAATGTACCATTTATTAATTAAATATATAAAACTCTACAGTTAATGGTTTACATACTAATTTATCCATATTTGTGTATAGCATGAATAGAAATTTAAATGGTGGTATTTTAAGACTTTTTTTTTAACTACATAATTTTCCAGTCTTATTGTTTAATGAACATGTCACATTAAATCCGCATGATAACACCAATTGTTTATATTCTAAGAATCCATTAGCGATTCAAGTATCCATATTTTTTGTTAAAATCAATGATTCATTCTATTAACTAGTGGGTTATTTTGTACGTACTTCCAATAATTCTCAAATTTAAATAACTAGTCTTAGGTACGCGCAAACTTCATATCAATAAGTATAAAATTTTAAAAATTATATAAATAATATTTATTTATGTAAAGTTGACGTGCAATTGTAAGTGTTATTTCAAAAGTATTTCTAGAATTTGATGTGAGTTAATGAATATAAAAATTATCATGAATATTGGGATAATTTATATCTAATTATAGTCTTTTTTGAATGTGTATTTACATTTTGACATAATTTTCATAGAAGGAGTATTTAATTAAATAGTAATGGACATACTATTGTATACCACATAATCAAATATAAGTTTCGACAAAAAGTTTTTCTCAAATTTTCTTAGAAAGAATTATTTGAATAGAATACCAAAACCAAACTAATTATATACCTTGAGTTTTAACCCTTTGTTGACATGAAGTCTTTCATTATTTTAATATCATTACCTTTTGCATCCTAAATCTAAAATTAAATTAAATGAGATGAAAGTGACAAAAATTATTAATAAAATCTTAAATCTAAAAACAGTATAAAGTGGTCGAAACTGAAAGTGCTTGAAATTTAATACTACTCAATTTAATTGGAGGTAAATATACAGACTTCACTAAAAGCAATTCAAAAATCAAAGTTCTAAAAAGAAGAAAAATAATTAAATCACTAATCCTAAATATTAGAAAAATAATTAAATTATTATTTTTAAATATTTAAAAAATAATTAGTGACTATTTTGTCCAGCATGAACTCTAATTTTAAAGAATAACAAAGACGAACGGCATTTCGCTAATGATCCTCATACTTAAGGTACACGTTTTGTGTGTATACCTATATCCACAACTATATAATTATTTAAAAACATAGAAATATTATTAAATAACATATTTAAGCTACAAAATAAAAAAATTTAAAATATATAAGTTCTTGAAATGATGAATATTGATATCGTTGATCTAGGCGAGAAGTAAAATAAATAAAAGCTTTTTTCAAAAAATATTAAATTATACTTAATTCTTAAAATATAACGTAACTAAAAGAGAAAAATACCTTTTCAAGATAGAATTAAATTGTTTTCAACTCCAAAAATTCATAACATAAAAATTCGTACCTCTTTTCTTCAAATAAAAAAAGTTGCAATAGTTGTTCAATTTTTTCCGTTAATGGCTTTGAATCCTAAGTCTAATGGTTTCTGGTGAGATATTAAAGATTTTGAGTGTCTAAATGTATTTCAACGTAAGTTAGTTAATATATTTGGTCCTAACTTAGAACTTTACTTTATATATGGAAGAAATTTAGTTGACTTTAATGTCCTAAATATTAGAGTTTCCTACATAATAATTCAAATATGGAAAGTTTTAATAAATACAGTTTTATTTTCAAAGGTAAATGACAATTTTATCTAGTGTGAAATCTTTTTTTAAAAGGCAAAAAAGGAGAAATAAATTTATTAAATAAAAGAAAGAATCCTGTCTCAATGAATAAAAATTTTAACTTATACAAAGTTCTAAATGAAAAGAAGAAACAAATTTTAACTTTCTCCGTGGTTCAAATAAGAAACAAATTAATAAATAAATTTTAATTAATTTTAAGCTCTTAAATATTTACAAAATTAAATAACTATTAAATGGAGTGTTTCTAATAATATTTAACATAAAATTGAGGGACTTGAGAATATATTTTTTTGCATGATAAATATCAAGTTTGAAATGAAAAAAAAAGCTTTAATTTTAAATTTTAGTCCTTTGTAGGTAAATATTATTAAAGGACTCACTTAAGCATTATTAAATAGTATTCTATTGGGTGTAAAAAACTCACGTTTTCTTATTAATTAATATGTTATAATGGCCAAAGGCTAAAAATTAGGACTTCTAACTTAATTCAATAAAAAAATATTTAATAACCAAAATTTTAGGTGAGTTAAATACTCTAAATATTAGGAAAGTAATTTAAATTACAATTATGTCTAATGTGAAATTTATTTTTAGGGAGTAAAAAAGACGAACGACATTTCGCTAAGGGCCTTCGTGCTTTTAATATAGCATAGATAGATAGATAGATAGATAGATAGATATAGATATAGATTAGTACTCTATTCGGTCCACAATAAGTATTTTTTGGTTGTTTTCACACAGATTAAGAAATTCACCTTTTAACGTTAATTAACAATAAAATTGACTATATTAACATTTACTATCTCTTCACATAAATACTCCTAACACATACTCAACACTATTTACTCCAAGGGCAATGTAGGAAAAAAATAATTACTTCATTCTTGAAATTTGAAAAAATCAGATATTTTGGATCACAAAAAAAAAAAGCTAAAAAATCACTTATTGTGGACCGGAGAGAGTATAAACTTTAAGTAGACTAAACTACTTTAGACATATACTCCTTAAAATCGCAATCAGCGTTGAGGCAAAAAACATATTGATTTTGAGTTAAGATTTGAAAATTGTTTTCCCACACCACGATGATACATTTTCTCATTAGTGACTCTTTTTGTTCTAGTTTCCCAACTCGTATTCCCCACCCAAAAAAAAAATCAAGAAAAACAATTAAATATTTATGCTTCTTCTATTTCATTTTACGAGTTTTAACTAGGCACAAAACTCTATAATGTAAAAACAATTTGATCATATGATCTTAAATTAAATATTTGTATAAAATATTCAAAACAGTCTTTAAATTTTATGATTTTAGACATATCATGTCATTCCTTTAATGAAGTGTCACTGCGAGCGAAATAAAAATATTGGAATTAAAAACTTGCTAAACATAAATATATGACATTTCATTTTAAATGGATTAACAAAAGAAAAGGAAAACACTTCTTTGAGACAAAGGACTTATTACCTATAACAAATAGTAGCATAAAGGATTTTGATGATATGATCTTAAATTAAATGCTTGTATAAAATATTCAAAATACGTTTGAATTTTTATGATTTTAGACTTGTAATATCACTTTTAAAAGATAGTGTCACTTAATAAATTAAAAAATGTAACAATTAAAAATTTATTAAATATAATAATAAAATATAAGACTTCTTTTGAAACAGACTAACAAAAAAATAAAACATTGAAACGAAGAACTTATTACCATGGATGGAGCTAGCCCTTCAGATATGGGTTCGGCTGAACTCCGTAATTTTAGTCCAAATCATATATTTGTCTTAAAAATTATTAAATTATGCATAAATTATTAATTTAGAACTCAGTGACTTAAAAGAATTAAAATACTGAACTTATAAGTTTCAAATCGTGGCTCCGCCTCTGCTTATTACACATAACTAACATTAATTCCTTCAAATGATTGCCCAACATGACCTATATTCATATATAAATAATACCAAAGATTCTTAACAAAATATAAATTTCTATATTAATTCAATCAGCTTTCAATAAGTTGACAATAATCCTGGTTTCTAGATTTGCTCTTCTGATATTACGGATGTTTCGAGAAAACTGGAAACGACGAAAATTTGCTGAGAAGTTTGGGAGTAAAAAAAAGGAAACAAGGTGTAATTTCAAGTGGGACCCATAACAACTTGGCAAAAAGCTGTCACCTGCTGTCAGTATATCCTAGCTGGATTTGTATCATTTGGAAGAATTTATTTATGTTCTTCCTTTTCAGTTCTCTTCAGATATTTATGTATAGTTGTTCTAGCTTTTAAATTTATTTATTTTGAAAAGTAATTTTTTAAAAAAGTTTTTCGCTAAATATTTTGATGAGAAGTGATTTTGTATTTCACTAATTAATTTGAAAAGTATTTTTAAGCAATAATTAGTGTTTGACCGATCTTTAAAAAAATTACTTTTAATTGTATTTTTCTCAAAACAATTTTAAGATATTGTATGCAGGTGAAATCGAGCTCGTGGTGCATCCTAACCTCTGACATAGTGAGCCAGGCTCGAGACATGGCAATAAAGGACTAAAGATTGACCCCAAATCTCATCGGGTTAGAACCCGGGGCAGAACGCTTCTCTTCGAGAATATCGAAGCCTTGGTCCCGGAATCGGTCCTAGCCTCGAACGATTTCGAAGACATATTGTCAGCATAGTCAACAGAAGACCGAAGTATCCGTGACCGGCCGGATATTACGGCGGGGATCTCGGCACGTATCAATAAGGATCCGACAATCAGTGAATCAAGAGATCTTTTACCTTTTATAGAAAGGTACCTAAAGTAGGACTCCCCTACTATATAAAGGGGATCTGATAATTCATAAAAGGCATTGTGACATGCATTCTGAGGCAATATATCATTATTTTTTCTGTTATTAGTTCTTTTGCTTTTGTTCGTCAGTGCTTGTTGTTACGAGCCCGGATCGAGGGTAAATATTTCACTAAGGCTTAAATCGTCTTCCTCGTGTGGTTTGAGCTTACTTCATCCTTATTGATTTAATTTGTTTTTATTTACTATTTTGTGTTAAATAAATTCGCGTATCCTTAAAACCACTTACAAATTTAATTGTTATCCGATTTTGAGGGTAAACAGTTTGGCACCCACCGTGGGGCTGAGGATAATAGTGGCTATTTGATACAAATTTCTATAACGCACACTACTTTGCACTTGTTCTTTGGAGTGTCTCTAATTTCAGGTTAAAACTCAAAATGTCAAATTCACATTCAGCACCTCTACATGTTGACAATGAGTCTGTCATCAAGGCGAAAATAACGACATAGTGCCTAGTGGCGAGGTACCACCTGTTGATCCCATCGGAATTTCGGTCGCTGACCCGATTGACGCCAACTCGCATGTGGCCATCAACGCAAATCTGCCTACCAACCCCGAGAATAGCGTCCGTCGAGAAGCCCGATTAGCAACCCGAAATATACAAGACATTGGAGGGGACGGGATCAATTTACGGGTGATCTTCGAAATGTTGCAGGCTCAATAGGCGGCGATAGCCCAGTTACATAACCAAAGCCGCGCGCCGAGCAGAATTGAACCTGATCCACCCCGGGAAGTCACCCGCAGAAACGAACCAGTCGCAGAGAGGCCGAATGAAACTAAATTGGGGACCAACCCCGAGATCATAAAGATGCTCGAGGAACTGATAAAACATGTAGAACCAGGAGAGAAGAAAATCGAAGCTAATGACAAAAAGGTGGAAACCTACAATTCCAAGGTCGACCAAATTTCAGGAGCACAACCAAAATTAAAAGGCCTGGATTCCAAGAAGTTCGTTCAAAAACCATTTCCTCCGAGCGCGGCTCCAAAGCCGATCCCTAAGAAGTTTCGCATGCCCGATATTCCTAAAGTACAATGGAATGACCGACCCAAATGAGCATGTGACCTCCTATATATGTGCCATCAAAGGGAACAACTTGGAGGATAATGAGATCCTGTCAAAAGGAGCTATGATATGGTATCACAACTTACCTCCTAATTCTATTGACTCGTTTGCTATGCTTGCAGATTCCTTCGTAAACGCACACGTCGGGGCTATAAAGGTCGCGACCAGGAAGTCAGACCTTTTCAAAGTAAAACAGAAGGATAATGAGATGCTCAGAGAGTTCGTGTACCGGTTTCAAATGGAACGGATGAACCTGCCGCTGGTCGCTGATGATTGGTCCGTTCAGGCTTTCACCTAAGGACTCAACATTCGAAGCTCGTTGGCTTCACAACAGTTGAAACAAAACTTGGTAGAATATTCGGTTGTCACTTGGGCCGATGTCCATAACCGGTATCAATCGAAATTCAGGGTCGAAGATGATCATCTTGGGGCCCCTTTCGGGTTCGGGTATCCCATCAAAACCTTCGACCGAGTCAAGAGAGACATCGATCATGAACCAAGATCAAACAGGGATCGGTATCAGCCGTACAATGGAGACCGAAGAAGTAGTGGGTCTAGGCGGAACCCTATAAGAAATGAAAGAAGAAATGACCTAGGTCAAAATAACCCGGGACTCATCAGCAAAACCAGCTTTGACAGGCCTGTCGGGCCTAAAGAAGTGCCAAGATTATCGGAGTACAACTTCAACGTCGATGTTGCCGCTATCGTATCTGCCATCGAACGCATCAAAGATACCAAATGGCCTTAACCTCTATATTCCGATCCAGCCCAAAGGGATCCTAACCTAATGTGCAAATATCACGACACTCATGGCCACAGAACAGAAGACTACCGACAATTAAGAGAGAAGGTGGCCCGCCTGTTCAACAACGGACATTTCCAAGAATTCTTGAGTGATCGGGCCAAGAACCACTTTAGGAACAGGGATTCTAATAAACAGACCGAGCAGGAGGAACTTTAGCACATCATTAACATGATCATCGGTGGGGTCGACATTCCCCAGGGGCCGATAATAAAGCGCACCAAAGTATCCATCACAAGGAAAAATGGACTCGGGATTACGTACCGGAGACGCTGAGGGGATCGTGCAGCCACACAATAATGCACTGGTAATATCAGTACCCATAAATAAATCTCGAGTTAAGCGTGTATTAATTGATCCAGGTATCTCAACCAACATCATCAGATCGAGGGTCATGGAACAACTCGGCCTACAAGATCAGATCGTACCTGCGGTCCGAGTCCTGAACGGGTTCAACATGGCATGTGAGACCACTAAAGGGGAGATAATATTACCGGTGAACATTGCCGGAACCATTCAGGTAGCCAAGTTTTACGTAATCGAAGGAGATATGATATACAACGCTTTGTTCGGGAGGCTATGGATTCACAACATGAGAGCAATACCCTCAACACTGCACTAGGTGCTGAAATTTCGAAGACCCGGAGGAATCAAAACAATTTATAGGGATTAACCGGCTGCCAAGGAAATGTTCGTGGTTGATGAGGTGATCTCGGCATCCACACTCTCGACATCAAAGGCTCCGAATCTGATGGCCAAAGACGTGGCCAAATAGTAATTACCGATACCAGCCTCGACAGAACCGAAGAAACAAGGGGTAGACGAGGACGACTACTACGGAGTTTCCAGATCTTTCATAGCCCCCGACGATTCCGACGCCGCCAAATCAACGGTCGAGGAACTGGAGCAAGTCATACTAATCGAACACTTGCCCGATCGAAAGGTATAGCTGGCCACGGAGTTAAGCCCCGAGCTCAGGAAAAAACACATTCGATTTCTTATAGCTAACGAAAATTGTTTCGCATGGTCCCACCTTGATATGACAGGGATCCCGCCGGAAATAATCACTCACAAGCTAAGCCTAGACCTGAAGTTCCACCCGGCCAAGAAGAAGAGGAGACCCGAGTCCGAGGTCAAACATGTTTTCATCAAGGATGAGGTATCTAAAATCCTTAAAATAGGGTATATTCAGGAGGTTAAATACCCGGATTGGTTAGAAAATATAATGGTAGTCCCTAAAAAAGGGAATAAATTAAGAATGTGTGTAGACTATAAAGACATGAATAAGGCATGTCCCAAGGACTCCTTCCCTCTGCCCAACATCGATCGCATGATCAATGCAACGGCCAGCCACGAGATCTTTAGTTTTATCGACGTCTATTTTGGGTACAACCGAAAAAACCTTCTTCATCACTAAGGACGGTACCTACTGCTATAACGTGATGCCATTTGGTCTAAAACATGTCGGTGCCACTTACCAACGCCTAGTAAACCGGATGTTCGAGAACAAATAGGAAAACAATGGAGGTTTACATTGACGATACGTTAGTTAAGTCCCTGCGAGCAGAGGACCATTTGAAACATTTGCAGGAAACCTTCAGCATATTGAAGAAATACAATATAAAGTTAAATCCGGAGAAGTGTGCATTTATAGTCGGATCCGATAAATTCCTCTGATTTATGGTATCCAACCAGGGAATCGAGATCAACATTGATAAGATCAAAGCCATCGAAGATACCACTATTGTGGAAAACGTTAAGGTCATACAAAGATTAACCGGATGCATAGCCGCCCTGGACGATTCATCTCGAGGTCTTCCGACAAAAGTCACCGGTTCTTCTCACTGTTGAAAAAGAAGAATAACTTTTCATGGACCCCAGAGTGCCAACGGTCCTTGGAGGAGCTCAAGCGATATCTATCAAGCCTACTGCTGCTCCACACGCCGAAGACAGACAAACAGCTATACCTGTACCTGGTAGTATCAGAGATAGCGATAAGTGGAGTCCTAGTCCGGGCAGAGAAAGGTATGCAATTTCCTATTTACTATGTTATCCGGACTTTAGGCGAGGCCGAAACTAGGTACCCTCATCTAGAGAAATTAGCGCTCGCTTTGCAAAGCGCCTCTAGGAAGCTGAAACCGTATTTTCAATGTCACCCCATATATGTTGTGACTACTTACCCATTGAGTAATGTAATGCATAAACTCGAGCTCTCGGGACGGTTGGCCAAATGGGCCGTGGAGATCAGCGTGTACGATATTGAGTATCGGCCCTAGATTTCCATTAAATCTCAAATTTTGACAGACTTTGTTGCCAACTTTATGCCAGCCCTAATACCTGAGGTCGAAAGAGAGTTATTGTTGAATAAAGGGACTTCTTCGGGGATCTGGACCCTCTTTACGGATGGCGCCTCGAACGCAAAAGGGTCCGGACTTGGCATTGTATTGAAGCCACCAACAGGCAATGTAGTTAGACAATCTATTAGAACTGTAAAATTGACTAACAATGAAGCTGAATATGAGACCATGATTCCAGGTCTCGAACTAGCCAAAATCTTGGGGGCGGAGGTGATCGAAACTAAGTGCGACTCCCTCCTTGTGGTGAACCAGTTTAATGGGACGATCGAGGTCAGAGATGAACGAATGCAAAGGTACCTGATAAGTTGCAGGTAACATTACATCGGTTCAAGGAGTGAACTCTACAACACGTACCTCGGGATAAAAATACTGAGGTCGATGCCCTTGCTAACTTGGGGTCATCGGTCGAGGATGATGAGTTCGACTCGGGGGCAGTCATACAACTCATGAGATCGGTAGTGGAAGAAGGCCACGCCGAGATAAACTCAATGAGACTGACATGGGACTGGAGAAATAAATATATAGAATATCTGAAGACCGGAAACTTCTCTCAGATCCAAAAAAATCGAAGGCCCTGCGTACGAAGGCAACCTGGTTTAGCTTGTCTAAATACAGAACCCTATTCAAGAGAATATTCGATGGCCCGCTCGCAATATGTCGAGGACCGAGAGATACCGATTACGTTATGAGGGAAATTCATGAAGTTACCTGCGAAAATTCAGGCACCGAATCATTGGTTCAAAAAATAAATAGAGTTGGCTACTACTGGACCGGCATGGAAAAGGACGCGAAGGAGTTCGTACGAAAATATGATGAATTTCAAAGTCATGCTCCTATGATTCATCAACCCGGGGAGCTGCTGCATTCGGTCTTGTCACCCTGGCCATTCATGAAATGGGGGATAGACATCGTTGGCCCCCTTCTATGGTCACCCGGTAAGGCTTAATTTATATTATTTATGACTGACTATTTTTCTAAGTGGGTGGAAGACCAGGCATTTGAGAAGGTCAAAGAGAAGGAAGTCATCGATTTCATTTGGGACCACATCATATGCCGGTTCGGAATACCGGCCGAGATAGTGTGCGACGATGGGAAACATTTAATCGGCATCAAAGTAAGCAAGTTTCTCGAGGACCATAAGATCAAAAGGATCCTATCAATACCCTACCACCCTAGTGAGAATGGACAAGCAGATTCCACTAACAAAACCATACTACAAAACCTCAAAATGAGGTTGACCGACGCCAAAGGAAAATGGAAAGAAATCTTTCCCGAAGTTCTGTGGGCATACCGTACGACCTCAAAGTCCAGTATCGGGGCCACACCGTTCTCATTATATTACGACGCCAAAGCTCTAATACCGGTCGAATTAAGAGAATCGAGTCTCAGGTTCCAATATACAACCCAAGAATCAAACGACAAAGCCATAAATACAAGCCTGGACCTGATAGATGAAAGGCGTGAAGCCTCCCTTGTTCGGTTGGCCGCCCAAAAACAACGGATTGAGAGGTATTGCAATCGAAGAGCCAACCTTCGATATTTCAATCTCAGGGACTTAGTGTTAAGGAATGTCATGCTAAGCACCCGGAATCCGAACGAAGGGAAGTTGGGGCCGAACTAAGAAGGTCCTTATAAAATTATCGAGATCACCGGAAAGGGATCATACAAACTCAGAACAATGAACGGTGAGCAACTATCGAACAACTGGAACATAACTCACTTGAAGCGATATTACTGCTAAGGTACGACCTCATTCATTCCTTTTACTTATTTGTATTTTGAACTAACACTTGCAGGCGACCGTCAAAGAATGACACAATATTTAGGCCCGAAAGCATGCGTTGCACTCTTTTTCCCTTGAACCATTTTTGTCCCAAATAGGTTTCCGACAAGATTTTTAACAAGGCAACAATAAATCGTGCTAACTTAGAATTGAAGTCCGGCTACGAACCAGTGTCGAAGAACATGACAACAGTACTCGAGGCTTCTCTATGATCGACCTCGAACACTAGGGGGCATCATCCTCGAAAAATTACTTTAGCAAGGAAAGAAAGTTTGTGATCGAATAGTCTTAGCTCGATCGATAGGATTTACTGTAAGGGCCAAACTGTCAAATGAACCATGCCCACATAGACTGCTCGAGCCCTGACATAAAGCTTGTACACATGTGTAATCGTATATATTACTCACAGAAATCAAAAGAAGTTTCTACCTTGCGGATAATTATCTTGTCCCTTAAAAAAACTTTACTCTTAAGGAATTTCCTACATTCGATCCCCTAAAGATATCGAGCCCAAGGGATGCCTTTATCCGGGTTCAAAGGATCGCTCTCACTTGGGACTACCATCCAAAGACAAACTCGGACTGCCCGGGCTACCAGAGCCCGGGGGCATAAGACCAATTAGGCAACGCCCGAACCTTAAAGGCTACGACCATCCCCATTCAGGGACTGTTATCTTGGGAAAGCCCGGATAACTCGGGGCAACAAGCCCACTGGGAGACACCTGAACTAAAAAGGCTACGACCATACTAAAACGGCTCGAAAACGTCCGAGACCCATAACGAAAAATATGAGCTTCAAAATTTTTAAACTGGTTCAAAAGACAACCCTCAGAAAAATTATCATCTAAAAATTTCTAAGTATTTTGGGGAAAGCTTCCGGTCTTACCGAGCCCCCACAAATCGTAAACAAAATAATACCGAAAGAAAGGCCTGTTCGAACATCCGAACAAGACCTGATTATTACCTGCTAAGGCATTTCGATATCTTTGCAGTCATAAAGAATAAAGCAAAAAAGAAACGGGCTTAAAAACTGTCGAAGGGAAAAAAGAGCCTTATATACATATATATGAAAAGATCTTTACAAAGGACAAACGGCCTTGACAAAAAAGGTACAAAGGTGCAAAATATAGAAACAAAGAAAAATATACAAAGTACTTAAACGGCTTGGTCTCCACAGGAGCCCGCCTCATCACCAAGACCATCGGAGTCTCCTCCATCCTCAGATCCACCCGATCCCTCGGAGTCTTCTTCGTACTCGGGGTACGCTAACTTCCTGGCCTCGGCCTCGAACCCCTTAGCGGTCACGACCTTGGCTGACACATCAAAACCCGTGCATGAACCTCACGAGGGCCTCCCTTCGAGACTGCCACTTCGTGTATTCGACCATGTCCCTTAAGCGGTCCTGGGCTGCCCCGGCATCGGCCTTATACTGGGCCACCATCTCGTCGACATAGGCTTTGGTCACTTCAACCACCGACTTCCTTTTCCTTTGTCGCCCGAAGCTGGACCTCTGTTGAGGTCAACTGTGCTCGAGCAGTCTTTTTTTTAAGGCCAGGTGGTCCATCTTGCCTCTCCATTCTTCAGCCTCGACCTTGACTGCATCCATCTCGACTCGGAATTGGTCGATCCGATCGATCTTCTGTTGGACTTGCGAGTTCCGACCATTAGTCACCATGTCTAGCTCATCGTCACTAACTTCAAATATTTTTACATATTTAACCAGGTCGGCGTGTTCCTTCCGAGCCACCTCCAACCTAGCTTGGAGGCTCTTAACATCTCCTTCACGTTGCTCGCTGAGGAGTTTGTAGGTATCTCTCTTCTTAGTGAGCCCTCGGACTTCGGATTCAAGCTAGTTCAGCTCGTCCCGATACCGAAGTAAAGTTTCATGGTGAATTACTGAGGCCTACAAATACAAAGAAAAATGTTAGGATTATCTATGGATTAGTCTGAGTATAAAAGGAGAAATTGAAGTCATCGAGAGATATCTGAAGTTACCCGGTTCAGTGACTGTTGTGCTTTGTTGAATAGGCAGGGCGCGTCTACCTCATTCATCTTGGCTTGGTCTTCCACGGTCACCAGGCACCGAAGGTAACTGGCTACCCCTATGAGGGCAGAGAGGACTTGGGCATTCTCCGGAACAGAGATGATGATGGATCGCTTTCGGTCAGGATCCACACTCGGAGCTGGGAACTGATTGATTAGTTTCGGGCTCGAGGAAGACCCGTTTGCTCCCGAAGATGGACTCTTCTTTGGTACCTCTAAGTCACCCATTCCGGTGACACCCTCCGTGGCGGTGGAATCCGTGCCATCAAAAATTTCGCGGAATGGGCCGTCCGCTCCATGGACCCCCTCGTTGGGATGCTCTTTCTCCGTTTGGGCCTTGTTATACATGGACTCAGTAAATGTGGGTGATTAGGTCATGTCTATCACACCGAGTGCTTCCTTCGGGGCATTGCCCGCGTCCCTAGCAGCCTAGGCCCCAGTCTCCTCAACAACCTCCTTAGCTTGAGGCAGATCGGCCTCAAGTTTCTCTGGTTCGGAGGCCGCTTGCCCTTCGAGCTGTGACGACACGCGGGCCATCAGGACAAAGGATTCTTCTTCTTCTTCGGATTTATCTCTCAGCCGGTAGAGTGAATCTGGAGGTGGTGCTCGGGCACTGGTACCTTCTTTTGGCCTGCGCACCGGCTTTCTTCTTGTTTTCTTTTTCTCTGAGCTCGGGGAACTCGGAGCCCTTTTTCTTTTCTTCTCTTTGGCCTGCCTCAGAACAGGGTACTCAGCAGGTAAGTTCTCGCCACCATATGGAGGCCTCAGTTCGGCATCCTTGGATAAACCTGCAAAAATAAGTAAAGGGAGTGATAACTGATGATAAAAGATGAATCCAAATATTACCTACTCAAGAAAGGAGTCTCACCATGGGAACGGGCCTCCCAACGGAATTTCGAGAGCTTGCGCCATGAGCGCTCGAAGTAGGGCATATGTGATACGATACCCTCAACCCACTCCTTGAGTTGAGGGACAACATTCGAGACCCGAGCGACAACTGAACCACCACAAAACACTAATAAGAAAGAAGGAAATAAGTATAAAATCGACTTTCGAAAGTAAAATTGTACTTACGTGACGTATTCCACTTCTCGGGGAATGGCATGCGCTCAGCTGGGATCAAGTCTGAAGCCCTCACTCGTACAAAATGGCCATGCCAGCCCCGATCCTGGTCTTCATCAATACTTGAGAATGGGGCTTTGATAGCCCAGCGCACGAGCTTTATCAGTCCCTATTGGAAGATACGGGGAGTGTACAAGTGTAGAACATGGTTAATGGTGAATGAGCACCCATCAATTCTGCTCACGAAGAAATGGAGGAGGATCATGATCCTCTAGAGCGAAGGATGAATCTAACCGAGGCATACCTCGCACCTCTTACAGAAATCTATGATGATTGGGTCCATCGGGCCCAATGTAAAGGGTTAAGTGTAAACATTTTAATATCCCTCGACATGGGTGGTAATGGCTTCATCAAGGTCAGGGATCACTATGCCCTTGTCGGCTCAATTGCAGTCTTTTCGGACCATAGGGAGGACTTCTTCAGTGATCAAGCAGATGTATCTTGAGACCTCCTCACACCGGCCTTGTACGGAGGAAGGTTTTTCAACCTTGAAATCGACATTTACCGAGCATCCCCAGGGGATGAACATTTTAAAAGGGGTTTAGGTATTGGTTCATCGACGGAAACACGCGAAATGGTCTCCTCGGCTTTAGTAGCCGGCCGCGAAGTAGAAGGGGCTTCTTTCTAGGGGACAGTTTTAGAAGTTTTTGCCATTTCTTTAGAAAATGGAGGGAAAATGGGGAAGGAAAAGAAGTTGAAGGATTGTACTTGTTGGCTTGAGATGAAGATGGACAAGAGTTCTTGCAAAGGATCTCAAATAACCAGAGTAAAAGTGCTAGAAAGTATTGAAATCTTTAAGGTATGAGGGTAGAAGGTTTGGATGTAAAGTTAAAATGAACAGAGAAAGGGGTATTTATAGTATTTCAGCGGCGGTTCGCGTCCAGGAATGTCCGACCGGCGGCTGACATGCATTTAATGCCATTAGGACTTGACTGACAAGATATTTCGGCTGTTTTGTCATTTCTGTCATGGTGTATTGAAGTAAGAATCCGAAGCTCATGTCATGTCTAGTCGTCTACTCTCCGAAAAATGAGGGGACTATCTATATGCGGGTGAAATCGAGCTCGTGGTTCATCCTAGCCTCCGGCATGGTGATCCAAGCTTGAGACATGGCAATAAAGGACTGAAGATTGACCCCAAGTCTCACCGAGTTAGAACCCGGGGGCAGAACGCCTATCTTCGAGAATATCAAAGCCATGGTCCCGGAATGGGCCCTAGCCTCGAACGACTTCGAAGAAGCATTGTCAGCATAGTCAATAGAAGACTGAAGTATCAGTGACCGGCCGGATATTACGGCGGGGATCTCGGCACGTATCAATAAGGAACCGGTAATCAGTGAATCAAGAGATCTTTTACTTTTTATAAAATTGTGCCTAAAGTAGGACTCCCCTATTATATAAATGTGATCTGATAATTCATAAAAGGCATTGTGACACGTATTTCAAAGCAATATATCATTATTATTTTTATTAGTTCTTTGGATTTCGTTTGTCAGTGCTTGTTGTTACGAGCCGGGATAGTTGGAAAATATTTCATAAAGGCTTAAATGGTCTTCCTCGTGTGGTTTGAGCTTACTTCATCGTTATTTATTTAATTTGTATTTATTGACTACTTTGTGTCAAATAAATCCATGTATCCTTAAAACTACTTACAAATTAATTGTTATCCGATTTTGAGGGTAAACAAATGTATTTTTGGGGATAAACTAGTTTTTCTGCTTTTTAAAAACTGTTTTTACTTCTATTCAAAAATACTATTTTCCTTCTAATAATTTGGCCAAACACTTTAACTCTAGAAAATTTATTTTTGCTAAAAAAGCACTTTTGACTTAAAAGAATCTTGGTCAAATAGGCTATTAAATAGACGTTTTATGACCTATCATTTTGTTGTTGCTCTTGGATTATCCAATTTGTAGCCTTCTCTTAAATGATAGCTCTGAAATTAATCACCGACTAGTAGAACTATCGGTGTATCATTATTATTTTTTAAACTAAGGTAGGAAAGAAATTCTAACCTAGGATATTGACTTTGTGTACGGGCAAAACCGAGCCCTCTGAATGACTTAATTTCCCGATTGATGTGACGTTTCGGCTCCCTCATCGTAACGTACGAAGGAAGGAACCAGAGTCATCCGTCGTTTCCCATCGTTTTGGCAAGCCTCCTCTCTGAGAAACAAGGGGACTATTTGTATACGGGTAAAACATATCCCATTGAATGACTAAAGTTCCCGGTGAATCAAACGGAGTAGGAACGTGACCGTAATGAATCAGAGTCAGAGCGAGGAGCCTCTCGTATCGGGGCTCGGGCAAAACACCCGCCCTCGGGGATATCAGGATCATATCCTCCAAGTTCGGTTCGAGGATTAAAACTTCGGAGATCATTACCAAATAGCTACACACGACTAACAAATGGCTGCGATGTCCGTGCCCGACCGGATATCACGGCGTGAATCTCGGCCCGTATCGGCAAAAAATCAGTGATTAGTGAAAGAGAAGATTTTTACCTTTCTTAGAATTGTACTTAGGGTAAAACTCTCCTACTATATAAAGGGAAAAGCTTATTATTTATAGGACACATTGTAACACAAATATCAAGGCCATTTGTTTCAAACCTTTTAGTTGTTCAAAGTTCTTATTTTTGTTCTTAAGTTCTTCTTAAGTGCAAGCTTGGAATCGAGGGCAGGTTCCTCATAAAGCCACCAATCGAGCTCGAAATCATCCTTATCATTGGTTTGGTCCTTTATTACGTCTTTCATTTGATTATTTTAACGTCATTAATCACTTGTATTGAATTAATCCATATATCCTTAAAACCACAAATAAATTCAATTGTTATCCATTTTAAGGGTAAACAATTTGGCGCCCACCGTGAGGCTGAGGATAATAGTGGTGATTTGATACAAATATCCATAACGCACTCTATTTTACACTTGTTCTTTGAGATTTTTAATTTCAGATCAAATTAAAAATGTCAAACTCTCAATCTGCTTATTTGAACGTTGATGCTGAGTCTGGCCACCATGGCGGGAACAACAATGTGGTGCCCAGCAACGAGGTTCCCCCTGTCGCAGACCTGATCGATGCTAACTCACATGGATATCGATGCAAACTTACCTACCGACCCCGAAAATAACATCCGCGAGGGAGGCCGATCGATAGCTCGGAGTACACACGACGACGACGAAGTTGATGGGATCAATTTGCGGGTGATCTTCAAAATATTACAAGCTCAACAGGCAGCAATAGCCTAGTTGCAGAACTAAAGCTGCGCCCCAGCAGAGTTGAGCCCAAACCATCCAGGGAAAATACCCGTAGAAATGAACCAGCCATAGAAAGGCCGGGCAAAGTTAAACTCGGGACCAACCGTGAGATAATAAACATGCTAGAGGAACTGACAAAGCGGGTGGAATCAGAAGAAAAGAAAATCGAAGCCAACGACAAAAAAATGGACACCTATAACTCGAGGGTTGATCAAATTCCCGGAGCGCCCCCGATATTGAATGGCATGGATTCCAAGAAATTTGTTCAAAAACCTTTCCCTCCTAGCGCAGCTCCGAAACTGATCCCGAAGAAGTTCTGTATGCCTAAAATTCCAAAGTATAATGGGACCACAGATCCAAATGAACACGTGACCTCCTACACGTGTTCCATCTAGGGGAACAACTTAGAAGATGACAAAATCAAGTCAGTTCTGCTGAAAAAGTTTGGAGAAACCCTGTCTAAAGGACAAATGAAATGGTATCACAACCTGACCCCTAATTCCATTGATTTATATGTTATGCTTGCAAATGCCTTCGTGAAAGCTCATGTCGGGGCCATCAAAGTCGAGACCAGAAAATCAGACCTCTTTAAAGTGAAACAAAGAGATAACGACATGCTCAGGGTATTCGTATCGAGGTTTCAAATGGAAAGGATAGACCTGCCCCCGGTTGCGGACGATTGGGTCGTTCAAGCATTCACTCAAGGACTCAACCCCAAAAGCTCCTTGGCTTCACAACAGTTGAAACATAATTTGATAGAGTACCCGGCTGTAACTTGGGCTGACGTCCATAACAGGTACCAATCGAAAATTAGAGTCGAGGATGATCATCTCGGGGCTCCTCTGGGTCAACGGATCCGGATGTAACCGTGAGAGGAATGAAAAAAGAAGTGATCGAGGTCATAATAGCTGGTGACTCATGAGCAAAAACGGTTTCGACGGGCTAGTCGGGACTTGGGAGGCATCGAGGCTATTAGAGTACAACTTCAGCGTCTATGTTATCGGTATCGTGTTAGCTATCGGATGCATCAAAGATACCAAGAGGCCTCAGCCATTGTAGTCTGATCCTACCCAAAGAGACCCCAACCTTATGTGTAAGTATCATGGCACCCACGACCATAAGACCGAAGGCTGCCGACAGCTAAGAGAAGAAGTGGCCCGGTTCTTTAATAACGGACACCTCTGGGAGTTTCTGAGTGACCAAGCCAAAAATCACTTCAGGAATAGGGACTCCAACAAGCAGACCGAGCAAGAAGAACCTCAGCACGTCATCAATATGATCATCGGTGGAATCGACATTCCCCAGGGCCAATGTTGAAATGCACTAAGGTGTCCATTACAAAGGAAAAGCGAACCCGGGATTACATGTCGGAGGGGACCATCTCTTTCAACGATGAAGACGCTGAAGGCATCGTGCAACCGCATAACGATGCCCTAGTAATTTCTATACTCATAAATAAATCTCGAGTTAAATGTGTGTTGATTGATCCAGGTAGCTCGGCCAATATCATCAGATCGAGGTTCGTAGAGCAGCTGGGTCTACAAAACCAGATAGTGCATGCGGTCCGGGTCTTAAACGGATTCAACAGGGCATGTGAAATTACTAAAGGGGAGATAACCCTGCGAGTGAACACCGCCGGAACCATTCAGGAAATGATGTTTTACGTCATCGAGGGGGATATGAGGTATAATGCTCTATTCGGAAGGCCATGGATTCATAACATGAGGGAAATACCCTCGACACTACACCAAACATTGAAGTTTCCCACACCGATTGGAATCAAAATAATTTACGGAGAACTGCCGGCCACAAAAGAAATGTTCGCCGTCGATGAGGTGATCCTGATGTCCTCCCTCTTGACATCAAAGAACCCGGAGTTGGTTAGGAAGGAAGAAACTAAATAGCAATCACTGACACCGGCCACGACCGAACCGGAGAAGCAAAAGGCAGGCGAGGATGATGATTACGGAGTTCCCAAGTCATTAATCGTCCCTCGCGATTTTGATGTCACTAAGTCAACGGTCAAGGAGCTGGAGCAAGTCATATTGATCGAACACTTGCCTGATCGGAAGGTATACCTGGGTACGGGGTTAACTCCCGAGCTCAGGAAAACACTCATTGCATTCCTTATAGCTAACATAAATTGTTTCGCTTGGTCCCATCTTGATATGACAAGGATCCCACCAGAAATAACTACTCACAAGCTGATCTTGGATCCAAATTTCCACCCAATTAAGTAGAAGAGGAGGCTTCAATATGAAGTCAAGCATGCATTCATCAAAGACGAGGTATCCAAACTCCTTAAAATAGGTTTTATTCAGGAAGTTAAGTATCCAGATTTGTTAGCTAACGTAGTGGTAGTGCCTAAAATGGGAAATAAATTAAGAATGTGCGTAGATTACAAAGACTTGAATATGGCATGCCTTAAAGACTCTTTTCCTTTGCCTAACATCGATTGCATGATCGACACGATGGCTAGCCACGAGATACTCAGTTTTCTCGACGCCTATTCCGGGTACAACCAAATCCATGGACCCCGACGATCAAGAAAAAACTTCTTTTATCACTAAATTTGGCACCTATTGCTATAACATAATGCCATTTGGACTAAAAAAAATACCGGTGCCACTTACCAACGCCTAGTAAACCTGATGTTCGAAGAACAAATAGGAAAATCAATAGAGGTTTACAGTGACGACATGTTAGTTAAGTCCCTGTGAGAAGAGAACCATTTGAAACATTTGCAGGAAACCTTCATCATACTGAAAAAATACAATATGAAACTGAAACCGGAGAAATGTGCATTCGGGGTCGGGACCGGGAAGTTTCTTAGATTCATGGTGTCCAACCGAGGGATCGATATCAATCCCAACAAAATCAAAGCTATAGAAAATATCACCGTGGTGGACAATGTCAAAGTCGTTCAGAGATTAACCGGGCACATAGCCGCCCTGGGTCAGTTCATATCAAGGTCTTTCGATAAGAGCCATCGGTTCTTCTCATTATTTAAGAAGAAGAATAGTTTTTTGTGGACCCCGGAGTGCCAGCAAGCTTTGGAAGAACTCAAACGGTACCTTTCGAGTCCACCTTTGCTTCATACTCCGAAGGCAGACGAGCAGTTATACATGTACTTGGCTGTATCTGATAACGGTAAGTGGAGTCTTAGTTCGGAAAAAGGAAGGTACGTAATTTTATATCAATTATGTCAGCAAGACTCTAGGCGAGGCCGAAACAAGGTATCCTCACCTAGAGAAATTAGCGCTCGCTTTGCTAAGCGCCTCCAAGAAGTTAAAACAATGCCATCCTATATGTGTCGTAACTTCTAACCTATTGAGGAACATAATGCACAAAACCGAGCTATCGGGACGATTGGCCAAGTGGGTCGTGGAAATTAGCAGGTACGATGTCGAATATCGACCCCGAATCACCATTAAATCTCAAATTTTGGCAGACTTTGTGGCCGACTTCACGCCGACCTAAATACCCGAAGTCGAAAGGGAATTGTTGTTAACCTCGGGTCTCCTCGGGAATCTGGAGCCTCTTTACGGATGGTGCCTCGAAGCAAAGGGGTCTGGACTCGGCATTGTGTTGAAGCAGCCTATGGGTAACGTAGTTAGGCAATCTATTAGAACAATGAAATTGACTAACATTGTGGCCAAGTATGAGGCCATGATTGTAGGTCTCGAATTGGCTAAAAGCTTGGGAGCCGAAGTGATCAAAGCTAAGTGTGATTCCCTCCTTGTGGTAAATCAAGTCCATGGGACATTCGAAGTGAAAGAGGAACAAATGCGAAGATATTTGGATAAACTACAGGTAACGCTGCATCGATTCAAGGAATGGATCCTACAACACATGCCCCGGGATCAAAATAGCGAGGATGATACTTTGGCTAACTTGGGGTCATCGATTGATGATGATGAATTAAACTCGGGCATGGTCGTACAACTCATGAAGTCAGTAGTGGAAGAAGGACATGCCGAGACAAACTCAATGAGTTTAACTTGGGACTGGAGAAACAAGTATATAGACTACTTCAAGACTGGGAAGTTGCCCTCGGATCCAAAATAATCAAGAGCCCTGCGCACGAAGGCAGCCAGGTTTAGTCAGTCCGAAGATACTCTGTTCAGAAGAACTCTCGATGGCCCACTCGCCATATGCTTGGGGCCGGGAGACACCGAATATGTTTTGAGGGAAATTCATGAATGGACCTGCAGAACACATTCGGGGGCAGAATCGTTGGTTCGTAAGATAATCAGAGCCGGTTATTACTGGATCGACATGAAGAAAGTTGCGAAGGACTTTGTGCGAAAATGCGACGGCTGTCAAAGGCACGCACCAATGATCCATCAACCCGGGGAGTTACTACATTCGGTCATATCTCCTTGGTCGTTCATGAAATGAGGAATGGACATCATCGATCCCCTACCATGGGCACCCGGTAAGACTCAATTTATATTATTTATGACTGACTATTTCTCTAAATGGGTCGAATCTCAAGCGTTCGAGAAGGTCCAGGAAAAAGAAGTCATCGACTTCATTTGGGACCACGTAGTATGCTGGTTCGGTATACTGGCCGTGATAGTGTGTGATAATGGGAAGTAGTTCATCGACAACAAGGTAAGCAAACTTTTCGAAGACCATAAGATCAAAAAGATCTTGCCAACAACCTATCACCCTAGTGGTAATGGACATGTGGAGTCGACGAACAAAACCATCCTTCAAAACCTTAAGAAAATATTGACCGATGCCAAAGGAAAATGGAAGGAAATCCTGCCCGAAGTCTTGTGGGCATACTGCACGACCTCAAAATCCAGTACCAGGGCCACTCCGTTTTTGTTGGTCTACATAGCCGAAGCACTAATACCGGTTGAGGTGGGAGAACTATGCAACCGAAGAATCAAATAGTGAGGCCATGAGCACTATCCTGGAACTACTAGATGAGAGGCACGAGGCCGACGTAGTTCGGCTGGCCGCCCAAAAGCAGCGGATAGAAAGATATTATAATAGAAGAGTCAACCTCCAACACTTCAATATCGGGGACTTGGTGTTAAGAAGAGTAACACTGAACACCCGGAACCCGAACGAAGGGAAGCTAGGACTGAATTGGGAAGGTCCATATCGAGTCATTGGGATTACCGGTAAAGGTTCGTACAAGTTCGAAGCAGGAAATGGTGCACAGCTACCGAACAACTGGAACGTGACCCACTTAAAAAGATACTACTGCTAAGGTACGACCTCATTCACTTTTTTATATTACAAATTGGACTAACACTTTCAGGCAACAACCAAAGGAGAATGTAGTTGTTAGGTCTGAAAGAACACGTTGCACTCTTTTTTCCTTGAACCAGTTTTGTCCTAAATGGGTTTTCCAGCAAGGTTTTTAACGAGGGAACATTAAACCGTGCTAACTTAGAGTCAAATACCGGTATTAAATCGGAGTCAATGGTCGCCACAATAGTATTCGAGCGCTCTTGAAGATCTACCTCGAATACTGGGCCCCATCACCCTCGGGTCAAGATTCTTAGAATGGAAGGAAATTTTGGGCTCAAAGAGTCTAGGATATGTGGTTACGATTTATTTTAAGGGCCAAACGGTCAAGTGAACTGTGCCTCCGTAGGCCACCTCATCCTTAATATGAGCTTTTACACGCTTACAATCTTGTACGTTACGCACAGAAATGAAAGAAAGTTTCTACCTTGCTAGCAAACATTTTTTGCTTCTTCAAAGTATCGAGCCTAAGGTCTATTCCTACCCGAGAACTGTCGATCCCAAGAGCCACCCTTATCCGAACCCAAAGGGCTACCATCACTTGGTGACTACCGTCCGAGACAACTTCGGGTGGCTCAGGTTATCGAAACCCAGGAGCACAAAACCTATTAGGCATTTTCTAAACCTAAAAGGCTACGGCCACCCTAAAAATGGTTTGGTGACGTCCGAAGCCCGTAATCAAAACTTAAGGCCTTCAACAAAATTCTAAACCTATTCAAAGGTTACCCTCGGCAATGACATAGTCTAAAAATATTTAAACTAGCATCTTGGGGAAATTTTCGATCACTCCGAGCATCCATAAGTTCCAACAAAAATTACACCGAGGACAAGTCTTGTTCGGACCTCCGAAAAATGACTTATTACTACGTTTGATTCTGTGCTAAGGCATTAGAAATGTTTGCAATTGTAAAAATACGCTGAAGATAATAGACTTAAAAATTCCCAAAAGGGAAAAAACTTTATATATTCTGGAATATCTTTACAAAGGCCAATAAAAACAGCCTCAACAAAATATATATACAAGATACAAAAACAAAAAATAAATCCTAAGGCATCTCCGTCTAGTCTTCACTGGAACCCGACTCGTCACCAGAATCATCGGGGCCTTCGGATTATTCAGAACCATCGGAGCCCTCTTCACCTCGGGGTTCAGCTAGCCTCTTGTCCTTGACCTTGAGCCTTTTTGCCTCTTCGATCACGACAGATAGGTTGAAGCCTCGGGCATGTATTTCTTCGAGGGTCTCCTTCCGGGAAAGCCACCTCACATACTCAGCAATAGTCTTTTGGCGGGCTTCGGCTGCTTTTACATCGGCCTTATATTGGGCCACCATCTCGTCAGCATCAGCCGAGGTTGCTTCCAGCTTGGACCTCATTATTTCGAGCTTCTTGCCAAGGGTATCCCGTTCAGCGATGGCTGAGCCCATTTGAGCTTAGAGGTCCTCATTTTGTCGAGCCCATGCATCGGCCTTCTCCTTTGCCACCCGAAGCTGAACTTCCATCGAAGACAGTTTGGCCTGGCAGTCTCCTTCTCCGAGGCCAACAGGTCAATCTTGTTTTTTCACCCATCGGCCATCACCTGGATCTTATCCATCTCCTTGCGGAGTTGGTCATTCTGGTCGATCTTCTGCTAGACCTGCAAAGTATTGTTGTTATCCTCTGTGACCAGACCTTCGTTTCTAACTTTGAAAACCTTTACCTTTTCTATCAAGTCTTCATGCTCCTGCCTTAAGGCCGATGCCTCTTTCTGAGCCGCGTCCAGCTCGGCTAAGAGGTTTGCTTCTAGCTAAGAAGCTTGTACATGTCCCTTTTTGGGCAAGCTCCTTGTTCTCGAGCTCGAGTTGATTGACTTCAAACTGATACCGGAGGAAACTCTCGTGATGAAGCACCGAGGCCTGCAAAGAGACAAAGCAAATATAATAAACATCAAACACAAATAACTATATATAGATGGAAGGAAACAATGCCTTACCCGGTTCAGTGCCTAGTGCACCTTATTGAAAAGGCATGGCACGCTCACCGCATTCACTTTTTCCTGAACCTGCTCGGTCACCAGGCATCGGAGGTAGCTAGCTACCCCCGCAGGAGCGGACAAAACTCGGGCATCCTCCGGGACGGTCAGTATTTTGCGGCTAGGGTCCACGCTCGGAGCGGGGAACTAATTGACTAATTTCGGGCTCAAACTCGTCCTTCCAGCTTTCGAGGAAGTGCCTTTCTTCGGAACTTCTAGGTCACCCATACCAGAGAAGTCTTCCAAAGTGGACGAGTCCACCCCGTCGAAAAAGGAGTGAAGGGATCTTCCTCACCCTAGCCCCGCTAGTTGGATTTCTCCTTTCCCGCTTGGCCCTCCTCGAGCATAGACTTAGTATAGGAGGGCGTCCCTGAGATCTCGATTATGTTGGGCGCTTCCTTTGGAGCAGAGTCAGCATCCTGGGAAGTTTCACCCCAGATATTTGCGTTGGTCTTTTGAGTTTGAAGGGGGGTCGATCTCGCGAGTCTCCCCCTTGGATGCATCCCCGTATCTGGGATAGGTTGTCCATGGGTTATAAAAATAGATTCATACTCAGGCTCGTCCCTAAGCTGGAGAAGGGAGTCGTAGTCAGGCACCCGAGAACTGGAGCCCCTCTTGGGCCTGCGGAGCACCCGCTTCTTCGGTTTCTTCACCTCGGAACCCGAGGGTTTTCTTTTCCTCTTCATTTTCCCTCTGTGGCAGCAACAGAGGGATCAACGGTCGAGGGGCACATCTTCATCCCCTTCCAAAGGCCTAAGTTCACTGATCTTAGGCAAACCTATAACAACAAAGAGGGAAGAGGAATGAGTAAAATAAAAGGTGAGACATAGTGTTGGCTACTCGGAAAGATGCCTTACCATGAGAACGGGCCTCCCACCGGCCCTTCGAAAGTTCGCGCCATGTGCACTCGAAGTACGACATCTGAGTACAGATGCCTTCGATCCACTCCTTTAACTGGGGGACCGAATTCGAAATCTGGGCAACAGCCGCACAACCACAAGCATGAATGAGAAGATAGAAATAAAAGAAAAATTTTTTATGTTGAAAGAGGGAGTTGCACTTCCGAGACGCATTACTCAAATCTCTGATTTTCACTCAGACAAAGTGCCCTGCCAGCCCCGGTATCGGTCTTCGTCGATACTGGAAAAGAGGGCTTTGTTGTCCCGACAAGTAAGCTTGATCAGTCCCTCTCGAAACATCCGAGTACAATATAATCGAAGCAGGTGATCGATCGTGAACCGACGAGATTCGGTCTTGTTCACGAAGTAGCGGAGGAGGGTCACGATCCTCCACAATGAAGGGTGGATTTGCCCGAGGCACACCTCGTACCTCTTGCAAAAGTCTAGGATGATCAGGTCTATTGGGCCCAGTATTAAGGGGTAAGTGTAAATACTTAAGTACCCCTCCATGTAGGTAGGGTAGTGACAGCGTCCTCGGGCCCGGGGACTACTACGTTCTTGCCTTCCTAATTGCAGTCCTTACGAACTATGGGAAGAACATCTCAGTCACGAAATATATGTACATCGATACTCCTTCACCCCGATCCTGTTTGCGCGAGGGATTCTCGACTTTAAAGTCATCTGCAATTGGGCATCCCCTGGGAATGAACGCCGATAAGGGAGGCTCAGAGGCCGGTTCGTTAGCAGCCACAATGGGGGAGGCCGTTTCGAGGGAAACCACCTCAGGGGCGACCGCTTCAGTACCAACGGCCGGTTGAGAAGATGAAGAGGCAAATTATTGAGGAACGATTTTCGATGTTTTGGCCATTGTCATCTCGGGAGTGTTTGAAAAATTGAGGAAAAAACGCAAAGTTTTTTGAAAAAATGGGTTTTGAAGATGAAGAACAGAGTATGAAGATTTGAAGAAACTTTGGGCAGAAATCTAGAGATTGCTATGGAGATTTAAGAATAAGGATGAAGATATAAAGGTTCGAAGAAGGTTTTGATAATGGCGGGAAAGCTCGAAGATAGCGGTTTGGTCAGAAAGTAGAAAAAGGACAAAGGAAGGAGGCTTTTATAGGGAAACAACCGACGCTTCGCATTCGGAGGCAACCTGCCGGTGAGCGACACGTGTCCGAAGTCAGAACAACGCGATTGATGTGACGTTTCGGCTCTCTCATCGTAATGTACGAAGGAAGGAACCAGAGTCATCCGTCATTTTCCATCATTTCGGCAAGCCTACTCTCTGAGAAACAAGAGGACTATCTGTATACGGGTAAAACAGAGCCCACTGAATGACTCAATTTTCCGGTGAATCAAATGGAGCAGGAACGTCACCGTAATGAATCGGAGTCAGAGCGATGAGCCCCTCGTATTGGGGTTCGGGCAAAACACATGCTCTCGGGGATATCGGGGCCATATCCTCTGAGTCCGGCTTGAGGATTGAGACTTCCAAGAGCATTACCAAACATCTAAATACGACTAACAAAGGGCAGCGATGTCTGTGCCCGACCGGATATCACGGCGTAAATCTCGGCGCGTATCGGCAGAAAATCAGTGATTAGCGAAACATAAATTTTTTACCTTTCTTAGAATTGTACTTAGGGTAAAATTCTCCTACTATATAAAGGGGAAAGATTATTATTCATGAGACACATTGTAATACGCATGTCTAGACAATTTGTTTCAATCCTTTTAGTTGTTCAAAGTTCTTTTTTTTTTGTTCTTAAGTTCTTCGTAAGTGCAAGCTTGGAATCGAGGGTTGGTTCCTCATTAAGCCACCAACCTAGCTCGGAATCACCCTTATCGTTGGTTTGGTCCTTTATTACGTCTTTCATTTGCTTAATCTAACGTCATTAATCACTTGTATTGAATTAATCCACATATCCTTAAAACCACAAATAAATTCAATTGTTATCCGTTTTTAAAGATAAACAGATTGCCTAGTGCCTTGTATGGATTTGATATTCATGCACGAGAATACTCAAAAAAAAAATAAAAAATCTAGATTTAAGATCCAACTCAAAAATGTTAATGTTCCCTTTTCAATAATTCGTACCTTCTGGTGGAGATTTTCATCCCCCAAAGTGAACTATCATTTAAAATAACTATTATGACTATGGTTAATGTTAAATTAGTCGATGTTAATTGTATGAATATTCATTATTATTTGCTTCGTTCAGTCTGTACCTCGTTTCATTTCAGGTGTATGTATTATTTTACAAGAACAAAATAACAAGTTGTTCATCGAGCTAATTTAAAGATCAAAGGGAAGTTTTGATTTAAAAAGATTTATGAATTTTATGCGATTTGGCGATGTAATGAAGAATTCAAATGTTTACAACACGACTGTCATAATCAAACTATGTTATTTTCTAGACATGGCTTACGTGTAATGATTCTATCTTATTATTTCAATTTTGCCCGGGGAAAGCAAGTTAGCTACTATCATAGCTCACTGCATAACCTCTTTTGTGAATATACATTTTCGATTAATGCAAAACATTAAGGAAGAAAAGTTATTCTAGCATTTAAAAAATATAATATATTTGTAGAAAACTTGAAGATCATGAATATTATTTTTTTTGGCACTTTACTCCATGTATAGTAATTAAAGGAAAAAGTATGGTCATCAAGATTTGCCTTGTCATGACAAGGGATTATAGGACTTTTTTCTTTGTCTTGTGTTGTCCAATTATTTATAGGATCAATGCTAAATGATACCCTTTACTATGTACTATGTTAGCTTTATCCTATTCCTTCACCGTTGTTTATATTTTATATTTTTTTGCTTAGTGTTCGATATTTATATTGAGTTTGGATTAAATTCAAATTTTCGTCAATAAATTAAGAAAAAATTATTTTCTAACAAAGAAAACTTCATACTTAAAATTCAAACTTAAAAATAAAAAAGTACTTACGAACTCCATACATCATCCTCTTTGTTGGCCATTCATAGTTGTTACTTGTTAATTGTTTTCAAGATCTTCACTTTCCTAACTTACTATTAATTCTTAATGCACTTTCTATTTTTTTCTGTTTTTAAATTTTTATTTTTCTCGTATCAACATTATCCTTTGTCCTTTTCGAACCAAACAATTGTCCTTGAAGAAATGACCTATGTGGGACCTCTGTGAGAAGCGGGTCCCATCTCGGTTTGAGATCAGATTTTTGGAGGCAGACCATTTTATATGTCTTGTTATCACCATCCAAACATTATAGGTTGTTGCATTGATACGTTGCCTAACTGTTAAGCATTCAATTATTTGTCATGAAAATTGGCACACAGCATATACGTATTTGTTTATTTTATAACATTTTCTTGTGTTATGAATTAATTAAGTGAAAATTTAAAAAAATTGTGTCGTACAAGCCTGCTGGCATTTATCTGTCATTCATGGGATTTGGCAATGGACTAAATTTGGTTGCAAACATGCAATTAATTTTTCTTTTGATTTGGACCACTCGGGCATTTCACTTTTCTAACGAGGAGTAAAACTCCCAGCAAAATGTGAAATTTACCTTACATATTTTATAGATATAATTGTACGTATGAGCTCACCCCACTTACCTCATGTTTACATATCTGAGCTTCTATTAACTACAATCGGCGATTATCCCTTGCCTAAAAGAGAATGAGTGCAAAGGTAATATAATGATGAATTACTAACAAACTACATTGATAAAAGGTCATAATAGAGAGATTAATTGCCAGTGTCAATGCAAAAAAGTTAATATTTCACACTATTGATCTGCTCATGTATTAATTATTTCATCCATTTCATATTAACAATCGTGGTTATTAAAAATAGTTAGTCTCAAATTATTTGTCATTTTAAAAGGTCAAGACAAAATTGATTATATTTTTTTTTTTACCCTTACTAATAATTGTTCTTGAAGATGGAGATAACACATAAATAGAATAAATATTCAATGGATACATATTATATCTTATGACATAAATAAGGGTAGAATAGTCCAATCCATTTCCTAATTAATATTTTTTAAGGGGCGTGTAAAAGAGAAACACGATAGACAGACGGAGGGAGTATATATCTGCCAAGGATTTAAAGTTGTGTCGTTTCTTCCTAAAAATATTTTACATTACGTTTACCCAAACAAGTCATGTCATTAATGATAAACTAATACTATTATAATTTAAAATATATTTTAAATAGAGAAATACGTTATTCATTTTTGAACATTCAGAAAATGTAAGAGAGTGATGTCACTTAACGTCATGAAAGGCATTATACATAACCGTAAATCCTGCGCATAATTTTCAAAAAGGGCACTGTTAAATTCAGCTTTGGTACGAGTAAGCCAATACCTAAACTTTTACAAGGCACATCATTGATCATACTGTGTCTATCCAAGACAAAAATTCCAGGCATAAAGCTCTCAACCATTAAAACCACCGAAAAACCTCGTGACATTTTATGTACTAATATTGTTCTTTTGCTATCATACGAACATGTTTCTATTGCAGGTTGTGTTTGTCTGGGGCTACAAAGGGGTCCATAAAAAAAAACCACTTTTCTCAATCAATCTTAGGGTCAGTATATAAGAATAATGCAGAACATGATAAGATTATTTCTTATCGATTGTTTGATTTGGTATATTAAAAATTATATGCATTGTAAAAAATTTTAAGAAATTATTTGTTTACAAAAATACCTTTACAGTCTTTGGAAAGGATTTGAATTTTTTTTTAAAGGGCAATTATGTCTTTATACATGTTTATTCATGTATTGCTAATGCATAAAAATAGTACTGAATAAGGTATATTACTAATACATAATAGGTTGCAAAACACTATCAAACAAAGAATTAATCATATCAAAGCTAATATATGTATTATTTTTTTTAATACATCCTACCAAACGAACCTTAGCAGTCTCTCATACTTGAGTATGTAATATAGTATTGATTATAGCACTACTCCTGGTTAGAAAGCAAAACCAAATATGGATATTTAGTTGGCTAATTGGCTGTGAATGAATCTTTCTCAGTACAGCTCCCACATTGATCATCAACATGATGAAAATACGAAATACTATCTAATAATGACCATATATTGGCACTGATTTTGATATAAAGAAAAACAGAATAATTAATGCAAAGGGTCTATAATTGTGGTTAACAACCTTGGAAGCATGCCATTGAATGATTAATTAGGAAAGCCATAGAATATAGCAAGTACTGAGTTCTCCTCAGTTAGCTCAATTAGTTATTAAGCAAGATTTGGCTTTTGACTTTTAATCCAATGAGAATGCAATAGTAATTGGTCTCAAATTGTGATAACCCGATAGGTCATCTTATGTTTTAAAACCTAATTTTGCGCTTTGAAACCTTAAATACCTCATTTTTAGTTTTCTCGATTTGCGTGCACAGTCCGGATATTTTTGCCGGAAAGCTTTTATGTTAAAAGCTGAAAAATATGAAATTTTTGCCTTAAAATACACTTGAGTTGACTTCGGTCAATATTTTGAGCAAACGGACCCAGATTCGTATTTTGACGGTCCCGGTGGGTCCATATCGTGATTTGGGACTTGGACGTATGCCCGGAATCAAATTCGGAAGTCCCTAACCCGAGTTATCGTACTTTGTTGGAATTTGAAAGTTAAAAGGTTAATGACTTTGAAATGTTTGACCAATGTTTGACTTTTTGGATATCGGGTCCGTACTTTGGTTTCGAAACCCGGTATAGGTTCAATACTATATTTATGACTTGTTTGTCAAATTTGGTGAGAAACAGAGTTGGTTTAACGTGATTCGGACGTCCGATTGTGAAAATAAAAGTTTCAAAGATTTCTTGAAAATTTCAATTTGATTTGGTGTTCAATTCGCAGTTCTAAGTGTTATTTTGGCGATTTGATCGCGCGAGCAAGTTCGTATGATGATTTTAGACTTGTGTGCATATTTGGTTTGGAGTCCCGAGGGCTCGAATGAGTTTCAGATAGGCTACAGAGTGGTTTGGACTTAGAAAACTCAGTTGGTTCTGCAATTTCTGGTGACTAGTGTCTGATCTCGCAATTGCGAGATCAGTGTTCGCATTTGCGAACATTCCCCAATCCTGACAGGCTCGCATTTGCGAGCAAATTCTTCGCATTTGCAAAGAGTGCCTCGCTCAACATGAGTTCGCATTTGCGATCAAGAGGTCGCAATTGCGGGGAGGCCAGAGTTCGTATTTGCGAACAATACTTCGCATTTGCGAAGTAGGGCTGGGGCAGACTTGGTCGCAAATGCGGAAGATCTATGTTCGCAATAACGAACAAGTCATCGCAATTGGGATAAAAGCAGAGATGTGAAGGTCTTCACATTTGCGATTGATTCTTCGCATTTGCGGGGGTTCGCAATTGCGAACCCCAAGTCGCAAATGCGACATCTACAACTGATCAAAATGGGACTTAGACGGGATTTTGGTTCATTCTCTCAAATTTTCAAAACAAGAAACCCTAGAGGCGATTTTTCAAAGAATATTTCTTCCCCAAATCATTGGTAAGTGATTCTAAACTAGTTTCTTTTAATCTTTCACTACATTTCCTAAGTTTTCAACCAAAAATCCCGTGTTTTCATGGTGGAAATTGGGGGTTTATGGTAGAATTAGGGATTTTTGTAAAATGGAGATTTAAACCTCAAATTGAGGTCGAATTCCAAAAGAAATTACATAATCGGGCTCGTGAGTGAATGGGTATTCACATTTTATGACTTTTACCCAATTCTGAGACGTGGGCCCGGGTCGACTTTTGGGGCGATTTTCTAATTTCTTGCTTTAGCTTTGATTTCATTAACTAGATTAATTTCTTATAGATGTATTTATGGTATGTAATTGATTTTGGCTAGCTTTGGGCCATTCGGAGTTGGATATTCGTGGAAAAGATATTGTTACCGATTGATTGAGCTTGGTTCGAGGTAAGTGCCTTGCCTATCCTTGCATGAAGGAAATCCCCTTAGGATTTGGTACTGTTGAGATTTGTGAGCACCGTGTACGTGAGGTGACTAGTACGTACACGGGCTATTTATTATAAAACCCGATTTATTTTACTAAGTAGCAAACTGTTTTTCCTTTAATTTGAGTTATACCGTTTATATGAGTATTAGTCTGTTTTCATTCTTAATTGAGCTATTCCAATATGTGTAGTGATCACGCCCAACTGTGCCTTATAAAAAGAACTAAGCGGTCGTTGCAAATATAATCCGGTTTACAAGTCCGGAGTCAAATCTCATAGAGAACTAAGGCTTAGCTACAACTGTTCAATATTGCTAAGAAACACAAGTCCAAACAATTTCCTAATTATAGAGATTATAATATTTATTTCTAACTAATTAACTAACAACTATTATAAAGCAGTAAAATTATCAACTAACAAGGACGAAATTTTAGACAAGACTAAGGAGGTCTAGAGTTATGATTTCCCCAATTGTCGGAATCCTTCCCGCTATGCCTTCTATAATTTCGCCTAAGTTTTCTCTATCGATCATGAGCACTCTGAGTGTCGTAACTCTCTCCCGAGTAATTACCACAATTTACTAGACATATTCTCCCGAATCACGCTGGCAGGCATTAAGTACGGCTCATTCGGATCGCACCAAAATTTCGTTATCCTTAATCCCACCTTTAAACCCTTCGTATTGATCCCTCATATATGCCAGGAGTGATGTTGTTCAACAACTACCTAAATATGCACTCTCTCCCGAGTAATACACACTAAATAGGCACAGTCGATTGAGAGCTCTTCAACCAACTACAATATAAACGTAGTTGAACAAATAAAGAAATCCAACGGCTCAATATATAAAACCATAACAAGAATTTATCCTACAAAAGGTTCTATCAAAACTCTAGATAACAAATTAGCTATTCATAATAGTATGCATAACTACAATACTAGAATTCATAACCAATAATGGAAATAGGAAGAAGGAAGTGAAAAACTTGTAGAAGAATTCTCTGCCTTGCTCCTAGTGTGTTCTTGCCTCCTTAGGTCGAATCTCCGGTCTAATGTCGGTCCAATCTCGGTCTAATCTCCTTTAAAAGTGGCATTTTTAGGTCTATTTATATGTGTAGGAAAAGACCTAAACGTGTAGGCCAAGTCCTAGTCAAACCGGGAGACGAAATAAGTCTTCAAAACTCGGAATGTGCACGCCCAGACCTGGCCTCGCGAGGCATAATGCTTGGTGGACCTCGCCCCAGACCTGGCGTCGCCAAGTATACAGCCTGCTTGAGCTCGCCTCTGCCTCGCCTCGCCAGCTCCTACGCGAGCTAAAGGCCTGGCGTCGCCAGGTATAAAGCCTGCTATAGGCCTGGCTTCGACAGCTTTCTCCTTTTCACTGTTCTCGAGCACGCTTTTAACGTTTAAGTATCCCTTTTGCTCTACTTTCATCTCCAATTTACCTACACATAAAATAAACTCCATTACGCACAAATAAAGTATAATTTATCATTAAAGCATATAAAATGCAAGGAAAATAATGTACAAAACTATGGAATTATAGCCACACATCATGTAGTTATCCTATTTAGTCTAATATCGCATGTCTACGTGCTTTAACTGCTTATTTGAACTGTCGAAATCTTGCTGTTAACTGTTGTATTTATCGGTTTGAGCTGTGTGTTTACTTTTGAGACTACGAGCCGGTTCCTCGGGAGTTCTCCCTACACATTTACTTTTGAGACTACGAGGCGGTACCTCGGGAGTTCTCCCTGCATATTTACTTTTGATACTACGAGGCGGTACCTCAGGAGTTCTCCATGCATATTTTCTTTTGAGACTATGAGGCGGTACCTCGGTAGAACTCTTTGCTTATTTATGTTGGGACAACGAGATTGTATCTCGAGAGATCCCCTGCTGTTTACCCCTGTGTTGTACTGCTATTTTTGCTGTGTTTTCCTTTAGTTAAATTTCAGTCTCTTAATATACTGTTATATTCCCCTGCTTTATTTATTATATACCAGTGGGCCTGACCTGACCTCGTCACTACTCGACCGAAGTTAGGCTTGGCACTTACTGGTTACCGTTGTGGTGTACTTATGTTACTCTTCTGCACATATTTTGTGTGTGCAGATCCAGGTACTTCTTATCAGCCGCGCTATTACCTCAAAGTGATTGCTGTTGTACGGAGACTTCAAGGTACATCTGCCGCGTCCGCAGACCTCAGAGTCCCCTTCTATTCTCCCCTATGTCATTTACCTTCCGTTCTTTTTTTATTAGACTCTGATGTATAGAGATACTAGTTTCCTTCTGTAGCTTGTGACTTATGATGTTTCGGGTTTTGGAAAGACTGTGTATTTATAGAGTATTGGTTATTGTACATGTCGAGCAATATTGTTACTAGTTATTCAGTTACCCACTGTTGTTAGTTGCCAAGTTTTACTCTCGTTTTGTTATTTTCCGTAATTTGTTAGGCTTATCTACTCGTAGAGATTAGGTGCCGCCACGACCTCGGTCAACGTTTTGAGAAAACGGACCCGGATTCCTATTTTGACAGTCACGGTGAGCCCATATCGTGATTTGAGATTTGGACATATTCCCGGAATCGAATTCGGAAGTCCCTAGCCCGATTTATCGCAATTTGTTGGAATTTGAAAGTTAAAAGCTTAATGACTTTGAAATGTTTGACCAATGTTTGAATTTTTGGATATCAGGTCCGTAGTTTGGTTTCGTAACCCGGTATAGGTCTAATACTATATTTATGACTTGTCTGTCAAATTTGGTGCGAAACGGAGTTGGTTTGACATGATTAGGACGTCCGATTGTGAAAATAGAAGTTTCAAAGTTTTCTTGAAAGATTCATTTGATTTGGTGTTTAATTCGTAGTTCTAAGTGTTATTTGGCGATTTGATCGCGCGAACAAGTTCGTATGATGATTTTAGACTTGTGTGCATATTTGATTTGGAGCCCCGAGGGCTCGGGTGAGTTTCGGATAGGCTACTGAGTGGTTTGGACTTAGAAAACTCAATTGGTTCTGCAATTTCTGGTGACTGGTGTCTGATCTCGCAATTGCGAGATCAGTGTTCGCATTTGCAAACATTCCCTAATCCTGACAGGCTCGCATTTGCGAGCAAATTCTTTCCATTTGCGAAGAGTGCGTGGGTCAGCATGAGTTCGCATTTGCGATCAAGAAGTCGTAATTACGGGGAGGCCAGAGTTCGTATTTGTGAACAATACTTCGCATTTGCGAAGTAGGACTGGGGCAGGCTTGGTCGAATTTGCGATCAATTTGGTCGCAAATGCGGAAGATCAATGTTCGCAATTGCAAATAATTTATCGCAACTGCAGTAAAAGAAGAGATGTGAATGTCTTCGCATTTGCGATTGATTCTTCGCATTTGCGGGGGTTCGCAATTGTGGATCCTAGGTCGCAAATGCAACATCTGCAACTGATCAAAATGGGACTTAGACGGGATTTTGGTTCATTCTTTCAAATTTTCTAAACAAAAAACCCTAGAGGCGATTTTTCAAAGAACCTTTCTTCCCCAAATCATTGGTAAGTGATTCTAAACTAGTTTCTTTCAATCTTTCACTACATTTTCTAAGATTTAAACCAAAAATCTTGTGTTTTCATGGTGGAAATTGGGGGTTTTGGGTAGAATTAGGGATTTTTGTAAAATGGAGATTTAGCCCTCAAATTGAGGTTGGATTCCAAAACAAATTACATAACCGGGCTCGTGAGTGAATGAATGTTCATATTTTGTGACTTACCCGATTCAGAGACGTGGGTCTGGGTCGACTTTTGGGGTGATTTTTTAATTTCTTGCTTTAGCTTTGATTTCATTAACTACATTAATTTTTTATAGTTGTATTTATGGTATATAATTATTTTTGGCTAGCTTTGGGCCATTTAGAGTCGGATATTCGTAAAAAGGCATTGTTACCAATTGATTGAGCTTGGTTCGAGGTAAGTGGCTTGCCTAACCTTGCGTGGGAAAAATCCCCTTAGCATTTGGTACTGTTGAGATATGTGAGCAACGTGTACGTGAGGTGACGAGTACGTACATGGGCTATTTGTTGTAAAACCCGATTTATTTTACTGAGTAGCAACCTGTTTTTCCTTTACTTTGAGTTATACTGTTTAAATGGGTATTAGTCTATTTTTATTCTTAATTGAGCTATTCCAATATGTGTAGTTATCCTGTTTAGTCTAATATCGCATGTCTACGTGCTTTAACTGCTTATTTGAACTTTGTGAAGCATGCCTAGTTGATTTTCTGCTTTTTCCTTGTTCCTTATCAGTATAACTGTTGAAATCTTGCTATTAACTGTTATATTTATCGGTTTGAGTTGTGTGTTTACTTTTCAGACTACGAGGTGGTTCCTCGGGAGTTCTCCCTGCACATTTACTTTTGAGACTACGAGGCGGTACCTCGGGAGTTCTCCGTGCACATTTACTTTTGAGACTACGAGGCGGTACCTCGGGAGTTCTCCCTACATATTAACTTTTGAGACTACGAGGCGGTACCTCGGGAGTTCTCCCTGTACATTTACTTTTGAGACTACGAGGCGGTACCTCGGGAGATCTCTTTGCTTATTTATTTTGGGACTACGAGACGGCATCTCGGGAGATCCCCTGTTGTTTACCCTTATGTTGTACTGTTATTTTTGCTGTATTTTCCTTTTGTTAAATTCCAGTCTCTTAATATACGGTTATATTCCCCTGCTTTATTTATTATATACCAGTGGGCCTGACCTGACCTCATCACTACTCGACCGAGGTTAGGCTTGACACTTATTGGGTACAGTTGTGGTGTACTTATGCTACTCTTCTGCATATGTTTTTTGTGTGCAGATTCAGGTACTTCTTATCAGCCCCGCTATCAGCTGAGAGTGATTGCTGCTGTACGGAGAGTTCAAGGTACATCTGCCGCGTCCGCAGACCTCGGAGTCCCCTTCTATTCTCCTCTATATGATTTACCTTCCGTACTTCTTTTATTAGACTCTGGTGTATAGAGATACTAGTTTCTTTCTATAGCTTGTGGCTTATGATGTTCCGGTTTTTGGGAAGACTGTGTATTTATAGAGTATTGGTTATTGTACATGCCGAGCAGCATTGTTACTAGTTATTCAGTTACCCACTGCTGTTAGTTGCCAAGTTTTACTCATTTTGTTATTTTTCGTAATTTGTTAGGCTTACCTAGTCGTAGAGATTAGGTGTCGTCACGACGTTATACGGAGGGAATTTGGGTCGTGACACTAAATAAGTAGAAATTCCATCTTTTTCTTCCATTTGTTGATCTCCAACACTAAACTTTGTTAATTTATTACGTCCTGTGAACTGAACTTGTATTTTTCCAACTCTTCAAGAAAAATCAAAGTTTGAAGTGCTTCTTCTCTAAAACAAAGCAGACTTAAGTATGCTTGGTGTTAAACTTTTGGTGGCGTCGTTTGCTGTTTTAGTCCGATTAATGAAAATTCCAGTTCCCCTTTTTTTTTTTGACTTTGAAAGATTGCAAACCAAAAATTCTTTATAATTTTAATTTGATTATTTGGGTCGGTCATATATTTGGATTTTTTCAAATTGGGCCTCTTCCATACTCCATAGTCCATCCAATTTTCCCTTTCTTGTTCCGCTTCTCAATTTTGTGTCCAATTTCAAGTCTTAAAGTTTATATTACTTTAGTGTCAATATACAAGGTCTGGATATTGATTGTGTCAATTTGTAGGTTCTCCAATGTTGAGTCTCCCATCGGTTCATTAGGGATTGAGAGGTCTCTTTATATGATCTTGGACAATTCTCACCTTATGAGCTAGTTTTTGTAGGATGAGTTAGGCTCAATGTTTATTTGTTATCACGGTATTAAAGTGAATCCCACATCGATTCATTATGGATGATAAAGTCTCTTTATATGATTTTAGATAACCGTCACCTTACTACGGTCCTACACCTGGTGTTGCACGCACTCCTATCCAATTTTGCCGTTTGCTTATCTTTACATCAAAAATCTAAATTTTTTGCTTTACATTCGATATAGACCGACGGGTTAGCTGCTTTTTTGGGTCATGCGAATGACAAAATAAGCGCTAGCATATGAAAATTTACTTTCCTCCTAACCTCCAACACTTTGTTGGGCGGAGGCCCAAAGGCCCAAGCAGGTGAAGCATGGGCTTTAGGCACCGTAAGTTTGGAGGCCCCATTTTTTAGTAATTTAGGTTAATGTAATTATTTTGAGAAATTTTCAGAAATGACTATTTTTTAGTGGCTATTAACTTGCTATAGCTACCATTTACTTAATTACTTCCTATAGTTATGTTTTTACTTGTAATAGAGTGTATTCTATATATTCAAGCTATTGTATTCATGAATACAGTAGCAAAATTCGGCGAAAAACAAGAAAGTCCAACTAAACATAGGCTGTATTCATATGTATTCGCGAGTTGTATTCGTGAATACAGTAATAAAAATATGCGAAAAAAGGTTTTCAGCTGTTTAAAAATGGTAAGTGAATCAATTAACGCGATAGACTCCTAATATAACTCAACAAACTCAATTATAACACGCAAAATTTGTATTTTCAGTTATAGAAAAGATTCTCAGTCGAAAAATACCCCAAAAACAGAGCAATCTTCAGAGATTCAATCCATCCTTTCTTTTTTTAGTGGTATCTTTATTAAAATATTTTTTAGTGGTATCTTTTTAAAATAGATTTATATATTGAAATTATATAATTACATTAAATACAGTTAAATACGTACAATAAATTGAATACATGAAGTATAGCAGGTTATCTATAGTGCAAAAACACATGAATACATACTGCAAATACATTTGAATACATATATACATCTGAATACATAAATTATATTAATTAAAAAAATATATGAATATATTCTACAATACATTGAATACATACTGTTGAATATATACTGCTGGACAAAACAGTGAAACAAAGTGAAGCTTTGAAATTATATAATTAACTTGAATACAGTTAAATACAATGAATATATTGAAAAAGTAGAAAAAATTAAATTCGTGAATAGAATGAAATACATGGAATACAGCGAGATGCATTGAATACAATAAAAATAAAGATAACGGACTCTTCAAGTTCCTCAGCCCCAAACTCCGTCTCCAATCCACCGATATCCAGGTCGCCGCCATGTGATGCGTCGCCGCCGGTACCGGCGCCCTCTGGGTCGTCCAGGTAGTGAATCTCTCATTTCTACTTTGAAAATTTTGAGATCTGCACTTGTATTTCTCTAGATCTTTGTTTCTCCTTTATCCTTTTCTGTTTCATTTTGTCTTGTCTTTTCCATTCAATTCCGATACCAGCGAAAATCTATCAACTTTAACACTTACCACAACTTTTTGGAGCAAAAAAAATTAAAACTTTCGCGAGACAATGGAGATGAATTAGTGGAGAATCGTGATTGTATTCATGGAGAAGAGACTGGCATTGAGAGAGAGAGAGGGGTGGAGAGAGATCGTGGTTAAGTTGTATACAAAAAGTAGGAGAGATAAAAATATTACCCAGCTTATTTAATGGCTAAATAGTAGGAAGTGACCATAAATACATATTTTGCTATAAAACCTAAAAGGTAGTTATAGAAAATATTATTTTAAAAGGATGTTTATTTATAATAAATAAGGTGTAAAGTTTTGCTATAAGAGGTAAAATTTTCTTATTTTAAATAACTAGTTTTAGTGTACGTGCGTTGCACGTGTGTACCGCACCAAATATGTTACTTATATAGTGTAAATGTAAATTTTATTATATGAGATACAAGTATGTTGTGTTGTATCTCGTCTAACACCTCTTTATAAATAATATTTTTGGTGCCGATTTCCTTCTGTCTTTTTGACAGCTTTGTCATGATTAAATATTTTGTTGTCAATATTAATATTTTTCTAATAAGTACAGTATCTAATTGTTCATGTGAGAAATTATATTTCAGCAAAAAATTATGTTCAACTTTTGAGATTGACTCTGTGATTATATTGCAAATCATAAACATATTCGAAACTATTTTGAAAGAACTGATGTGTTTTTTTAAACAAAATTAGAGTCTTGTTTCTTTATAATTGGGAATAGTAGTGAAAATTTGGTCAGAATTTCAATATAGAGTTCTAGTTTGTATTTATGTAATAAACAAATTCCAGGAGTTAATTCTGTATTGGTTAAAATTGTTAAACTTTTAACAATTAAAAAATATAACACTTATAAAGACATCTAAAATTTAGCGAGGGACATGCGGATAGGTCATATTAGGACCTATAGCCCTAACTACTATTGTGAAGGTTTTATTTTCTTAAGCAAGATTGGACATTTGAATAATAAGCTCATAACCAACACAAAACATCAATTTGTAGCTAAAAGGAAGTCATTCTACTATGCTCTTCACGCATAAAATCCCAATCTTGTTGGGAAATTTAACTCTGATAAATTCTTTGTACTCAATGTGATAATTGCTTTCAAGCTTAACTATGAAAATGCTCTCGAATAATATTAACTTACAAAGACTACTTTTTTATTTTCGGTCCTTGGTAGGTATGTACTACCAGTAGGCAATAGAGTCAAAATAATTCTATGCTTGACAAAATAAATACAAGATGTAATGTGAGAGAAAGAGGAGATACTTAACTAGAAATAATTTAATACATAGAATAACAATAGAACTACATACATTAATTCATATTGTTGTTTTGGGCTTCATCTTTAACTTGCTAAATATCTCCTTGACAGTATGCTCTGTGCAACCCGCTTTATCCCTCCAAAGTTCAATTCAATTATAATATAAGTGACTGCAGTCAAATTAAATCTATTAATAACTTCACTCATTAGACGAATTTTACTAATTTGACACCTGTCGCACTAAATTTCATAAAGATATAATTCATTTTGAATAAATATATCAAATAACCTAATCTCAAATATTGAATTAAAAAAAAAAATACAAACTATACAAATGTCACTCAACTAAATAAAAATCTTGTGTTTATATTAATATGCATGATATATAGAAAATAAAACAATTTAATGCGTACTACAATTGAAATAAAAATAGTTGAACGTACCTTAGAATCTTTAAAAAATAATAGAATGTAAGGCCTTCAATTATAAACCAATACTATTATCCGTCTTAGAATACACGCTTCACATGAGCAAATTAAAGGCTTTAGCACTATTCGCAATAACATTAATTTTCTAACTCACCAACATCTAGAAGCTAACCATGTAATAGTTTACATGATGCTGTTGACCAAGAATCCATCGAAACTCATAAAGTAGGACCTTCGTGAGGCAAAAAAACCCTATGGCAAAGGACAAAAATAATAAAACTAGTTTAACTAAGAAATTGTTTATAAGAGTTAAATTCTAATTGATTTTAGTGTCTTATATATTAGGATTTTTTTATATAGTTCAAATAAGAAAAAACCTAATAACCAAAATTGGAGTTGATTTTTAAGTCATAAATGTTAGGAAAATAAGTAAATTACAATTTTATCCAATGTAAAATCTATTTTTAAAGTGCAAAAAATGTGAACGATATTTCGCTAAGGGCTTTCGTCCTTTTAATATAATACTAGTCTCTATGCTCGTGCGTTGCACGAATATCTTAAGTCAAGTATCATACATACACACACACACACACACACACACACACACACACACACACACACATATATATATATATATATATATATATTCTAGTAGTATCATTTTTAGAGTAATATAATGAACTAAGCCTAATCCCAATAAATTTCAATTTCTTTCAGTCCAATATGATTTAGTCTTGATCGTACATTATAAATGTGATCCTATAGTCGTTCCTTTGATCTATAGTTATACTAGCTTATAATTATTAATATAGCTATCTTATTAATAAAAAAAAAGTATTAATGTCCGAAACTTGAAAAGGTTGGTCAAAATCAGATTTCTAAAACTATAAAATCAAAGACAAAACTGTTTAAGTACGTTGGGTTTGTAATAATATACAATATAAAATATACAAAAATTCTTCTGAATAACAATGCGTTATTAGTTTCGGTTAACAAATTCAAAATATTTTATGAAAATAAAATTAGTCGAACCTTTGTTTTTCACGTCTTGGAATTCAAACGAAAACTAAAAAGTTTTCTTCAAATTTTTAAACTAATTATTTTAATTTTAATACTTTGAAAATATCTGACTATCTACAATTGAACTAACTTCCTTCAATTCTAACGTATTTGTTCCACGTTTAGCTAGAGGAAAATTTAGAATATTTAGTTTTAGGATTTACTTTTTCTTATTCTTTCATAACTTTACTTCCTCCACTATTAGGTCTCTATTTTACTACAACTCTTCATCCTAACGTGTCTATTTTCAATTGTGTTCTTCCATTATAAGTTCCTGTCAAAATTAATATAAATAGTTATGGGTATAAAAATTGATTAATATTTTAATAATATTTTAGTATATAGATTATTGAGTTTTAATATAAAAGTATAATATTTTTATGAAAAAGGAAAAAGAACCTTACTCTATTACCGAAGTTAACCACTGGCATATTTAAGGGAAATAAATCCTTTTTCACCTCGAGAGTACGAGACGTTGTATAGGTAAAGGTGAACTTTTTTGGGATTGACTTTTTTTCGTATTTATATTCTTAGTACTATAACTACTCTCTCACAATAAAAAATATTACTCTCTTCTGTCAAAAGCACACACAAAACTCCTGTCATTCTTCTTTGTGGAACAAAATCCGAAGGTGGTAAGGATATAAGTTTTTTCAATTTTTTCTACATATACTGAATGTAAAAATTTGTGATATTTTTTTTGTTTTTCTTCAATTTTTAAGCACAGAAGCAGGGAAAAATTATTTTGGTATCAACTTATCAATTGAATTAGCCAATCAGGCTCTACTGTCCTAATCTTTTATTATTATTTTTTATTTAAAATTCCTTATTTTTTATATTTCGACAATATCTCAAGAGATATTCAATGGATTCGCTATTTTATCAATTGAAAAAGAATTGTTAGAAGAAATAGATTATAGAAAATTATTAATAACTTTGCTACTCATAAAGCAAGGAAAATAGACATAAATAAAGCTCGCCCTGAGCCGGGTCTAAAAGAAAAGTAATGAAAGGGAAGCCCAGAATCAACGCACGTTTGTTGTTACCTGGATAGCTTTCTAGCACTTTTCCGCTTTTTTCGGACGAGTCAAGCAAGTTCAGAATCGGACTATTCTATCGCTACTGACTGACTCGACCCAGCGTCACACATTCTCCAGGTCCGAAGGCTTGGTCAACCTAAGGATTTTCTTCTCTCTATATTTAGTTACCACCGAGCCTACATCCTAGACACACTGGTTAGCAAAACTCTAGAGCTTCCCTGCTTCGGTAGAATTTTTTACTTTACCGTAAAACCGCACCGACCTGCGAGAGGAGCTGATAGATGAGTAGGCTTCCCTTTTCGATTCACGGAATGTGATTTGGGACACAATGGAAGTTTGCGTGTAGTCTGAATTTTTTACGGAAGCAGGCTCGAAATATTTGATCTTAGGTGCATTTCGACTTTAAATAAAAATAATAACACAAGGGTTTTTTTTTTCTAAAAAAAAACCTAAAACCTCACATTGCACTTTGGCTTTAGGCCCCGAATTGGGTTGATCCACCTCTGGTGGAGGCACCGTTATAGTTACATGTTCGATAAAACCCGTTAATTTTGGCTCAAATATTATTTGTATTACAAAATTTATTTATTATTTATAAATAATTTATTCAGATCTCTATAAGAAAAAAATCGTTATTTAGATACCATAAACTAAAAATTCAGATTCCGCCTTTGACTCAGCATGCTATATGTTGGTGCAATGTATGGCCATCATAGATGATATTCTCATCTCATGTCGATAACTGCTTACTAAGAAATGATTTTGTTTTGATGTCTACCCAAAAACAAAGGAGTAATATTTAAAAAATACACTCTTACGTGTTACATATGCAAATTTCTGATTTTGTCCTATGTACAGTTTTGCCTTGCTGCACTGTCATACCTAGCCACTGGTTGATATCTTGCTTCACTGCTTTGATCCAGCCACAGTCCACAAATAGGTGATCTTTTGGTTCCAAAACTGCCTCATCACACAAACTACAGTTTGCATTGTCAACCTATTAAAAAACTCGTTTAGGTTTGGTTTGGTATTGAGTAAAAAAATTTAAACCAAACCGACATATAAATAGAAAATTTTTATATAAATTTTAAAAAAATATATATATCTAGAGATTTTTGGGATCCTCTTATAGTAGGATATAATATTTGATAGAACTATGAAGTGCATTCATTTTTATTTACTTTAAATAATAGGTTGTATCGTCACTTTCTTATCAAGTGTTACTGAAATGTGTCAATGTCCTTGTTCTTACATATTCATATGTCAAGATTTATTAAATTATTATATCTTTTTCGAATTTGAAATGGTATTTCGATAATTTAAAATTAAATAGAATATATCATTATTTAGGTATTATATTAATTTTCATGTTTAATTATTAAATTCGGTTAAGCTTAAAAGCATATATCAACGAAAAATTATTATTAGACGACTAAGAAAATAACTATCATGCGTTATTAAGAAAATTCTACCATAGAATATTTTAGCGATCATATGTTTTTCACTTTTTTTAATTTTTACTAAACATTTATTTACTTATCAATATTTTATCCATAACTTTAATAAAGTAAAATTAAAATAATATTCATATAATAAAAAAATCAAAAAAATCAAAAATCCGAACCAATCCAAATCGATATCGTTGATTTGGTTTGGATTTAATAAAAAACGAAGTAACACCATCCACGTATACCCTTAGTAATAGCGAGAGACATGCTATAACAATATTAATAATTATTTTCGTTCAACTGTCGAATTTGTCAGCTCTAGAACTATTCTTAATTCTTCAAAAGAAGCTAGATGTTTGGCAATTCCACACCGGCTGGAGGTAAGGTTGGTGAAGGTGGATTTAGGCCCCAAAATTTGCAAATATTAGTATTATATATATATATATAGTAGTAGTATATATATATTATATAAATTTATTAATTAGGGTACTTTTTTTGGATCTGGTGAAAATTGTTCAAATGAGTGAGGGAATTACAATAAGTTTTAATCTTATATTAATTAGTGCATCAACTTTCCCAATCACCCCGTTTCGTTTTTCTCCTTCACGTATATCTGTTCATTTTTCTGTTTATGATGAGTTGGCGTTTCAATTTCAATTCAATCTTTGTGAATCAACTATTTCTCTTATCATGTTTGATTTATTCATAAATCTTTTAGATTATGTATGGAATTAGAATACTTATTATTGTAATCTTAATGAATTCAAACGCTAGAAGAGTTTGTAGTATAATAGTGAAATTCCATATTGGTTTTCTCGAACTTGAATGTAATCCTTTATATATATATATATATATATATATATATATATATATATATATATATATATATATATATATATATATATATATATTGTTATTAGATTTAATGGCTTAAGGCCTTTTAGTAAAGCTTGGCTTTAGAAAAATGACATTGTATAGCTGCTGTAAAAATAATAGAAGAAAAAAAAATATATATATATATACATACATACATTATGTATGCTATATACAAAAATTATACAAATTTTATATACTTTTTCGGCTACCAGATGTAAATAGTTTCTAGCGCGGGTTAAAAGTGATAATACCCTTTGGCTTTAGGCAACAATATGGATTGAGCCGCCATTGTCCACACTACGTTGGCATTTGAAAAAATACATAAGTTACCCCCTAAACTTGTCTCGAAAATCGAGTTTCGCATTCTAACTTTGCGGATAATTTTTTACCCCCTTATTTTTGTTTCGGATGGAACTAATACCCCCTACTATGAGAATTCTGTTTACTCGTAAAACGGTACAGTTGAACTTATACGTGATTTCTAGATAAGTGAACTAATTTGATCCTGAGTGTATACGTGGTTTCTAGCCTTGAAATATAAACGAAACAACATAGATGACAGTTTCAGGAACAAGGTTTTCGGGCACACAATGATGAGATCAAAAAGCAAGAAAGTAAGATTGTATTAAACTTTATATAGAATGTAGTATATGTTTACCTAGAAAATTCGCCTAATTTATAATAATCACTGAGCTCACTATTTATAGCTATGTCTAGGGAAGAAGGTCCTAGGATCGTTCCCTCCTTTAATGTCAATTATGAGGGTCATTGATGAAGACGTAATGGTGAGTATAAATGCCAAATTCTCTTTAATGGACCGTCGCTCTTAATGCTGCAGAATATTCCTTATTAAATGCTACCGGGCGCAGAGCATTTAACACACCTTTATGAATGTTATCCTTTCCGAAGGCAAGCAAAATGGATGCGTTCGGTCTTCGGCCATCCCCGTCTTGGGTTCCATGTGTCCTCCCTTTAGAAGGCCACATGTCATATCATATTTCACCCTACAGAGATAGTCTCCTTGCTTTTCGGTGACATAAATTTGTATTACCGAAAAATTGGTAGAAATACCTTTTTGGCGGGAATTACTATAACTCCCTCTGAAGGTTCCTGACAGTTGATTAAATGCATGTCTCTCCGCATTTAATGCCCCAAACACGTGTCATCCCATGATTCAGCACATCTTTTGCCGATTATCGAGGTAATCATGTCCATGAATTTAGCCGCCAAAACTTTACTTATACGCAACATTCTTTTCCTTTGCGTTCATAATTTCACGAGCTTCCGATTTGCATCTTTGTTTTCCATCTTTTCTCCAATTCTCTTCAAATACAAAACCTTTTCCTTCTTCCTTTTCAATGGCTTATTCCTCCAAGCGTGTCAGTTCTTCAAAGAACAAGAACAAAGCCGAGAACTTTGCTCCTCCAACGGTGGGTTCCATCATCCAAGAAAACTTAGTATCACAAAGGACCTTGAAGATAAATTTCCTACTGTTAACCCTCGTACATGGACTGTTAGCAGGTACCCTTATTCTATTCGTCCTTCTAGTATTCCTGCTGTGAAAAAAGACGGCCGTTGTAATGAGTTGGATATCATTGCTCCTCATCTATCGGAGTGAGTGATCCTACCCAAGGAATGTTTTACATACTTTTACACGTATCTCTTTACTTTGGGTGCGCTTTCTTTGAGCGGAGAGATTAATTCCATGATTGTGGAGTTTTGCCTTCGCTACCAAGTGTGTTTAGCATAGGTAAGTCCTTCAATGTGGAAGACGGCCACCTGTCTTCGACGCTTGTTCTAGGAGACTGGAGAAGAGCTAACCTTAGCTCATATGATGAGTCTTTATTCTCCCAAAATCTTCCGCTGGGGAATGATAAACCTCTGCAAGCGTGGCCACCATGCTTTGTTGTCCATAATGGATAATGACAACGTCCGTGGGTTGATGGAACGGTTCGTTGCAGTCGCCACCAACGACATCATTCCGACAATGGCTTCATCGTTTCTGGCCGCTTGGAACTGCACTCGTAAGCTCTTTGTTTAGTATTTCTTTTTACTAGATATTCCTTTATGGCCGTATCAACTCTTCACCCTTCGCATGTTTAAGCAACTCGATGGATCCCACCGGTAGTGGAAGGTTTAGACCGATGGATTCAGAAGATCTTGGACGTCACGATGCCAGAAACTCGTTTGTGGAAAGAACTGGCCTTTAAATACAGGTGGAAGGGCAAAAATCATGATAATTTTAATTTACCTTGCTTCCATTATTTTTTGTATATGGAGAACTTGGTTGAATCCTTCTGACTTGTTCATGAAATTAGGTCTACCTGCGGGCTCTGTTGCTGTCCCTGAGGAGGACGTTTTGGTTGATCCTGCTGATGCAGCGAGGGTGCTTCAGGAAGCACTTACTCGAACAGGTATTTCCGGGCCTGTTTTGGGCGCAAACACTTCTTTATGGAGTCCCCGGCCGGAGGATAAGCAACCAATAAGAAGACGTTCCTCCGCGGCTGGGGAAAAGAATAAGAGGGCAAAGACTGATGCCCCCGAGTCATCTCCGGTGGCGATGCCAACTAGTCCTCCTTCCGGGCCGTTCATAGACACCGTGATAAATGATGATGATGAATAAGCTAGTGATGAGGGAGATTCTTTACATATAAGGCGACGATCTTCATCATCTCAACAAGATGCTCGACCTGTTGAGATAGTTACACCAACTGAAGACGATGTCTCGGCACTTTGGGGAGAATCTGATTTGGTAGAAAATGCCAACTCCCATTTTCGAACCCAAATTGCTGTAACCGGTGCTGCGGAGTTGAGTACCGGGTCCTTGCCATCTTTGTTTGGTGAGCATCCAACAACCAGCACTGCATTTGATGCAGCTGCTTCTCACTCTTCAACTCCATCAGCTTCATCTCCACCTTCACCAATACCAGCAACTGCTACATCACTTCCATCTTTATTCACTCTTCCACCAACGGTTGCTACATCACCCCCATCGGCCATGTCTGACCATGAAGAACGTGTTCCTTTTCCACAGTCCCCAATTCATGGAAATTTGGGGCAAAATTATGCTGCCCCTTCTGAGGATCCACAAATGAGGAGGAACGCTAATTTTTTGGTCTCTACCGGATGCAACTTGCTATCCCGACCGGTGGAGCTTGCTAATTATCTGAAGCCTTTAGCTTCAGAAAAAGACTGGAAAAAGATTCAAGCACTCTCGGGAGAGTGCTTGTTGAACAATGCCATGCGCAACGTCGCAACGGTACGTTCTTTTTTTCCTTTATTACTTCTTCTACTTTTATATGAATGTATTCTAAGTTTTACTTCTTATTGTTTTCTAGGACAACTTTCTTTCTTTTGAGGGCCTTCAAAGGTTTGATTCATGAAAAGGAAGAACTTACTTCCGAACGGAATCAGCTATTGGGTGAACGAGACTAAATTGTTCTTCGCCTCTTTGAACTGGAAAGCAAAGCTATTGAGGCTGTTGTTTTGGAGGCTCGCTTGCAGCAAAGCGAGTAAGAAGTGGTAATCCATAGCCAAGAAATTGGCCCACTGAGGGTTAGATTTGATGAGGCTAAGGCCAAATGGGCTGAAGTCTATGACGTCGTTCTTGATGCAACCGAGCGCGAGGCTGCTACTGCCGAAAAAGTAATTAACTTAGAAGCATCCTTGAACTACAAAATCGAAGAGCTTGCTGCTGTGGGGGATGAAACACGCCCAGCTAGAAGAGAAGTACAAGAAAAATATCGAGCATAATAGGATCTTTAGTTCAACTGTCTACGACCTTGATGTCAGCCTCAAATCTGCTAGGTCCGCCTGGGAAAGCCTTTCTGCCGAGGTTACCCGACTTAAAGAAGAACTTAAGCACCGAGCGGCTTCCCTCGTTGTTGAAAAAACTTACACCATATACAACATGAGTAGAAAAATCTTGGAGGAGGCCAAAGCTGGTATCATCGACTTTGTTGCCGAAATTGCTAAGTTCCGAAAGCTTGAGTTAGTTGCTAAAAATGGACTCTCGGTGCAGTCTTATGCTCCTGGTTATTCTGGTTCCGGTTCAGAGTTTTTGGAAACTGAAAAGGGATCGAAAGGTGACGATGTTGAAGACCAAACTGGGGAAAACATCGAGCCATCGGTGGACTCACCTACTTCTCCCGGGAATGCGGACACTGCGCTTCTTCCTGGTTCCGGAGGTGCTGTAGTTTAGCTTTTCTTTTCCTTTTCCCATTTTGAACTTTTACCGTTTTGGAATGTTCTTGTAAATAAAGACATATTTTTACTCAAGTATCGTTTGAGTCTTACTTTCGTTTAAATATCCATGCAAGTTTTTAATCTTTGCATTTGCTCAAGGGTTCAACGCACATTTTCCTATTCATGCTTTACTATGTGTAATCTCGAATGTGTTTTCCTCAACACACTTTGGTTCCGAGCATTATCCCTTTTATGTGAAGGTTTCTATAAGTATTTGCGCAAGTTTACTTTTGCGTCCTTTTCATACGTGGCTTCGGGTGTATTTTCCCCCGAAGACATTTTTGATTCCGGGCATAGATTCTTTCGGAACCAACCCTTTAATGTGAGGGTTTTAATAAGTATTTTCACAAGTTTACCTTTTGCGTATTTTCATATGTGGCTTCAGGTGTATTTTCCCCCGAAGGCATTTTTGATTCCGGGCATAAATTCTTCCGGAACCAACCCTTTAATGTGAGGGTTTTAATAAGAAATGGCCCTCTTATATTTACGGTACTCTTAAAGAGGACGTCTCTTGTTTATTATGGTAATAACATTTGAATTACTTGTTTAACATTCAAATGACAAAGTTTATTCATCGTTCAGAAAAGAAACATGATAAAAACAAAAGGATTTCATTTTATTCCTTTTATTTTCAAAAAATACATAAGCATTTGCTATGATGAAAAGAAATTGCCATTACTTGAGGCTATCTTGTACAACTTGTTTCTACGGGGCTGGCTGCGCAGTCCCCTGTCCCGATGATGCGTTTAGTTTCCAGATTTTTGTTTCCCCGGTTGACGTGGCAGTCATTGTTGTCGTATTCTCATATCATTCCCCTAGTGTTAGAATGTGAAGAGTGCGAATTGGAACACTCGAAGTCTTGTATCTTCGAAGATTCCACTAATGAATTGCTAGAAAATTCTCAACTTGGTAACACAACTTTACTTCCCCTTAGGAATTTATGCTATCGAGCGAAGGAATATCTAACAACCCTCTAGTGGTTTGTGCTCGTGAACAGTTGGGTAACCTTTGTTCGGTAGCAAACTTAACTTCCTAGTGAGAATTTGCTATCGAACCAAAGATTATCTAACCATCCATGAGTGTAAGCTTGCTTGTTTGCCTTGCTATTAAAGGTCTTATTGTTGTTGTCTTCGTAGTATGCTTTCTGTTGATGCCTCGTTAAAAACCTTGCCAGAAAAACCCAAGTGGGACAAAATCTGAACGAAGGGAAAAAGAGTGCAGCACATACTTTCCGCTTAAATAATGTTCATCAGCAATAATATCTATTGAGGTATGCCACGTTCCAGTTTCTAGGAAACTTGTCTCCATTATGGTTCTCCAACTTGTATGATCATTTCCCAGTGATAGCAGAAATCCAGTAGGGACCTTCCCACGTTAGACCTAGCTTCCCCGCGTTGAGCTCCCGTGTGTTTTTGGTTACTTTCCTTAGAACCAAGTCTCCTACTTTGAAATAACGGAAGTTGGCTCTTCGATTACAATATCGCTCCATTCTCTGCTTTTGAGCTACCATTATTACATGCGCCAAGTCCCTGCGTTCCTCGAGCAGTTCCAAGTTGATTAACATAGCCTCGTTGTTCGATTCTTCGTCTGCCCAAAAATATCTTAAAGTAGGTTCACCTACTTATACCGAGATTAGGGCTTCAACACCGTACACAAGGAAAAAAAGAGTTTCTCCTGTACTCGATTTAGCCATTATTCGGTAGGCCCATAGAATTCTGGGCAATTCTTCGGGCCATTTTCCTTTTGTCGCTTCCAACCTTTTCTTGAGGTTTTGAATGATCACTTTGTTTGTTGACTCCGCTTGACCGTTTGCGCTCGGATGTTAAGGGGAAGATGTGATCCTCTTTATCTTCAAATCTTTGAGGAACTTTGTAACTTTTGCACCGATAAACTGTGGCCCCTTGTCGCATGCTATTTCTTTTGGTATTCTGAATCTACAAATTATTGTTTTCCACAGGAAATCGACCACTTCTCGTTCTCCGATCTTCTGATAAGGACCTGTCTCCACCCATTTAGAAAAATGGTCAGTCAAAATTAAAAGAAACCTTACCTTTTCGGGAGCCGGTGGCAGCGGTCCGACGATGTCCATCCCCCATTTCATGAACGGCCATGGGGACAGAACCTGTCACGATCCAAATTAACGCTCCGTACGGTGTCGTGATGGCACCTAGTCTTTACGACTAGGTAAGCCTAATATTACAAAAAATATAAGGAAAACACAACATCTTAAAGATAAACAGCATAATATGAATAGCCAAGAGTAGTATCACTCAGCATATACAAAATAATTTTTCTCAAGACCCGAAATATCACTAAGTCACAAGCTGCTATAATCTATATAGCTCTATACAAAAGTCTGAAGATAATAAAGAAAGCCTATAGGCGAGGGAGTAGAAGAGGACTCCGAAGATCTGCGGACGCAAGTAGAAGTATCTTGAAGTCTCCTAGAATTAGCAGCACGCACTAACCCCAAGGGTGATAGCTCGTACCTGGATTTGCACACGAAAACATGTGCAGGAAAGGACATGAGTACACCACAATGGTACCCAGTAAGTGCCAAGCCCAACCTCGGTCGAGTAATGACGAGGTTAGGTCAAGGACCTACCGGAGTAAATATAATAAATTAAACAGTAAAAGATATAAGCAAAAATTATGGTAACGTAGTTAAAGAAATTCTCGAAAATTTAACAGTTAAGGGAGCCCTCGACTCAGAACAAAGTAAACACAAAGGGGAATCTCCCAGGATATCGTCTCGTAGTTCCGAATGAATATGCAGTACAGGGGGATCTCCCAGAATACGTCCGTAGTCCCAAAGTAAATATGCAGTGCTGGGGGATCTCCCGGAATACGTCCGTAGTCCCAAAGTAAATATGCAGTGCTGAGGGATCTCCTGGAATACGTCCGTAGTCCCAAAGTAAATATGCAGTGCTAGGGGATCTCCCGGAATACGTCCGTAGTCCTAAAGTAAATATGCAAGACAGAGGGATCTCCCAGAATACGTCCGTAGTCCCAATTTAAATATGCAACGCAAGATGAAATGGCAGGTATGACATCGAGTTATACAGTTTATACTGAACACAAACAAGGAAAATAGGGATTTAACTAAGCATGGCGTACATAATGTCAAGTAGACAGTTAAAACACGTAAGCATGTTTTTCTAGTCTAAACTAAACAATTAAGCATATTAGTACAATTTAATAAGAGGAACAATTTATGATAAAAAAAAGGATAAACGGGATTTTTGCAATAACAGCCCGTGTACGTACTCGTCACCTCACGTACACGGCGCTCACACACCAAATAATATCAAAATATCCTAAAGGGAAAGTCCCCAACACAAGGTTAGGCAAGCCATTTACCTCGAACCGCTCAAATCACCTCGATAACACGTTCTTGCCATGCGTATCCGACTCCAAATTTCCCGAATCTATTCAAATAAATTGCATAATGTAAATATTACTACAAGTAACTAATTTAGCTAATTAATTCGAAGTTAAAGCGTGAAATTAGGAAAAACGCCCAAAAAGTCACCCCGGACCCACATCTCGGAATCGGGTAAAGAATACAATTTATAAATACCCATTCACTCACGAGTTCACTCGAATAAAAATCATTTAAATCCAACGTCAAATTCCCATTCAAATATCATATTTTCAATTGGGGAACTTTTTCCCCCATTTCCAAACTTCTACCCTCAATTTCCTTAATTAGACGAAGAAAACAACAATAGATTATTGTATTATGATCATAATATAGTTAGAATTCGTTACCCAATAGTTCTCCTTCAAAATCCCTCGAGAAATCGTCTCCCACCAAGCTCCAAATCAAATTTTGTGTTATGAAATTTCAAATCCTCGAAATCTCCTTTTTTGCCCAGCGATTTCCGCATCTGCGCTCATGGGGCCGCATCCGCGGTCTTGCACCTGCGGAAAAATCAACTCAAGTGCGGAAGTCACTTATTGGGCTGGGTCCGTATCTGTGACCCCTGGGCTGCATCTGCGGCTCCGCTTCTACGGACGACCAGCCGCACCTGCGAGCCCAACATGCCTTGTCCATTTCCGCATTTGCGAACTCTCAAGTGCACCTGCGAGTCCGCACCTGCGGACTCCCCTCCGCAGGTGCGAAACACCAGAACCAGCAATGCACTAGATTTTCCCAAGTCCAAATTTCTTCCCGTTAAGCATCCAAAACACACCCGAGGCCCTTGGGATCTCAACCAAACATACCAACCACTCCTAAAACACCACACGAACTTAGGCGAGCCTTTAAACCACGTCGAACAATACCAAAATCATAAATTAAGCACAGATTCAAGCATAAGAATTTAAAATTTTCCAAATTCTACAATCGACGTCGAACCATATCAAATCTAATCCGAATGACCTCAAATTTTACACACCGGTCACAAATGACACTACGAACCTATAGCCACTTTCGTAATTCCATTCCGAGCTCGATATCAAAATTTCCACTATCGGCCGAAATAGCCGAAAAACTAACTTTCGCCAATTCAAGCCTAAATCTACTACACACCTTCAAAACACATTTCGGACGCGCTCCTAACCCCAAAATCACTCAACGGAGTTAACGGAGTCGACAGAATTCCATTCCGGATTCATCTTCACATAGTTCCGATACGGTCCAAACTCTAAGGCTTAAACTGACAACTAGGGACTAAGTGTCCCAAAACTCCCCGAATTCCACAACCAAACACTCCGGCAAATCCCCAAAGAAGAAACAAATATGGGGAAATCAGATATTAGAGGATCGGGGCTCAAATTCTCAAAACGACCGGCCGGGTCGTTATATCCTCCCCCTCTTAAAATAATTATTCGTCCATGAATGAGTATAAAGACATACCTGAAACTGTGAATAGATGAGGGTAGTGGCTTCGCATATCCTGATCGGTCTCCCAAGTCACCTCCTCGATCGGCTGACCCCTCCACTGGACCTTTACTGAAGCAATATTCTTTGACCTGAGCTTTCTGACCTGCATGTCCAAAATGGCTACTGGCTCCTCAACATAAGATAGATCTTTGTCCAACTGGACTGAGCTGAAATCCAATACATGAGTCGAATCACCGTGATACTTCCGGATCATAGACACGTGGAATACCGGGTGAACTCCTGCTAGGCTGGGCGGTAAGGCAAGCTCATAAGCAACCTCCCCAACTCGCCACAATATCTCAAAAGGACCAATGAACCTCGGGCTCAGCTTGCCCTTCTTCCCGAACCTCATGACACCCTTCATAGGCGATACCAGAAGCAAGACCCTCTCACCAACCATAAATGCCAAATCACGAACCTTACGGTCTGCATAACTCTTCTGCCTGGACTAGGCTGTGCGAAGTCTCTCCTGAATCACCTTCACCTTATCCAGGGCATCCTGGACCAAATCTGGACCCAACAATCGGGCCTCACCCGGCTCAAACCATCCCACTGGGAACCGACACCGCCTACCATACAAAGCCTCATACGGTGCCATCTGAATGTTGGACTGGTAACTGTTATTGTAAGCGAACTCTGCAAGTGGCAAGTATTGGTCCCATAACCCTCCGAACTCCATCACACATGCACGGAGCATATCCTCAAGAATCTGAATCGTGCGCTCGGACTGCCCGTCTGTCTGAGGGTGAAAGGCTATGCTCAACTCCACCCTAATACCCAACTCCTGCTGTACGGCTCTCCAAAACCGTGATGTGAACTGTGTACCTCTGTATGAAATGATGGATACTGGAATACCATAAAGGCGGACAATCTCTCTGATATAAATCTTAGCCAACCTCTCAGAAGAATAAGTGGTCAACACTGGAATAAAATGAGCTGACTTGGTCAGCCGATCCACGATCACCCAAATAACATCGAACATTCTCAAAGTCCGTGGAAGTCCAACTACAAAGTCCATGGTGATTCGCTCCCACTTCCACTCTGGGATCTCTAACCTCTGAAGTAATCCACCTAGCCTCTGGTGCTCATATTTGACCTGCTAACAGTTGAGACACTTGGCCACAAACCCAACTATATCCTTTTTCATCCTCCTCCACTAGTAATGTTGTCTCAAATCCTGGTAAATCTTCGCGGCACCGGGATGAATGGAGTACCGCGAGTTGTGGGCCTCCTCGAGAATCAACTCCCGAAGCCCATCTACATTGGGCACATAGATCCGGCCCTACATCCTCATCACACCGTCCTCACCAATAGTCACATCTATGGCATCACCTCGCCGAACCCTGTCCTGAAGGACTAGAAGATGAGGATCATCATACTGGCACTCCCTGATACGATCATAAAGAGAAGACCGAGCAACCACACAAGATAATACCCGGCTAGGCTCTAAAATATCCAATCTCACGAACTGGTTGGCTAAGGACTGAACATCCAAGGCTAAGGGCCTCTCAACTGCCGGAAGATATGCCAAACTCCCCAAACTCTCTTTCCGGTGACTCAAGGCATCGGCCACTACATTGGCCTTCCCCGGGTGGTATAATATAGTGATATAATAGTCTTTAAGTAGCTCCAACCACCTCCGCTGACGCAAATTAAGGTCCTTATGCCTGGACAAGTACTGCAAACTCCGGTAGTCAGTGTAAATCTCACAGGGAACACTGTACAAATAATGACGCTAGATCTTCAGGGCATGAACAATAGCTGCTAACTCGAGATCATGAACCAGATAATTCTTCTCATGCATCTTCAACTATCTAGGCGCGTAGGTAATCACCGTACCGTCCTGCATCAATACTGCTCCAAGGCCAATCCTCGAGGCATCACAATGGACAGTGTAGGACCCCGAACCTGTAGGCAATACTAATAATGTGGATGTAGTCAAAGCTGTCTTGAGCTTCTGAAAGCTCTGCTCACACTCCTCGGTCCACCTGAACAGAGAACCCTTCTGGGTCAGCATGGTCGTAGGTGCTACAATAGATGAAAATCCCTCCACAAAGCGATGGTAATACCCCGCCAAACCAAGGAAACTGCGGATCTCCATAGCTGATGACAGTCTAGGCCAACTCTACACTGCCTCCACCTTCTTCGGATCTACCTTGATCCCATCACAAGACACTATGTGGCCCAAGAATGCCACTAAATCAAGCTAGAATTCACACTTATAAAGTTATACATATAACATTTTCTCTCTCAAAGTCTGAAGCACGGTCCTCATGTGCTGCTCATGATCTTCCCGAGACCGGGAATATACCAGGATGTCGTCAATAAACAGAATGATGAAGGAATCAAGATAAGGCAAGAATACATTGTTCATCAAATGCATAAAGGCTCTTGGGGCATTGGTCATCCCAAATGACATGATAAGAAACTCATAGTGACCATATTTGGTCCTGAAAGCAGTCTTCAAGATATCCGGCTCCCGAATCTTCAACTGATGATAGCCAGAACGCAAGTCAATCTTGGAAAACACCCTGGAACCCTTTAACTGATCAAATAAATCATCAATGCGAGGCAAAGGATACCTGTTCTTTACTGTAACCTTGTTCATCTACCGATAATCAATACACATACGCATAGAACCATCCTTCTTCTTCTTCACAAATAAGACCGGGGCACCCCAAGGTGATACACTAGGCCTGATGAAACCCTTATCAAGAAACTCATGTAACTGCTCCTTCAACTCCTTCAACTCAGGAGGAGCCATATGGTAAGGAGGAATAGATATGGGTTGAGTGTCCGACAACAAATCAATGCCGAAATCAATATCTCTGTCCGGCGGCATGCCCGGAAGATCAGCTAGAAACACATCTGGAAAGTCCCTCACTACTGGAACTGACTCAGCTGTAGGGGTATCAATACTGACATCTCTCACATAGTCCAAATACGCATCACACCCCTTCTCGACCATTCGCCGAGCCTTAAGAAATGAAATGACCCTGCGGAGAGTATACTCTAAGGTACCTCTCTACTCTAATCTCGGAAAGCCTGACAATAAAGAATAGCATAATAAGGTGACAACCAGTCCATGCCTAAGATAACATCAAAATCTACCATACTGAGTAATAACAAATCGGCTTTGGACTCCCCTCCGCAGGTGCGAAACACCAGAACCAGCAATGCACGAGATTTTCCTAAGTCCAAATTTCTTCCTGTTAAGCATCTGAAACACACCCGAGGCCCCCGGGACCTCAACCAAACATACCAACCACTCCTAACATACCATACGAACTTAGTCGAGCCTTTAAACCACGTCGAACAACACCAAAATCATGAATTAGGCATAGATTCAAGCCTAAGAATTTAAAATTTTCCAAATTCTACAAACGACGCTGAACCACATCAAATCTAGTCCGAATGACCTCAAATTTTACACACATGTCACAAATGACACTACGAACCTAAAACCACTTTCAAAATTCTATTCCGAGCTCGATATCAAAATTTTCACTATCGGCCGAAATCGGCGAAAAATTAACTTTCGCCAATTCAAGCCTAAATCTACTACAGACCTCCAAAACACATTTCGGACGCGCTCCTAACCCTAAAATTACTCAACGGAACTAACAGAGTCGACATAATTCCATTCCGGATCTGTCTTCACATAGTTCCGACTACGGTTCAAACTCTAAGGCTTAAACTCATAACTAGGGACTAAGTGCCCCAAAACTCCACGAATTCCACAACTAAACACTCCGGAAAATCCCAAAAGAAGAAACAAATATGGGGAAAGCAGATATTAGGGGATCGGAGCACAAATTCTCAAAATGACCGGCCGGTTCATTATAGAACCGAATGTAAGGGTTTTGCCGGTTGGTGTACTAGTGGTGCGTACCGTTGGTACTTATCACATTTTCGTATCAAGTCTTTGGCGTCTTGTTCCATGTGAGGCCAATAATATCCTGTCCATTCCAACTTCAGCACCAAAGAATCTACGCCCGAGTAATTGCCGCATATCCCTTCGTGGACTTCTCTCATGACAAAGTTAGCTTCTGACGCTCCTAAACATTGGGCCAGCATGCCTTGGAAGGATTTTTTTATACAATTGGCCTCTCTTGAAGCTATATCATGCAGCTTTGGTGCATAACGCCCGTGATGCTTTGGGGTCTTTACCCAGAATCGCGCCAAAAAGAGCCCGGACCTTTACCACGTATTGTTACATACGTTATTCTTTGGTATCAAAGATCCTGTAGACCTTATTTAAAATCAGCTACGAGTCACATTTAATTTCGATGACCTCGAAATCAAGTCCCCGGGCGAATTCGAGCCCTGCAATCAAAGCTTCATACCCTGCTTCATTGTTAGTTAAAGGGATCGTTCTGATGGCTTGCCTTAGGGTTTCCCTTGAAGGCGTGATTAAGACTATTCTGAGTTCAAACCCCTTTACGTTGGAAGCTCCGTCCGTAAATAAGGTCCAGACCCCCGATGTCGATTTTGACATCATTAGTGCCTCCTTAGTTGCCAGAGGCAGCAGTCCCGGACTAAAATCGCCCACGAAGTCACCCAAGACTTGCAACTTAATTAAAATCCTCGGTTTATATTCTATGTCGAACTCACTCATTTTTACTGTCCATTTGGCCAATCTGCCTGAGAGCTCGAGTTTATAAAGGATGTTCCGCAAAGAAAAAGTAGTCACCATGACTATCAGGTGACATTGGAAGTACGGCCTCAGCTTTCGAGCGGTGACTACGAGAGTTAAGGCCAGTTTTTCCAAATGTGGGTAGCGAGTTTCTGCTCCCGTTAAAATTTTGCTAAAGTAATAAATAGAAAATTGCATACCTTCGTCCTCCCGGACTAAAATGGCACTTACAGCAACATCTGAAACTGCGAGGTAGACTAGCAGTGTTTCACCCTCTTTTGGTTTTGTGATCAATTGAGGGCTCGGTAAGTACTTCTTCAGATCCCTCAGAGCCTGCTGGCACTCTGGTGTCCATTCGAAATTCTTCTTCTTTTTGAGCAGTGTGAAGAAATGATGACATTTTTTCGATGACCGGGAAATGAACCTACTCAAAGCTGCTAATCTTCCTGTGAGCCTTTGGACTTCCTTTACGTTCGACAATTGATTCGGGATATCCTCTATGGCCTTGATTTTGTCAAGGTTTACCTCATTTCCCCTTTGTGAGACCAGAAATCCCAAAAACTTACCAAAACTGAACCCGAACGTGCACTTCTCAAGATTAAGTTTCATGTTATGCTTTCTGAGGATGTCGAATGTTTCTTACAAATGTTTAAGATGTTCACCTGCATTCAAATACTTAGCGAGCATATCGTCTATATAAACTTCCATAGTCTTTCCTATTTGCTTTTCGAACATCTTATTTACGAGCCGTTGATAAGTGGCTTCGGTGTTTTTCAACCTATAAGCATCAAGGAAACTCATCAACTTGTTCCCGGTCGTGGCATCAATCATTTGATCGATATTTGGCAGTGGGAATGAGTCTTTCGGGCTCTCCTTATTAAGGTCTTTATAGTCTACGCACATGCAAAATTTATTGTTCTTCTTAGGAACTACTACTACATTGGCTAGCCAGTCTGGATATCTTACCTCTCGGACCGAACCGATGTTAAGCAAGCGGGTTACCTCTTCTTTTACAAATTTATTCATGGTCTCGGCAATAGGACGTTTCTATTTCCATCGGGATACCTATCATATCAACTTGTGCACGTTTTTATTTCCATCGGGATACCTGTCATACCAAGGTACGTTGGGATCCAAACTCAACTTGTACACGTCTATTTCTATCGGGATACCTGTCATATCCTCGTGCGACCATGCTAAACAATCAGCATTAAATTTAAAGAATTCAACAAAATCAGACCTGAGCTCTAGGTGCAGTCCTGTCCCCAAATGGAATTTTCTCTCTAGGAATTCCTCAAACAAGGCAACTTGCTCCAGTTCCTCCGTTGTGGACTTCGTTGCGTCCGTCTCCTCTGGAACTTGGAAATATCTTTGCACTTGATATTGTTCTGATGACTCTGTTCCCAGGCTAGTTCCTTCTGGTTCGGGAATAGGCGTCGTTTCATGTAATTGCTATGCCATGTGTTCCTTCCCTTTGCTACTGGAAACTGAGATTACTTTCATCTCCCTTGCTGATAGTTGATCACCTCTTATCTGCTTGATTCCTTCGGGCGTTGGAAACTTTAGCAATTAGTGATATGTTGAGGGTACAACTTTCATCCCGTGTAACCATGGCCTTCCCAGGATGATGTTGTATACTACTTAGAAGAGAGTTATTTTCATTACTCTTTCAGCATTTGTGAGCAGCAAAATCTCTCCCCGGGTCGTCACGCTCGCAAGGTTGAATCCAGTGAGGAGCTTTGTTGCCAGAATAATGCTTCTGGTGAGTTTAGATTGCTCCAATACTCTCCATTGTATGATATTAGCCGAACTTCCTAGGTCCACTAGAACACGTTTAATCTTAAAATCTAACACATTCAAATAAATTACCATCGCGTCGTTGTGTGGTAACAACAATCCGTCTGCGTACTCCTCTGTGAAAGTGATATCATCTTCCTGGAGACTTACTATGATTTATTGATACTTTCGTCTTCTTCACTACCGAAACGGTGACCCCGTTAATCTTATTCCTCCCCGAAGATCATATTGATCATTTGGCGTTGAGGTTCTTCTCCTGCTTTTGGAAGTTCCGCGGTGTCTCTGTTACGACCATAAATGTTCTTAGCACGGTTACTCAAGAATTCTCTAAGGTGACCGTTCTTCAATAGTGTTGTAACCTCCTCTCGGAGGTGTCAGTTGTTCCCTGTCCGGTGACCATTCATACCATGGTACTCGCACCATAAGTTGGGATCTCTTTGGCTAGAATCAGATCTCATAGGTCTCGGGAATCATGCATCTTTAATGTTTCTTATGGTTGACACCAGCTCCACTATACTGACGTTGAAGTTATATTCCGATAACATAGGGTAAGAAGGATCCCGAGACCCCGACGTCTCCTTATCCTGGAGTGATCTATTGTTTCAACCACAATCGATCCCTCTGTCAGTGATGAACTTGTTTGTTACCCTGAACGTGTGTCCAGTTCGTAGTCAACCTTTGATTTTTCTCTACTCTTCTCCCGTCCTTTAGCCTATGATGTGAAACCGTCCTGGTCATCTTCGATCCTTATCTTTGACTCGTACTGGTTATGGACATGCCCAAATTGTTGCTTAGAAATCAAGCATGCTCTCATTCAGCTTCCGGGAAGCGTTTGAGCTTCTCGGGTTCAACCCTTTGGTGAATGCTTCAGCTGCTCATTCATCTGGGACAACCGTGAGCAACATTCTTTCTTTCTGGAATCGGGTAACGAACTCTCGTAATAATTTGGATTCGCCCCGTGCGATCCTGAATATGTCGGTTTTCCGGTATTGTACTTTTCTAGCCCCCGCATGAGCCTTGATAAAAGAATCCACAAGCATCTCAAAGGAATCTATGGAATACTTGGGTAATAATGAATACCACGTTAGGGCTCCCTCGTGAGAGTTTCTCCAAATTTCTTTTGCAGCACAAATTCAATTTCGTGAGGAGCTAGATCATTTCCTTTTAACGTCATTGTGTAGGTGGTAATATGCTCTTGTGGGTCTAAAGTCCTGTCATACTTTGGCATTTTAGACATTTTGAACTGCTTCGGGATTAGTTCTGGTGCCGCGCTCGGCTTGTATGGCAATTGAGTATACTTCTTCGAGTCCATGCCTTTCAATATTGGTGGCGCGCCCGAGATTTGGTCCATGCGAGTGTTTACTTCCCTCATAAACCGTAAAAGTTCATTCTTAAACGGGTCATTTTCGTTGTTGAGGCCGGATCTGCTCCCCACATCCCCATCGAAGCCAACTTCACCCCTGGGAGTATTGTTGTCGACTCTCTGCATTGTTTGGCTTGCGGGGACAATGGGAGGAATTGGATCTCGTCTGTTTGCATTATTCGAAGCCCCCGATAGTGCCTGCTTCAGTTCTGTCATAACCTGATCCTGCCCCATGAGATGGCCTAGAATGATTGCATGTTGGTCTCGCAGGACCCTCACCGCATCCACGGCATGCTCCTCGTCAGCATCATCAAGAGTTGTCTCTCGAGCCTGTCGAGGGTTCTGCCTGTCATGCACCGGCGTGGCATCATTTCCTTATTTTGAGTGTCATTGATTGAATTATGGGTGTTTAACAGGCGGGCTGGGACGGGCTGTATACAAAAAAAACTAGCCCGTCTGTTTAACGTTCCGGGATGGTTAGCGGGCTGAAATAGCGGTCTGTTAGCAGGTTGTACATTTTCGGGTTTTTTTGGGCCCGTCCGGGTTCGGGCTTAACGGGTCCGGAACGGGCCGGGCAATTTTTTTTAAAAGTAAATTTTATTTTTCGTATTCAATGTTATTGATACTTAAGTGTTTGCAAACTTTTAATTCTTCCTGATCTTTCTTAATATCGTATTTACCCATTAACCCTCCAGTACCCGGGTTAAGTTTTTGTTGCCAATCTTCCTCATCTACTCCCCAATCAAGAGGGTGGTTGTCTACCATGTGCCTACGAAGTTAACCCATTCCTCCTCCCTTACCGGTCTCATGTTTATAAATATCCTTACAAATTCTACATCTTACATAATTGTTATCTTCATCTAGTCTGTCAAAAAAATTCCAACACTTACTTCTTAATTTTTGATTCTTCTTAATAGGGAGGGAGGCCTACTTGTATTACCACGACTTTCACCCCTAATATTTTGAGTTTGACTAGCATTACCAGGGGTAGGCCGAAATGGCTATTTCTGCAAACAAGGGTCATTGGCCAACGATCATTTTTGAATTTGACCATTGGCAACGGTCCGGAAAATTAAAAAAAATAAAAATTGTAACGGAAACCGGGTTGGACCGAGCTGTGGCCCGTTAAAAACCCGTTAACGGGTTACCGGGCTAAGCGGGTTTCGGTGCACCGGTATCCAAAAACTTTTCATCTAAAATCCGTTCCTCGCCCAACCCGTCGCAGCTCACCCCAAATGCTACAGTACCGGGCTGACCCGGGCTGAACCGGATCGAACCGGATTGTAAACGGGCCATCCCGACCCGATTAGCAGGTATAGATTGAATCCTCAAAATGAGGTTGATCCCCTCGAATTTCTGAGTTGTATGTGTTGTTAACAGTGTTGTCTGCCATTATTTTGGGGTTTTTTCTAAGATAAAAATAATCAAATCGCGTTAGTAAAAAAGACAAGAATCAATTTAATTGCACGACTGTCTAGGCCCCACGGTGGGCGCCAAACTGTTTACCCGTAAAATGGTACAGTTGAATTTATACGTGGTTTCTAGACAAGTGAGCTAATTTGATCCTGAGTGTATACGTGGTTTCTAGCCTTGAAATATAGACGAAACAATATAGATGACAGTTTCAGGAACAAGGTTTTCGGGCACACAATGATGAGATCAAAAAGCAAGAAAGTAAGATTGTATTAAGCTTTATATAGAATGTAGTATATGTTTAGCTAGAAAATTCGCCTCCTTTACAATAATCACTGAGCTCACTATTTATAGCTATGTCTAGGGAAGAAGGTCCTAGGATCGTTCTCTCCTTTAATGTCAATTATGAGGGTCATTGATGAAGACGTAACGGTGAGCATAAATGCCAAATTCTCTGTAACGGACCATCGCTCTTAATGTTGCAGAATATTCCCTATTAAATGCTACCGGGCGCAGAGCATTTAACACACATTTATGAACGTTATCTTTTCCGGAGACAAGCGAAATGGTTGCATTCGGTCTTCGGCCATCCCCGTCTTGGATTCCACGTGTCCTCTCTTTATATAGCCACATGTCATATCATATTCACCCTATACAAATTCCAGATTCATGTTTGGTTGGTGTTATGCACGCGTTGATTTATGTATAACACCCTTTAATCCTTTTTTGTTTTTTAATTTTCTTATCTTATGTTCTTCCTTCCTTTTGTTCTTTCTTTATGTTGCACTGTTGTTGCAAGGAAACCAATATGATTCCAATTTTGTCATCAGTTCTTTCTTTTTCTATTACTTAGCTTCTTAATTGCAATTTTAAAACTCACAAGAAATAATGAGAATTAAGAGACTTACAAAAAAGTTTTTCTAGAAAAGCTTTGTACAGAAAAATTCAGTTATTTCTTCTTCAGTTTCTTCTTCCCAAATGATTTTTACAAACTCAGTTTTGACCATTTTTTTTTTTTCAAAACCAGAAACTTATAATCCTTCTGCATGCTCAACCGGTCATTTGTTTCCCTCATTAAAGTTTGCCGCTGGAGATTGCCCTGGGAGCAGCTAGTAACTCGAGGAACCCTGAGATTGTTTTCAGCCTTTAAGGAGGAACAAAGAGGGAGAGGAAGAGAGAGGAACAAAAAAAATTATGACTAGAAATAATGAAATCCACCAGAAGTTAGTCAGATTCCGGCCATATTTTCAATAATGTTTCGGTCAAACCCCCTTTTTCCTATCCTTCATTTTAATATTAGGAATTTAAAAACTAGAACAACAAAATCGTAATCGATAGAAAGTTTGTACTTTAAATATAGTAGATCCCATTTTGTCATAAAATAATGAGAGGACGCACCAGTAGGAAAATAATTTTGGCGAAGGAGTAAATAACGGGCACAAAGGGGGTTTCTATCCTAATTTTGTTATAAATATATTATATCATGGATGTTAATTTAGTATTCAATTGTAAATAAGCTTCCTAAAGAAGCTTATCCATATGAGACTCCGCCGTAAATATGTTTATCTATTTAGTACTCTATTGGAAATAAGCCTCCTGAAGAAGTTTGTCCTTTCGGTACTCCGTTATGGATAAATATTAACCATGGTAGAAGATTATCTATATCTGGCACAACAACTTAGAGTAGCAGCTTACAAGTAGCTTGCAGTAGCAGCTTACACAGAAACTTCTTTTCTTCTATAAATAGAGGAGAATTCAGTCCATTATGTACATAAGTTTGAAGTTTGAATAATATATCAGTTTCTCTCTATACTTGTCTTTACTTTACTGTCTTTATTTTATAACACGTTATCAACACGAAACTCTGCCATCTCGAGAAAATACTTTGAAAGTATCAGAGGTACGAACTTTCTTTTTCTAAATAATGTCAAATCTTTCTAAACTTGAGTTTGTAACCCTGGATATATCGGGGTAAAAGCTACATGTCTTGGGTGCTTGATGCCGAAATTCATCTTGATGCGATGGGTCTGGCAGACATCATCAAAGATAAAAATCAGGCATCAAACCATGCCAAAGCAATGATATTCCTACGCCATCACCTTGATGAGGGCCTGAAAATGGAATATCTTACTGTTAAAGATCCAGTCATACTGTGGAATAATTTGAAAGATAGATATGACCACCTGAAGATGGTCGTTCTTCCACAGGCACGTTATGATTAGACTCATCTAAGGCTACACGATTTTAAATCTATCAGTGAGTATAATTTTGCTATGTTCAGAATTATTTCCCAATTGAAACTATGTGGTGATAATATTACTGATCATGATATGTTGAAGAAAACTTTCACCAATTTTCATACCTCGAATATGCTCCTGCAGAAGCAATATCGAGAGATGTGATTCAAAAATTATTCTGAACTTATCTCACATCTTCTTGTAGCCGAGCAACATAATGGGCTATTAATGAAAAACCACGAAAGCTGACCTACTGGTTCTTGTCCATTCCCTGAAGTGAATGAGACTAACCTCCACCAGGCTAAGCGTGGAAGAGGACATAGCCCCAGTCGTAGTCATGACCGTGGTCGGGGAGGAAACTCTAATCGTGGTAATAACAATGTACCAAAGAACCCTCCTCACCACCAGCAGTGGAAAAGGAAGAAACAAAAGCATGAAGGGTGCAAGCAACAAAGCCAGAAAATGCATGCTATAGATGTGGAGAAAAATGCCACTGGTCACGTACATGTCGTACGCCAAAGCACCTGGTTGAGCTGTATTAAGCCTCCCTGAAGAAGACAGAGAAAAATGCTGAAGCAAATTTTATTTCTAAAGATAATTTAGACTTCATGCATTTGGATGTAGCTGATTATTTTGCACTCCCAGAAGGAGAAACAAGTCATGTGATCGGTAGTGAATCTGTAGAAATGTAAATATTTCAATTTTTGTTGTTTGTAGTAGATAGTATGGTTATGTAATTGTTGTACATAAATAAAAGTTATGCTTTAAAAATGATGTTCACTATCATATTTATTTTGTTTATGTCATTTTGAAGAATATGGATAATCCTCAAATTATGTTTGGATCAAAGACCAATCATGAAGATATTTGTGTAATTGATAGTGGAATAACTCATGCCATATTCAAAGATCAGAAATACTTTTCTTATTTGCATAAGGAAAAAGCAAATGTTTCAACAATTTTTGGTAATATAAGTTTGATTGAAGGCTCCAGAAGAGCTACTGTATTTCTGTCTAAGGGAACAAAACTTATTATCGACAATGCATTGTTCTCCTCCAAGTCCCGAAGAAACTTGTTGAGTTTTATAGACATCCGCCGAAATGGGTATCATGTTGAGACAATAGATGAAATGAACGTGGAATATCTTTGTATTACAAAGAATATTTCTGTCCAGAAATGCATTGTAGAAAAGTTACCAACTTTATCTTCTGGCTTATATTATTCAAAGATTAGTACAGTTGAAGCACACTCTATCGTAAACCGGAAGTTTACTGATTCAAATACGTTTGTGCTTTGGCATTGCTGTTTGGGCCATCCTGGATCAATAATGATGAGGCGAATTACTAAATATTCGAGTGGGCATCCATTAAAGAACCTGGAGATTCTTACAAATGATGAATTTTCTTGTGATGCTTGTTATCAAGGCAAAATGATCACTAGACCATCACCAATGAAAGTTGGCATAGTGTCTCCTGCCTTTTTAGAACGTATACATGGGGATATATGTGGACCTATTCACCCACCAAGTGGACTGTTTAGATATTTTATGGTCCTAATAGACGCATCTTCAAGATGGTCTCATGTGTGCCTACTATCATCTCGCAACCTGGCGTTTGCAAAGTTATTAGCCCAAATAATTCGATTAAGGGCACAATTCCCAGATTATCCTATAAAGGCTATTCGCCTTGATAATGCTGGAGAATTCTCATCTCAAACTTTTGATAATTATTGTCTATCAGTTGGAATAAAAGTTGAATATCCTGTAACTTATGTTCATACTCAAAATGGCCTTGCAGAGTCATTTATTAAACGGCTACAATTGATAGCAAGACTACTACTTATGAAAACAAAATTGCCCACTACTGTTTGGGGTCATGCTATCTTGCACACAACATCACTTATCCGTCTCAGACAACCACATTATAATAAATATTCTTCGTCACAATTAGTTTTTGGTCATGAACCAAATATTGCCCATCTACAAATTTTTGGATGTGCTGTATATGTACCAGTAGCACCACCACAGCACAGTAAGATGGGCCTCCAAAGAAGGTTAGGAATATATATTGGGTTTGAATCACCCTATCTTGAACCATTGACGAGAGATTTATTTACTGCTCGATTTGCAGATTGTCGATTTGATGAAACAAATTTTCCACAATTAGGGGGAGAGAAAAAGGAAATCAAAAGAGAAATTGTGTGAAAAGTTTCATCATTATCTCACTTTGATCCACGTACCCCTATATGTAATCAGGAGGTCCAGAAGATCATCCATTTACAGAATATAGCAAATCAAATGCCATACGCATTTACTGATTTGAAAAGGATAACTAAGTCGCATATCCCTACAGAGAATGTACCTATCCGAATTGATGGCCCAACAGGACCATCTACTAGCATGAGAGCTAGTGAACCTAAAGCACGCCTGAAGCATGGTAGACCTTTGGGTTCTAAGGATCGAAATCCTAGAAAAAGAAAATCGACAAATGATCAAAATGATATTATGAAGGGATCTCCTGAAGAGACCCAATATCTGATTAGTTATGAGATTCCTGAAGAAATCAATGAACCTGAGACTCAAGTGAGTGAGGAACTTTTAATAAGTTCTACTGGTGATGGGATTAATTTAAATCGATCTGAAATAGTGGTGGATAATATTTTTGCATATAATGTTGCACTTAACATTATGCAAGATAGTGAGAATCTTGAACCCCGATCTGTCGAAGAATGTCGACAAAGATCTGATTGGCCAAAATGGCAAGAGTCAATTCAATCAGAATTGAAGTCACTTGCTAAAAGAGAGGTCTTTGGACCAGTAGTCCAAACACCTGCTGGTATAAAGCCAGTTGGTCATAAATGAATTTTTGTGCGAAAGAGGAATGATAAAAATGAAGTTGAAAGATACAAGGCTTGCCTTGTTGCACAAGGATTCTCATAATGACCTGAAGTCAATTATGAAGAAACATATTCACCAGTTATGGATGCCATAATATTTCGATATCTCATCAGTTTAGCCTTACGTGAAAGGCTTGAAATACATCTAATGGATGTGGTTACAGCTTATCTGTACGGGTCACTTGATAATGAAATTTACATGAAAATCCCTGAAGGATTTAAAATGCCTGAAGCATATTCAAAATCTCTGGAAATGTACTCAATCAGATTACAAAGATCTTTCTACGGTTTAAAGCAATCTGGGCGCATGTGGTATAATTGTCTCAGTGAATATTTTCTGAAAGAGGGTTACATAAATGATGTTATTTGTCCATGTATTCTTATAAAGAAAATGGCTTCAGAATTTGTTATACTTGCTGTTTATGTTGATGACATAAATCTTGTTGGAACTTCAGAATAGCTCAAAAAGGCAATTGAATATCTTAAAAAAGAATTTGAGATGAAAGATCTTGGAAAGATAAAACTTTGTCTTGGTCTGCAAATTGAGCATTTAGCAGATGAGATCTTTATCCATCAATCTGCCTATACAAAAAGGGTCTTAAAACGCTTTTACATGGACAAAGCGCACCCATTGAGTACACCAATGGTTGTTCGATCACTTGAAGTGAATAAAGATTTGTTCCGACCTCCAGAAGAGGATGAGGAACTCCTTGGTCCCGAAGTACCCTATCTCAGTGCAATTGGTGCACTAATGTATCTTGCTAATGCTACAAGGCCTGATATAGCATTTTCTGTTAATTTACTAGCAAGATATAGTTCTTCTCCTACACGGAGACATTGGAACGGGATTAAGCATATATTGCGATATTTAAAGGGAACTCTTGATATGGGTTTGTTTTATGCTAACAAAGACAGTGCAGATCTTGCTGGCTATGCAGATGCAGGTTATTTATCTGATCCCCATAAAGCTAGATCTCAAACCGGGTATCATGCCGAAATAATAGCTATTCATGAAGCAAGTAGGGAATGCGTATGGTTGAGATCAATAATTCATTTTATTTGAGAAAAATATGGTTTGGAATATGAGAAAAGACCCACAATTTTATACGAAGACAATGATGCATGCATAGCCTAATTGAAGGGAGGATTTATAAAACGAGATAGAACGAAGCACATTTCACCAAAATTATTCTACACACACGATCTTCAAAAAAATGGTGACATTGATGTGCAACAAATCCGTTTAAGTGACAATCCGGCAAATTTATTCACTAATTCTTTACCAACTTCAACTTTTGAGAAGATGGTATACAAGATTGGAATGCGAAGACTTAAATATTTGTAACAAGGTTTTCATCACGGGGAGTAAAATATGCGATGTACTCTTTTTTCCTTACTAAAGTTTTTTCCCACAGGGTTTTCCTTATAAGGTTTTTAATGAGGCAGCTAGCAATGCGTATTATTAAATATGTGTACTCTTTTTCCTTCACTAGGAGTTTTTTCCACGGGTTTTTTTCTAGTAAGGTTTTAATGAGGTACATTATCTTTTAATGAATATCCAAGGGGGAGTGTTATAAATATATTATATTATGGATGATCATTTAGTACTCCATTGTAAATAAGCTTCCTGAAGAAGCTTATCCATATGAGACTCCGCCGTAAATATATTTATCTATTTAGTACTCTATTGGAAATAAGCCTCCTGAAGAAGCTTATCCTTTCGGTACTCCGTTATGAATAAATATTAACCATGGTAGAAGATTATCTATATCTGGCACAACAGCTTAGAGTAGCAGCTTGCAGCAGCAGCTTGCAGTAGCAGCTTACACAGCAGCTTCCTTTCTTCTATAAATAGAGGAGAATTCAGTTCATTATGTACATAAGTTTGAAGTTTGAATAATATATCAGTTTCTCTCTATACTTGTCTTTACTTTATTGTCTTTATTTTATAACAATTTTGATTTTGTATCTTTATTTTTCTTATGTAAAGTTATTTGACTTGTCAAGTTTTAAGAATCCCACGTGTCAAACAATTAGCATTATTTTTTAAGGATGTTGACTTTTCACGTGCTTGATGTGAGTAAATCACACTTTCTTTATAACATTCACTTAAGGGGGCATTTGACAAGAGTTGGTTGCTCTAGTGGTGAGCACCCTCCACTTCCAACCAAGAAATTATGAGTTCGTGTCACCCCAAGAGCAAGGTGGGAGTTCTTGGAGGGAGGGAGCCGAAGGTCTATCGGAAACAGCCTCTTTACCCCAGGGTAGGGGGTAAGGTCTGCGCACAAACTACCCTCTCCAGAACCCACTAGTGGGATTATACTGGGTTATTGTTGTTGTTGTACTTAAGGAGGCATTAGTTCCACCCGAAACAAGAACAAGGGGTTAAAAAATTACCCATAAAGTTAGAATGTGAAATTCCATTTTTGGACAAGTTTAAGGGTTAACTTATGTATTTTCCCTTGGCATTCAACTATGTTTCATTTTAGTTATATTAATTGGGCGTTTGGACATAAGAATTGTAAAATGTTAAATCAAAAATGAATTTTTTTGTCAAGTGAAAATAGTATTTGAAAATTAGAGTTGTGTTTGGACATGAATATAATTTTGAGTTATTTTTGAAGTTTTGTGAGTGATCTGAGTAAAAATTTTGAAAAATAACTTTTATGAATTTTCAAACTTTGGAAAAATTCAAAAATTCATCTTCTAGTGAAAATTAAAAATTTTATGGCCAAACATTGATTTAGAAAAAAAGTGAAAAATTTTCGAAAAAAAGTGAAAAAATTCTTATGTCCAAACGGGCTCTAACTACTCATATGTGTAAGTTTCCATAATCAAACTTTTGACTTAGTGGTCCGGAGAGGACTCTCTCAGCCACTATGAATAAGATGATCGATTTTTAGCAATGGAATTCATTAGTAGCTAAATTCAGTTTATTTCCAACTGATTGTTGCTGCATCTTGACATGAGACACCCCAAATAGAACCACACCCCTAGCTATTGAGATGAGAGTGTCCTAATAAGTTATGTGATTATGGTTTTGATAATTTATCAAACTTCATTAGGGAACTGGATAGGAACCTGATACAAATCAGTTTATTTGCGCCCGGTGGACATGCTAAGTTGTTTGGTCTAACTCTTGAGCAACCAGATAAGGGAACAGATGGGATCAGTTCCCTCAACTGTCATGCAGTCAACTCTACAGTTATAAAAGTTATTTTACTGTACCGACTGGCAGCAGTACAGCGGCACAGACGTTGCTACTAGAGGCCAAACTAAAACCAATATGTTCCACTTATTGAATAGGGTTCTATGGTTGGTCCGTGACCACTGGATGCCGAAGGCGTCCTTGGAGTGATCTCATAGTTCCTACGGGGTGGAGATGATTGGGTCAGTCCATGGATTTTCTTTCCTTTTATTTTGCCGCATTTCGCTCAAAGGGTTGAAGGGAGATAGTGCATCAAGCTGTTCGTAAGGGCCAACCTGATCCTCTTCCCTAGAGATCTTGGATGAGGGAACCGTGGGAGAGCCACCGACTCCAACTACCGTCCATGTATGATCCATACTAATCCACTTCTTCCTCACACTACGAGTGAAAGGGAAAAAGTAAATACTACCATTAAAGCAGCCCAAGCAAGACTTACTATATATATATGAATTATGTCCCCTAACTCTATAAATATAAAGGAATTGTTCCATTATTCCTCACTAATAATAGTAGAATCAATGGCGCAGAGTAAAAAAGAACGAAGACTATTAATAAACCAATCCAATAAATTCACTCATTTTATAAAAAAATTCCTATATGATTTCTAATCGAGAAAGATTAAACACAAGCAAAATCTTCAGTAACATCTCAAGGGAATGTTACTTACGACAAATCCGGTATGATGGTTGTTCTCCACTAACCACAATGATATATGTACTCTTTATTTCATCTTCGGTGTCATTGCTAGAGTGATGGGCACATGCTGAAATATCTCTATCTTTTTACACATGCTCTCTCATATATAAATAACATTATACAAGGGTTGACCTAACACTTGAGAATCTAAAAATATCATTCAAGTGCGAGCCGCCACTGTTTCCTCCAGGTGCACTTAAGAACAAAGCTGCTACAAACCAAGGACTAGATCCCAACACTGAAGATATCTTGAGTCCTTAAGTTTTTAGAGTCTTTGTCTTTTGTTCTTTAATTGTATTCCTACACAGATTTTCAGAAGTATTTTGTAGGACAACTTTAACCATTATTGTTTTGGTTGTTTGACTAGAGTTAGTCGTGAGTGTTACTTTGTAGTAGAGTTATTACAGAGTGGTAGGGGATTAAGAGTTTAATTCATAGATTGCAATAGGTTGTAATTTGAAGTTTGCTTAGTTTTTGTGGAGTTGAAATCCTACTGCGGTAGGTCATGGTTTTTAATCTCCTGAGCAGGGAGTTTTTCACGTAAATATCATGTGTTCTTTATTTACTATTTGTTTACTGTGGAAACTGATAAGTGGGGATTTTGACTACTTATTAGCACCTTTTTGCTTTCGTTTTAGTCCAAAAGCGTTTAATTGTGTTCCCGAAAACTGATAAAATATGCTTAATTATAGGAATAGTGGAAAATGAGCCCCCAAGATAAAATCCAACTCAAGAAGGAGTGATTTGGACTCAAGGACACAAACAGGTACAGAAGCTCAAAGTGCGGACCACAGATTTTCATCTGCGGACGCAGATTGTGAAGAAACTCCTATCAGAGACAAGAGCAAAGTGCGGTACGCACATGACATATGCAGCCGAAGAACCTGGGCAAGAGAAAAAGTTCAGAGAACTTGCATCTCAAGTTCAACAGAAGTGCGGACCGCACAATTATTGTGCGGCCGCAGAAGAACAGCTATGCGGCTGTAGTCACATTTGTGCGGTCCGTAGAAGAACAATGTGCGGTCGCACTCAGAAATGCGCGGACCGCAGAAAGAGAGAAGTTCAGCCGCAGTTCAGAATTATGTAGTCGCAGGTTTCCATTCATGTCAGGCTGAAGCAAAGTGCGGACCGCAAATGGAATTGTGTGGCCGCAGAACCTCCGAAAGGGCATTTTTGTTCAAAAATTCCAGCACTGTATAAATAGAAGAGTTTCACTTTTTTAGGTCAAGTTTTGACATCAACAACTATAGTAGACGTTTTATTTTACTCTTTTTAGTAGTTTTTGCTATTTTGAGCTTTTTGAATATTGATTTCATCATTTTAATTATCAATATGGGTTTAATTATCATTTCTTCTTCTTTTTCCAATTTAAGCATGAGTAGCTAGATTTTCACTAGGGTTGTGACGCAATCCTAGTGTGTTAACTTAATGGGTGTTTGATTTATTGCTTGTTTATGGTTGGGTGTTGATTATCTAGCCTAATTCTTGCTTTTATGTGAAGAATTAATGGTTGCAAATATTATTTCATGCCTATTTGACTTGGCTAGCAAGAAATAGGGTCAATCGAGAGATTGATAAGCCCAATTAAAGGGTTAAACCTAGAGATAGTAAAACCCGACTTAAGCTTATCATCAACTGTTTTGTTCAATATCCATTTGGACTTAAGAAAGCCTAATTGGGCAAAATCACTCTCAGACCGAGAGGTATTGGGTGGGTACTTGGGTGTTGATAGCTATAATACACCCCGACCAATAAAACAAGCTTTAAAGTTTACAACCCATTAGGCGAACACCTAGATGAAGGTCATAGCCCTAGGCCATTCATAACGTTTGAAAAACAACCAAAAACACTTTTCTAGTTTAAATTCTTAGTTTGTAGTCTTCGTTTAAATTAGACCTAGAAACAACCCAAATTTGTGAAGGTGCAATTTGAGATAATTCAAGCTCATACACTATAATATATATTTCTAAGACCCATTCATAGCTACAAGTGGAAAATCGACTCCAACTCCTTGTTGGATATTACTATTGCATCGACCGTTTTCATATCCTCAAATAGAGGAGTGAAATTGGACGAGATCAATTTTTGACGCCGTTTCCGGGGAACTAAAAGATGGTGTTAGCTATATATTTAGGTGTGTTTTTGGAATATCTTATTTTCCTTCCTTGTTACTAACGTGTGAGTATTGTAGAAGCAATCATGGCAAACAATGAGCTCGAAAACATAGCCGTATGGGATGTGGACGTTGATAATGATGCAATGGATGAGGTCCCTCTCGAACCTCAAGCCAATAGACCAGGTCGACCGCCTCAAGATAATGTTCCCGTTCCACCCCCACCTCCACCACGAGCGACTCCACACCAGGTGTTGCCGAATGAAGGGCATGCAAGTGCTATAGTCCCAACCCGTATTAGGGCGGGAAACTTTCAAATAACTAACGTAATGCTCACTTTGCTCGAGCAACGAGGATTCTTCGCCGGTGCACGTGGTCAAAATGCATATAAACATTTGAAGGGGTTCGTTGATACATGTTGGGGGAGCAAACAAACAAATGTCTCCGAGGATGTTTTGAGGCTAAGACTTTTTCCTTTCTCTCTACAGCGGAAAGCTTTGGATTATTTGGAACACTTGCCAAATTATTCCATTCATACTTGGGTTGAACTAGCGGAGATATTTATTTCAAAGTACTTCTCTCCCGGGAACATGGCCATTCTTCGGGATGAAATTCTAGCATTCAAGCAAGAGCCTAATGAACCACTACATGAGATATGGGAAAGATATAGGACAATGGTGAAAGAGTGCCCCAACAATGAAATGACGGAGGACATGATTCAACAAACTTTCTATCGGGGGATCAATACCACCAACCAATGTGTAGTGAATCAACTTGCTGGTGGGAACTTCATGACTAAGCCTTATGCGCAGGCATGTGATATTTTGGATGAGATGGTGGATACTTCATCGGTGTGTCAATCTAGAGCCAATGTTCCACAAGGTGATCCAAATGCGATTCTTCTTCATAAAGCGTTACATGACCATGGGCAAGCAATAGCCGAGTTGAAAACCACCATGAACCAATTGGCAAAAGCTCAACTTCAACAAGTGCAAAACCCGAGGCAAGTCAATGCTATGGAGGGAATCAATATGATGGTAAGCAAGAGAAGAACAAGAAGTCCACAAGTGCAACAAAGAGTGGACAATTTTGTTCAAGATAATAGTGGTTTTGATCAAGATGATTCTTAAAATGACCAAGAAGAGGGGGTGCAATATGTGAACAACTTTCAAGGGCAAAGAAACAACTTCCAAGGCCCTAGGCAACAACAATGGAGACCTTGGAATAATCAAAACAATTGGAATTCTTGCAACCAAGGTAATTAGAATAGTGGAAACAATCAAGGCAATTGGAGTGGAAGCAATAACCAAGGGAATTGGCAAAACAATAATAACCAAGGAAATTGGGGAGGCAACAACCAAGGAGGGTGGAACAACAATCAAGGAAATCGGGGGTCAGGTTTTCAAAGGCCCCCAATGTACCAACAACCGAGCAACCCACCTCCTTATCCTTCTCATGGTCCTAGTTCCTTCAACAATGAAATGGGTCATATTGAGAACATGTTCAAGCAAATGATGGAGAAGAATGCCGATTCCGATACCCAACTTGCTTCACACAACACATCAATACGTAACTTAGAAGTGCAAATGGGTCAAATCTCTCAAGCTTTAAATTCTCATCCTAAGGGGGCACTACCAAGTAATACGGTGGTGAACCCTAAAGGTGGGAACACTAAGGGGCATGCCATGGCCATTACTACAAGAAGTAGAAGAGGTAGGAATGCACCTACCTCAAGTCAAAGGCAACTTGTGGATGATGAGCAAGTGGTAGAAGAAGAGGAGATCCTGAACATTATTGTGCAAGCAAATGATGAAGTGCGGATTGATACTAATGACACGATGGAAGATACTCAAGAGGATGTGAACCCATCTAGGGATCATGTAATTGATATACCAAAAATGGTAGTGCAAAAATCTAAGGTACCATTGCATAAGCTACCTCCTCCCTATCCTCAAAGGCTTGCCAAAAGAAATGACGAGAATCAATTCAATAAGTTCATTGATATGATGAAGAGTCTCTCTATAAATGTGCCATTAGTTGAAGCCTTGGAGAAAATGCCCGTATATGCAAAGTTTATGAAAGACTTGGTGATAAAGAAGAGATCGATGAATTTTGAATTTTGGTGACCAAGTGAGTGCAATTGTGCATTCGATGGCTCCTAAGTTGGAAAATCCCCGTGCTTTTACAATTCCTTGTACCATTAGAAGTGCTGAGTTTGCAAAAGGTCTTTATGATCTTGGGGCGAGTATCAACTTGATGCCCTATTCGTTTTTCAAGACATTGGAAATTGGGCAACAAAGACCCACATCTATGAGATTACATATGGCCGATCGTACAATGAAGAGACTGTTTAGGGTGATTGAGGATGTGTTGGTTCTAGTTTATAAGTTCATTCTCCAGGTGGATTTTGTTATTCTTGATTGTGAAGTAGACGATGAGGTGCCGATTATTCTTGGTAGACCTTTCGTTGCTATGGGGAAGGCTCTTGTTGATGTGGAAGCCGGTGAACTCACTTTCCGGGTGGGTGATGAAAAGGTGGTGTTCCACGTGTGCAAATCTATGAGGCAACCGAATAGCAATGAAGTGTGTTCATTCGTGGACTTGGTGATTGATGTGATTATTAATGATACAAGTTCCACGATTAATGTGGGTAACATTTTGGAGGTCGTTTTGCTCAATTTTAATGATGATAAAATTGATGGCTTCATGAAATGTGTTAATTCTTTGCAAGGGATGGGGTCATACAATTATGCACCTCGAAAACTTTCTTTGGATCTTGAGAATAGGAAAACTCCTCCTACAAAGCCTTCAATTGAAGAGCCTCCTATCTTGGAGTTGAAGCCATTACCTCCACATCTCAGGTATGAATTCCTTGGCCCTTGCGCTATTTTACTGGTTATTCTTTCCTCTTGTTTGACTAACGTGCAGGTTGACTCTACATTGGCGGTGCTCCACAAGAGGAAGAAAGCTATTGGGTAGACTTTGGTGGATATTCGGGGAATAAGCCCCGTATTTTACATGCACAAGATTAATTTGGAGGAAGATGCCAAACCCTCCATTGAACATCAAAGGAAACTTAATGAAGCCATGTAAGAGGTGGTCAAAAGGAGTCATAAAGTGGTTAGATGCCGGGGCTGTCTACCCCATTTCTGACAGTTCGTGGACTTCTCCGGTGCAATGTATTCCGAAGAAGGGGGCATAAATATGGTCACTAATGATAAGAACGAGTTGATTCCAACAAGAACGGTGACAGGATGGAGAGTGTGTATGGAATATCGGAAGCTAAACAAAGTCACAAGGAAAGACCATTTCCCACTACCCTTTCTCGACCAAATGCTTGATAGGTTGGCCAATCTGGCGTTCTATTTCTTTCTAGATGGATATTCGGGCTACAATCAAATCCTTATTGTCCCGGAAGATCAAGAGAAAACAACTTTCACTTGTCCATATGGCACTTTCGCATTCAAGCGGATACCATTTGGCGTATGCAATGCACCGACAACGTTTCAACAATGTATGATGGCGATTTTTACGGATATGGTAGAGGACTACTTTGAAGTCTTCATGGATGACTTTTCGGTAGTCGGGGATTCTTTTGATGATTTCTTGGCAAATTTGGATAAGGTATTGGCAAGGTATGAAGAAACGAATTGGTATTGAATTGGGAAAAATGTCATTTCATGGTCGAGGAGGGTATTGTCCTTGCCCACAAGATTTCAAAGAAGGGAATAGAGGTCGATAAAGCGAAGATAGAGGTGATTTCTAAACTTTTACCTCCAATATGTATGAAGGGCGTAAGAAGTTTCTTGGGTCATGCGGGGTTCTATAGGCGTTTCATAAAGGATGTTTCCAAAGTGGTGAACCCCTTGTGCAAGCTTTTGGATAAAGATGCTAAATTTCAATGATGATTGCATGAGAGCATTTGAATTGCTCAAGTTCAAGTTAACAACTACTCCCATTATCACCACACCTAATTGGAGCATTCCTTTTGAGCTTATGTGTGATGCTAGTGATGTAGCGGTTGGAGCAGTTTTGGGGCAATGTATCAATAAGATCTTTCATCTGGTCTACTATGCTAGTAAGACCATGAATGATGCCCAAGTCAATTACACTGTGACTGAAAAAGAGCTCATTGCCATTGTGTTTGCTATTGAGAAGTTCACTCGTACTTGATGGGTGCAAAAGTGATTGTCCACGCAGATCATGAGGCACCTCGTTAACTTATGAGCAAGAAAGATTCCAAAGCCCGGTTGATGAGATGGGTGCTTTTGTTTCAAGAGTTTGATATAGACATCTAATACCGAAAAGGAAGTTAAAACCAAGTGGCGGACCACTTGTCTCGTTTGGAGGAGGAGTGGAGGCCGCATGATGGCTTTGAAATCAATGACTCCTTCCCCGATGAGCAACTCTTAGCCATTTCAATGAAAGAAATTCCATGGTTCGCGAATCTAGCAAATTTTCTTGTAAGTGGTATCATCCCGGATAAGTTCTCTTCAAACCAAAGGAAGAAGCTCAAACGGGATTGTCAAGACTATTATTGGGATGAACCGTACCTTTTCCGAATTTGTACAGATGGAGTGATTAGAAGATGTGTATTGGAGGAGGAACAAGTTGAAATTCTTGGGGCTTGTCATTCGTCGCCGTATGGTGGTCACCATGGTGGAGCAAGAACGACGACCAAAGTGATAAGTTGCGGTTTATATTGGCCCACTCTTTACAAGGATGTAAGTGATCTAGTCAAGCGTTGTGATGAATATCAAAGGGCCGGTGTAATCTCAAAGAAAAATGAAATGCCCCTCACCACCATTTTGGAGATTGATATTTTTGATGTATGGGGTATTGACTTCATGGGACCTTTTGTCAGTTCTTGTGGAAACGCCTACATCTTGGTCGCGGTTAATTATGTGTCTAAATGGGTTGAGGTCGTTGCTCTACCCAATAATGAAGTAAGAAGTGTGGTGGCATTTTTGAAGAAGAACATCTTCACAAGATTTAGTACTCCGCGGGCTATCATAAGCGATGGGGGATCGTATTTTTGCAACAAAGCTTTTGACACCTTGCTTAACAAGTATGGTGTCCCTCATAAGGTTACGACTTCCTACCACCCTCAAGCTACCGGTCAAGTGGAAGTCTCCAACCGGGAGATAAAGAGTATTTTGTCCAAAACAGTGAATGCTAACTAGAAGGATTGGTCAAAGAAGCTTGATGATGCACTATGGGCTTATCAGATTGCTTTCAAAACTCCTATCGGGATGTCTCCATACCGGTTGGTGTGTGGCAAAGCTTGTCAACTTTAAAGAAGTTAAATCTTGATTGGGATGCAGGTGCTAACTTGCGAGTTGCACATTTTAATGAATTGGATGAATTTCAGTACCATGCATATGCAAGTTCGTCCTTGTACAAAGAAAGAATGAAGTACCTTCATGACAAATACATCTGAAACAGGGAGTTCAAGGTGGGCGATCTTGTTTTGTTGTTCAACTCACGATTGAAGATGTTTCCCGAAAAATTGAAATCCAAATGAAGTGGTCCCTTTGAAATTGTGGGTGTGACACATTTTGGTGCATTGAACTTGAAGAACAAAAATGATGAGGTATTCCGAGTCAATGGCCACCAGGTGAAACATTATTTGGGACAAGCTGATGATGGTCACATAGTGGCAGTGATTCATTTGACGTGATGGTAATCCGTGTCGTGCCGCGATGTTAAATCAGATGCTTCTTGGGAGGCAACCCATGTTTCTTTTTCTTTTTCTTTTCTTCTTCTTTAGATAGGTTTTATTTTGTGCTAACTGGATTTGAAGTGTGTTAAAGGAAGGTGTGTGATTTACAGGAACTGTGCTAAAAACAATTGGCTAAGTATGGAAAAAGTGCGGGCCGCACAATTCTTGTGTGGACCGCACAATTTTGGATGCTACAGCAGAAGGCAAATACGGTCGCACAATTCCCGTGCAGACCGCATAACTTGAGATGGAAAATGCAAACTCTCTGAAGTTTGTTTGTAGAGAAATGGCCAAAGTGCGGCCGCACAGTGAATTCTGTGGTCCGCACTAGAATCTGCGGCCGCATAGCTAAATCTGCGGACCGCAGAAGGAATTCTGCGGCCGCACTCATCTCTTGATTACTTAGCTAGACCCCCTGTGTATAAATAGTAGGCGACTGTTGAAACTTTCCATTCTCTGAGAACTTAAACTAAAATTTTGCATGTATCTGATTCAATCATCTACCACCTAATTACGCATCTGTGATCATTCCATAGCACCACTTCATCACTGGTATGTTCAAATTATTTCTAAGATTCTTCAATTTTCTTAGTTTAATGTACAATTTGTTAGTTAGTTTATACCATTTGTCAATTTCATATCCATGTGGGGGTTAAATTGTGGGGGTTAACTCTTACTTGCTTTTTTAGGGAGTGGGTAGTTTGATTATTATGTTTAGTTGCTATCACTATGTCCAATTTGTGCTTAAATCGAAAACCTACAGGACTCTGCCCTATTGAATTTTGAAATGTGTGGCCGCACAAGGAATTGTGCGGTCCACAGAAGTATAGATTAGGGCAGTTGGTGAGGCAAGATTGTGCGTACCGCACTTAAAATTGTGCGTACCGCACTTAAAATTGTGCGGACCGCAGTAATTTCATCGCGGCCATAGAAAAGTGTGTGCGGCCGCAGATCAGGCCAATCTCTATCATCAGAGAGTTGGCACTTTTGGAAAGTTTCATGTGCGGCCGCACTTGCAATTGTGCAGACCGCACTTCAATTTTGCAGTCGCACTCAAAATTGTGCAGACCGCAGTTTCAGACCTGCGGCCGCACTTGCAATTATGCGGATCGCACTTCCCCACCCTGTAACATGTTTTGTTCTGTGACTTTCTGTTTATCTGCAATTGAATTAGAACTGACTCCTAATGCTGTTTATTGTAGAAAATGGTTAGATCACGTGGTCGTGGTGATACATCAAATGGGAGGGGTGAACCTTCCAAAGGCAGAGGCAAAAGCAATTTACTCCTCGCCCTCCAAAGAGTAATTAGTAAGAAAGTCATAGCAGGCCGAGGAAGACAACCCAACCCTCCGAATCTAGTTCATATGCCCCGTCTAGGGAATCTTCGGAGGGTGACTCAGTGCAAGAGCATCCTGCTGTGCAATCACAGCCACAGCAGCCTCAGGGTAGATATCAACTTAGAAACGAGCCTACCTCCTCTGAGAGCACTTCCGAGGGTTCGGAAGATGACAGTCAGGCATCAGAGCCCTCATCCACACATGACCCCGACACACCTACTACTACAGTGTATATTGATGATATTCCGGATGATGGCCGAGGGGTGATACCAGATTTTCCGGCCTTGAGAGGTCGAAGAAGAAAGAGATTTGGGAAGATAGGTTTGTCAGTCTGGTTGCTTTCACAAGCTTCCGAGAGTGGTGGCCAATGAGATCGCAAACTCTTGGGCATCAGTTCATGATAAAAGACCTTGACAAATACAACCCGACAGTGTTGAGATAGTTCTGAGAACGGAAGGGGTGGATGTGGTTCACCAAAAGTGTGGTAGATGCCAAGGAATACCTGGTCTAGGAATTTTATACCAATGTGGCGCATATAAAGAAAGGGACCAAGGTAACAAAAGTGAGAAATCTAAAGGTGCGATTCGATCCAAGCACCCTGAACACATATTTAAGGTTTGAGGATGTGGAGCATGTGCAATACCTGGAAAAGTTAGTACTGGGAGATGCAGTTCGACCATGGCTAGCTGAGACTCTTGCAGATCCGGGGCCGCCTCCATCATGGATCACAGCAGGGGTTCCCATTCAGTGGAACACCCTAAATTTTAACGGAAAGGGATGGCAAACATTCGTGTGTAGTAGACTAGACTTGTGCCAAAATGAAACAAATCTTCCAATTCAGCGGGCAGTGCTAGTCTCTTCTATCATGGCCGGGGTACCCAATCAATGTGGGTGTCGTGATGTCGGCCAACATGTCTGTGGTCGTCAGGCAAGGTGACACCTCCTACCCATATCCCAACACTATCACTGAGTACCTTACAGATGCGGGTGTGGAGCCGAGGGATTTTGATACCAAGATGCGAGCGAAAAAGCCCTTCTCATGGTATTCTTTGATGGGTGGTGGAAATCCAAAGAAACACGGTCAACCCTCTACTATTGCAGGCCAGTCTGATGAGCCCGTCGGGGTAGCTGTTGAGACAGTTGACATGCCATCTACTTCAGCAGAGCCTGCTGATGGTGCAGCAGCTATGCCTCCACCTCCTTCTTCAGGTCCCTCAGCATCGGTGCCTTCCACATCGGCTTTGTAGGCGGTGCCTATGCCAGCTCATCCACTATCTACATTGCGAGTCTCCCAAATACTAGCAAGCCTCAACAACTGGACGCAGACAGCCACTGCAAAGCTGTCTGACATATCCAGTGTTGTTGCAGCACAGTCATCCACTCCGGCACCCCAGATTCCTCCGACAGTGGAGGATACATTGAATAAGATCTTGGAGAACCAGACCACCATCATGAACACCTTGGTAGCACATGGAGAAGTGATTGAGGAGCTGGGGAAGCAGGTAAAGAAAATGAAAAAATCCCAGGCGTCCAAGAAATCAGTTGACGGGCTGAGGAGAGAGGTGACCAAGATAGCAGCAACCGGTGATCTTTCATTTGATATGTTGTTGGAGTCAGACCCACCAGCACCAGGAGATCCAGCAACACCATCATCTCCAGTGGCACCAGCTGGCCAGTCTGAGGAGCCAGACCTGGCTACCGACATTGCTGAGGCAGTGCGCCATATGTTCACCAACCCAGTTAGTCCCAGAGCCGATGATGAGATTCAGTTAGAGGAGACTGAGGGCGATGATACTGCTATGGACACGGAGATGTCCAAGGCCACATATGGAGTCTTTTTCACTCTTACCCTTTTTTATTCTTGTTTTGATTAAGCATTGGGAACAATGCTTATTTTTATTCTGGGGGAGGGGTGGAGTTATTTGATTTGCTATTTGGATGACTTTTAGACATTTGGTTTGTAATAACTGACAATATTTTCTTCTTTCTCTCTCTCTCTCTCTCTCTATATATATATATATATATATATTCTCTCTGTTCTCTCTTGATGTATATATTCTCTCTTTTCCTCTCTCATTATGTATATTCGTTAGCTTCTTTATTCTGTTTTCTTATTAGTCTATGTTTAATCTAATAGCTTCCTTTTAATTTTGTAGCTTCTTTTTATGGTTTAGTGAACAATAAGCCTTTGGTTTTCTTAATGCCACGGTTCTTTCCAAAGGTCATTTTTGTGTGAACCGGGTGACTCTTCCCAACAATAGATGGCATGACAACCTTCTTAAGGGATTGAGTCCGTTTTTGGTGTTTAGGTAAGAATAGTGGTAATAATGAATAAAAAGACCTAATTGAGTCAAGCTCGAAGAGTAAACATGCTTCACTTGGTACCAACACACTTAACTACGTGCTTATTGTTAAAAACAAGTATTTTGGAAAGATATAGCTCCAGTTAGTGACCTTGTGACTTTTGTGTAGACTTAGGCAATCATCGAGTGGTTTAGTCGAACCATAGTGATTTTCAATCTTGAATATGGTCGTTGTGGTCCCTCGACTCTATCCTCTTTAACAATCCTGCTGCGTGAGAAGTGAGATATTTTTTATTCAAGTCCAAGTACCCGTGCGAATGGTCTAGAACTTGCCCTGAATGTGTCTCTAGGCAAAATTTTAACGTTTGCTTGGCTTGAGAAGTGATTGTAGGCTCTCCTAGACCCGCTTGAAATTTTCCATGGCCGACCAATATTGTAGTCCCTAGTCAACCCATTTAAGCCTAAAACATTTCTCATTTGATAACCATATTACAATTCTGTAATATGGTTATATGGTTACAATTTTTTCAACTTTTTTTAAGATGGAGGGATTCTTTCGTGAAACAATTGGCTAAAAACGTAAGTTTGGGGGAGAGACGAGGAATTTGAAAAAGGTATCAAGGCACAAAAAGAGAAAAGAAATAAAGAAAAGGAAAGGCAAGAAAAAGAAAAAAAGAACAAAAAGAAAAATGCAAAAAGAAAGTAAATAAGTTGAAGAGTCACTACTAGAAATTCGGCAAAAACCAACCAAGGTCTTTTAAAATATTTTATTTTTTAATTTTTTTACGAAATCGACCAACTTTGGTTGGTTTTCTTTGGTGTAAAAATACGGAAAACTATTTTTGAGTCCAGCAAAATTTATTTTTTAAGAAACCGACCAACATTGGTCGGTTTTTCAATTAAAATAAATAAAAATTAATATTAAAAAATCAACCAAAATTGGTTGGTTAATTCGGCCGGTCATTATAAAAAACTGACCAACTTTGGTCGGTAATTTTATTTTTTAATAAAATCGACTAACTTTGGTCGGTTATTTTCGTGCGAAAATATAATTAAAGAGTATAAATCAAATAAAAGGCAGTCTTAAAACAAAATACACCGATGGTCTAGTGGTAGAATAGTATCTTGCCTCAGTACAGACCCCGGTTCGATTCCCAGATGGTGAATCTTTTGATTACATTATTAAAAAACCGACCAACTTTGGTCGGTTGTTTTTTGCAATATTTTCTTTTTTTGAATTAAATTGGCCGACCAAAGTTGGTCGGTAATTTCCGACCAACTTTGGTCGGTATGCCTTTTCGACCGTCAAAATACCGTCCACACATAAATGGTCACATTTTGGTCGGTAATTGGTCATAACCGACCAACTTTGGTCGGTTTTTTTGGTCGGTGTTTAGCGTATTTCTAGTAGTGAGTTGAAGGGATTCAAAGAAAAATAATGATGCAAAGCATGGAGAAAGCAAAGAAGGAGAAAATGAATATCATGGCCAAGAAAGAGTGATGCTAAGTCTCTCTAATCCCCCTATGAAAAAGAAAAATGCCTCAAAGAGTTGGCAAAGTATGAGCTGATAAGAGAAAATGGAGTGCTTAAGGAAAGATACTTGTTCTATCATAGCATATCCAACTGTAGTCCAAAAGCCTTCATTGCATTCCGAAAAAGCCCTACGTGATTTCAATCCGAGTGAGCTTACATTAGTGGTGATTTACATGAGGGGCAAGCCTATGGTACTTAAAGTCGTACTTGTGACATACTTTTGAGAGAGATGAGTGAACCCTTCACAAATCTTTGAATTGAGTGTTACATTCTTAAGCGAGTTATGCAAACGGAGAGTGGAGAGGAGGAGTTTGGGATCCACAATGATCTACATGAAAGAGTGAGCTTCCTTGATGAATGAAGTCAACTCTTGATGCACAAGTGCCACATTAGAACTATTTGTGCTTAAAACTTCAACCCATTGCCTTGTTAATAAATCATAAGTGTTGTAGGTAATTGTTGGTCCCAATTGATGCGTGATTGATGCATCTTTGATTAGCAGGAATAGCTTTTAACTTGTGGAGGTGAGAATTACCTTATTTGCTTGAGGACAAGTAAAAACTTAAGTTTGGGGGAGTTAATAAGTGGGGATTTTGACTACGTATTAGCACCTTTTTGCTTTCGTTTTAGTCCAAAAGCGTTTAGCTGTGTTCCCGAAAACTGATGAAATATACTTAACTGCAGGAATAGTGGAAAATGAGCCCCCAAGATGAAATCCAACTCATGAAGGAGTGATCTGAACTCAAGGACACAAACATGCACAAAAGATCAAAGTGCGGACCGCAGATCTTCATCTGCGGCCGCAGATTGTGAAAAAACTCCTATCAGAGACAAGTGCAAAGTGCGGTACACACATGACATGTGCGGCCGCAGAACCTGGGCAAGAGCAAAAGTTCGGAGAACTTGCATCTCAAGTTCAACAGAAGTGAGGAGCGCATAATTATTGTGCGGTCGCAGAAGAACATCTACGTGGCCGTAGTCACATTTGTGCGGTCCACAGAAGAGCAATGTGCCACCTCACTCAGAAATGCGCGGATCGTAGAAAGAGAGAAGTGCGGCCGCAGTTCAGAATTATGCGGCCGCAGGTTTCCATTCCTGTCAGGCTGAAGCAAAGTGCAGACCGCACATGGAATTGTGCGGCCGCAGAACCTCCGAAAGGGCATTTTTGTCCGAAAATTCTAGCACTGTATAAATAGAAGAGTTTTACTTTTTTAGGTCAAGTTTTGACATCAGCAGCTACAATAGACGTTTTCTTTTACTCTTTTTAGTAGTTTTTGCTATTTTGAGATTTTTGAATATTGATTTCTTTTTAATTATCAATATGAGTTTAATTATCACTTCTTCTTTTTCTTCCAATTTAAGCATGGGTAGCTAGATTTTCACTAGGGTTGTGACCCAACCCTAGTGTATAAACTTAATGGGTGTTTGATTTATTGCTTGTTTATGGTTGGATGTTGATTATCTAGCCTAGTTCTTGCTTTTATGTGAAGAATTAATGGTTACAAATATTATTTCATGCCTATTTGACTTGGTCTCTACTTGAGAACGCGAGACTTAGTCTAGAAAAACTTGGCTAGTAAGAATTGGGTCAATCGAGAGATTGATAAGCCCAATTAAAGGGTTGAAACTAGAGATAGTAAAATCCGACTTGAGCTTATCATCAACTGTTTTGTTTAATACCCATTTGGACTTGAGAAAGCCAAATTGGGCAAAATCACTCTCTGACCGAGAGATATTGAGTGGGTACTTGGGTGTTGATAGCTATAATACGTCCCGACCAATAAAATAAGTTTTAAGTTTACAACCCATTAGGCGAACACCTAGGTGAAGGTCATAACTCTAGGCCTTTCATAACATTTGAAAAACAACCAAAAACACTTTACTAGTTTAAATTCTTAGTTTGTATTCTTCATTTAAATTAGACCTAGAAACAACGCAAATTTGTGGAAGTGTAATTTGAGATAATTCAAGCTCATACGCTCTAATATATATCCCTAAGACCCATTTATATCTCCCTGTGGAAAATCGACTCTGACTCCTTGTTGGGTATTACTATTGCATCGACTGTTTTCATATCCTCAAATAGAGGAATGAAATTGGACGAGATCAGGAACTAATAGAAAGCCTGGTTCTCTATACTGTTTGGTGGACCCTTAGTTTCTTTCATTCCCAAAGCTATATAAATAGAGTAATTTTTATGGGCGGTCATTCAACTTTGTGTTCATTACGCAAAAGTCATTTTTCTTCTTTTTGTTACATAAAAATCATTCAACTTTGTGTTCATTACTCAAAAGTCACTTTTTTCTTTTGTTACGCAAAAATTATTTTACTTGCTCTATTTATCACAAAAATCACATTGGCTAGATTTGATAATACTTTACTTGAAAAGTCTATTATACCCTTGACATTATAAATTCTCTCATTTATATATCACCTTCTATATACTATATACTATATAATATATTTTTACTCATATATTTTATTTATAATTAAAATAACTTTATATTATTTTATTTTTTATAATATATTTATATATTTAATTTTTCCATGGCACTTAATTTGTTTAATCATATTCAAATATGAACATATTTTAAATATAAAATTAATAAAAATATTTATTTTTAATATTTATTTGAAATAATAAAAATAGATTTGTGCAAGAAACGATAGTTTTTTATAATTAATAATAATTTTAGAAAAATATTTCAAAGATATTTATGTTTAATTAAGTTTTATAAAGCTTTATCTGTTAATATTATTTATTTGAAAGTATTAGCCTGATGTGTCATTGTGCCAAATGTAAGTATTTTATTTATTGGTTTAATGGGTAGGGCTTGGCTGATAAATCAGTGAGCTATGATTTTATAATTTTCATTAAAAATATTTCATTAAGCATGGTTAAGAAAGTGAATTTGAGAATTATTATCGGCAATGTTACGGACAAATTTAATAATGCTAGTTATATATCTTGAAAACTAATGTTAAGAAAAAATTTAACGTACGTATATATTATAAAATAAAAAATAAAATAATATTAAGTTATTTTAATTATAAGTAAAATACTTGGGTAAAAGCATATTATATAGCATATAATATAGAAGGTGTTGCATAAGTGAGAGGATTTATAATGTTAAGGGCATAATAGACTTTTCATGTGAAAGGTTTGTAAAATTTTGGTAAAGTGACTATTGTGATAACTAGAGCATAGTAAATATTTTTTGTGTAACAAAAGAAAAAAAAATTTTTTTTGGGTAATGAACACAAAATTGAATGACTTTTACGTAACAAAAGAAGAAAAAATAATTTTTTGATAATAAATACAAAGTTGAATAACCGAAAATCTCTATATAAATATTATGATCATTGGAATTGTAATATGCAAATTTATACAGCTTTGAACTCTTTCGCCTCAACAGCTACTTTATGGTGTGGTTCCCGAGTTGTGTCTATGGACCATAACATGATCCTATCAATATCCAAATTAACTACTCCACCTTGATTGTCGGCACTGTTGATCTATCAAAGTGACTTTGGACCTTGAGCAGGAGAAAGTTTTTTTTTTTTTTTTTCCCAATTATTTATGTTGAATGTGATCATAGTTAATTTTGAGGCTGAAATCGAGGTTTAAGACGATCAATGAGGCAATGACAATTGTATTTTATAATCTCTACGTTAGTGTAAATGAAAAAACTTGGTTTTTCTTGTCCTCATTTGTAAGCTTAGATCTAGAATTCCAAATAAGATATCCTAACCATTCACAATTTGCGGGAGCACGTCTATATTAAACAAATAAAGCTTCCACGGTTCCACCTAACCATGTGAATTGATAAACTGCTGCTCCCTCGGTCTCAATTTATTAGTCATAGTTACTATTTTGGGAGTCAACTAGTTGTACTCTTTCACTATATATATATATATATATATATATATTGTTATTATTTTAAAATATAATTTTTTTTGGTAACTAAACAATTTTATTTACCAAGTAATATTTACATATTGTTCTCTCTATAGCATGATCTAGACAATAGTCTCAGATTCACCTATACTTTCCTTTCCCGCTATTTCTACCTACTATAACTACCTTTTACATATTAGGATAGTAGTTTAACTCTAGTAGCCTTCCCTTCAATCGTTGCTTCCAGTTCCCTCGATAATATATTTCCTGCGTTAGTAGTCAAGTGATTGTTGCAGCATTTCTCTGTTTTGCTTGAAAGATTCGTGCATTCCTCTCTTGATCCCATGCAGTGTTGTTCAGCCCACTCCAATTCATGATCCCATGTCATCACCTGCCTATGAATCCCCTACTCATACTTGTGTTGAAAATGAGCATTTAAAAAATAGGAGTGGGTACCTAATTTTTTACCATACTTAGGATTTTTCAACACTTTTTAGTATGTAAATAATTTTAAGTTTAATCTATATATTTTAACCTTGATTTCATTTTTAGTAGGTTTTATTTAAGAAAATTAAAAATCACAAAAAATTAATATGTTCTTCATTTTAAAATATTTAGCTAGTATTTTTAATTTACACTCTTAAAAGAAAAAAAAATTAATTAAAGCAAGAGTCAATGAGTCATTTTCATGTGGCAAGATTCTTCCTTATTTTTTGTAACAAACTCACATGCTCTCCCTCAAAACTCACATGCCCATACACACTCTTTTTTTCTTGGCCACCAATTAATCCATATACCTACACCTATATATCTTCCACACACACAACACACAAAGGGAGAGACCTAATCCCCAAAAAGAAGAGCAGCTGCCCTTTCCCAAAGATCTCATTCCCCTTCTACAAGAGAGACTCACCCACCTCCACCCGAAGACCGGCCGCACCTCCCCAAAAATGGAGAACTCTCCATCGTCTCTCTTATCTCAACTGAGAGATAACAACCACTCTCTCATCTCTCTCGATCGAGCCTAATTCCACCCCACCGAATCTCTCAATCAGCCGACGCCCAACCTTATTCCGCCTCTGCCATTGCCCAGCAACCGCCGTCAAAAACTCGTTGTTGCCGAACGGCCACCAAACATCCTCGAGTTTGTCCCAAAGCCAACATCAAAAATCCAATAAAACACTATCGAAAAGCAGCTCAAAGCATCCATAAAGCTTACTCCAAAATCACTGAAACACCATAATGTTTGTCCAAGGTTAAGTTAGTTGGGTTCGATCGGTTTCGAGGTCGCCGACGCGGTTCATTAGCTTGATCCAAATCTTCTTGTGTTTTGCGCACAAAATTCGTTTGGAGCATTTTGTTAATGAAATCAGAAAGTTTACACATCACTAAAGCCTTCATTTGGCGTCTTCTGTCTATTCTCGCACAGCTAGGTATTTATTCTCAATCCATATACTCAAATTTTATGCTAATTTGGATCCTGATTGTGCCATTAAACTTGTTGATTTTGATTTCACCTGTTATATCTGTTTTATTACATGGATTGGTGTTGAATTCAATTTATAGTTATGTCATCCATCGTTGAACACATGATGTGTTACTTGAGATTTAATGATTGTGATTTAAATATTTTTTACATGTTGTCAATGTGAAATATAGGCAAAAACAGGAACAAAAATGACTTCACGTAGTAACGAAAAATTGTGATTCTAATGCCTTGAGCTATAAACTATTTTGGCAAGCATTTGTGTTGTCTCAAGTAGGTCGTTTAAGTGAGCTTAGTAATTTAGAGAGGTAATTTTGCAAAGAATTATTACTGTACTATTCATTTAGGACCATTGAAGTTGTGTATTTGCAAATGAACGTTTGGGTCGAGTTAATTCGGACTGACATGCTCCAAGATAAAGTCATTGAACTGGTCCATTTTTTATTTATTTTTTTGTGCTAAGAAAAACTGACAATGTAATAAGATTGGATTTAGTATAGTTCGTAAGTATTTGTTTCTTTAGTTTACTGTATGTAATTACTAGTATTACTTTAATTTTTTTACTTAATTAACTTAAGTGAGTTATAGTTAAATAAATATGAAAAACCAAGGGTGGCCACAGATAACTATTGAACTAATTCTAGTTTCCATAACTTTGCTCCTTTACAATTAGCTAAAATTAGTATAGAAAAAATAACTTGAACATCGTAGTTTGCTTTAGGCGCGTTTCTAATCTACTATCGTGATTATGTACACGTTCGCGTGACATAATTATGATTCCAAAATTAAATCAAGGTACGTGTTCGCGCGACTTTGGCCAAAAATAATCTTAATAATTAATAAAGTGTTATTAATTATGTACGCGTGACATAATTCTTGACACGCCAAATAAAATGAGTACACGTACGCGTGACTCGTTTCAAGATAATTCCATAATTACGAATATTCAAGCAATCTAAAAGCGATAAAAGGTAAAATGCATATAGGTTTAAATTCGTAATTAAAATAATTTAATTAAGTCATGTATGATTAAAAGCGACCGTGCTAAAATCACGAAACTCAGGAATGCCTAACACCTTCTCCCGGGTTAACAGAATTCCTTACTTGGTCTTCTGATTTTGCAGAGTTTAAACAAAGTCAATTTCCTCGATTTGGGATTTAAAATAAACTGGTGACTTAGGACACCATAAATTATTCCAAGTGGCGACTCTGAAATTGAATAAATAATCTCATTTCGAATAATGTCATTTAACTTGGAAAAACTCCCCTATCCCCTCGAGAAAAAGGAGGTGTGACAGCTTTACGACTCTGCTGGGGATCGAATCTCTGGTTCAGGGTTTAGAATTCGAGCTTATTAATGTGATCTATACTTGACTTTCTTGATGATTAATATTACTATATTTGTGGGCCTAATGGGCTAATTGCCGCTCATTTACCGCTTTAATATTGTTTGAACTGCATTAAACTGTCTTCTTACGCCTCCCTTCCGAGTCTTCTAAAAATATGGTGCGCATGTACGCGTGGCCCACTTTTCTGTTAGAGGTCGTACCAAATAGAACGAGGATGGATCAACAACTAGGTCGGGTAGACTTTCGTGCTCCCGGTACATTACCCCCACCTCGACTCGAGCTATCCGCTTGGGTATGCCATGTCTAGAACATACCCCCAGGTTTAAACCTAGAATAACATAGCCTCATGCCGGATCCCTAGTAGGAACGTTTGTTTGCATCACGTGCATTTGACTTTGGGGACTCAACACAGGGGTTGGATCCGTCTAGGACAGGTGTACCCGAAATAAAATACCATCCTGATGCACCTTACGTGCTATTTGTGCATTTATTTATTTTGGCTTGCAAGTTGATCGGCTAAGGAAAGAAAATCAAGAGAAAAACTAAGACTGAGGTAGGAGAGAAAATTTACCCGGTTCTGAAAAATCCGGTATTTGGAAGTGTCCCGAAACTCTTCCAAAATTTTTGAAACAAAAAAAAATGAAAAATGAATTTCAAAATGAGTCAATATCATGTTCTCCCAGTTATGTCAAAATTGGTCGAACTACGCGGATCTGATTCTCACCGGATATGAGATACGTAGGCAAACCTCATTAGTTCCAACCCACAATTTTCAAAAAATCGAAAAATATTTTCCTTTACTTCCTTATTTAGAAAGTCTTTCTTTTAGACCCTGCTTTTTAAAAAATACAAAAAATATTATCTTTAATTTCTTCTCAAAATCCAAAAATATTTTCATTCGTCTTTCGAAAATTGAAAAGAAAATTCAAGATCCAAAAATATTTTCCTTTTTCTTTAGAAGTATTTCTTTCATAAATTCAAAATAAAAGTCCAAAAATCCAAAAATATTTTCTTTCTTCTTTAGAAGTTTTTCTTTTGAAATTCAAAAAAACATTCGAAATTCAAAAAAAAAATAGTTTCTTTCTTCTTTAGAAGTCTCTCTTTTCAAAAAAAAAAAAACAAATCGAAATCCAAAAAAAAAATATTCTTTCTTCTTTATAAATCTTTCTTTCGAAAATTAGAAAAAAAATTTAAAATCCAAAAAAAAAGAGAGTTAGTTTATTTAATTTATTCCTGATCTTTCCGAACTATGCAAGATCTGATTCATGTTCTTACATGATACGTAGGCAACCCACATCAGGTTCGATCGAATGGTTTAAAAAAAAAGAGAGAAAAAAGGTATAAGAAAGAGAGTGTTCATTCTAACATGTTTATTATTTTGAAATAAAAATCAGGTTAAAGGTGGTCGGTTTGTTGGTTTGCAATGGCGAGTCCAGGATCCTAGAGAAATAAAAGCACTTTCTCAACTGAAGGAAAGGGAACCACTATTGTTGATCCAACTAAGGTCACAAAAAGGTAAGTAGACAAGTTGGTAATAAAAATCGAGGCAAATGATGGCTGACTTCTACCAATTTTGAGCAGCAGGACATGCTCTGCCTGGATGATCTGTGATGATAGGGAGACATGAGAATTCGTCCAAGTCCTTTGGTGAATTAGTTACTGTGAAAGTTCCCATGTTGTAATTTTTAAAATCCGATAGCCAATATGGGGAGCGGTTTGATCAAAAGGAAAAATTTGAGTGCTGAATCCATAGCAATAAAAATGGTTGAATGTCGCAATAATGTTGATGTGCAAGTCCGTGACCAAGATATCGCTTGGTAACTGAAAAGTCACTCCTCTTTAGCCAGGGAGGAGTCTTGGTAGCTTATTTTGTCGTCTTTTCCGTTATCTGGGTTATCCAAGGTTGTAACCCAGATTTTAGTTTGTTTGTCTTGTCTTCAAATCCTTCCATCAGTTATTCAATGAAATACAGTTTATCCTTTTGTGTCATTCTGTGCTTAGTTCTTTTTCGGCTAGTTCTAGTGACATGACATGCATGCAGAGTTTTTGGCCAGATCCTAGAAAACTGAGTTAGTCTTGAATTGGATAATTGAGAAAAAGACACTTTTTTGAGGATGAATAAAGAATCGAAACACTTTGAAATTATGCTCGAGTAAAATTCATGTGAAACTAGATTAGTCATACCCGTGGAGGTTAATGATCTTTACTTTCAAATCATTGTGAAGATTGAGTTTGGCGAAGAACTAATTGAAGTTTGGTGGAAAGTTTGGCATCAATGGATGGGAAGTATTTTTTTCGACCACGACACGTCATGATCCAACTGTTAAAAATTGCACCAGACAAGACCAAAAGGCAGACATGTTCATCAATGCTATGATCGCGAATGGATACTATGTTTGGCGTTCTCGAGACTGGGAGGCCCTTTTTCTGCTATCCAAACACTTTATATCCTTCGTTACCCTTTTGAGCCTGTGTTATTTTCTTTGACCACCCTCTTTTGGAATCAAGTTTACAGTTAAAAGTCAAAAAAATTAAGATGATAAAAACAATGATGAGAAAAGTCCATGCCCCAAGAGTACAAACTGGGGCAACTCTTAGAAAGTTCAAAAAAAAAAAAGAAGAAAAAAAGAACAGTCAAAGATTCATGCCCCCAGAAAATAGAAGTTAGGGCAACTTGTTTAGAAAAAAAAAAGAAAAAAAAAGAGACAAAGAAAATGAAAGAAAGATGAAAATAGTTAGGTTAGATATTTGAACTACGTTCGACCTGATTCCTTAAAAAAGGATACATAGGCAGCCTTATACGGTTCGGTCCAACCAAATAAGAATTCAGAAAAAGAAAAAATAAAAAATAAATCCAAAAATTCTCAGTATATGAAATCGGGGCAAAGATTTTATTTCACTTTTGAAAGAGTCAATTCCAAGAGTTGTAAAGTGTATGACCCCATCATTGAGTCTTTTAAATTTTCATGTCGTCATTTCTTTCTAACCATATCCAAAAGCCTTCCAAACAAGACCTCCTGATCAGTTTTGAGAATGCCAAGGGAAATTCGCAATGAGCAGCAGTTGTCATATGAGAGATATGGTCATGGTTCTCACTCAAGGAATCAAGAAAAGAAAAGAAAAAAAGAAAAAAAGAAAAGAAAAATGAGAGAGTCTTACTAGTGAAAACCCTTACGGGCAATGTAAGATGACAATAAGTATAGATAAATAAATGAGAGAGACTTGTTGGTGAAAATTCCTTGGGGCACCACTAGTCGAAGATGAGCTGTGAGCTGATGCAAAGAATTGGCACAAACAAACCCGACTTCCAAGGTCATAAGAATGGTGAAAGGGAAGATTGGATTAGTTTGATAGATTAGGCTGTTAAGTCCAAAATGTATGTCATGATCATTAAGGCTAGTTACCACAAAAAAAAAAAATACTTCCTTCTTTCTTTCCCGGCTGGGGCATTTCTTCTTAATATTGTGTGTCCTTCACTCTGAGTCAGTCCTTGTCAAAACAAGCAAGAAAAGATTTCAAAATCTGCTACCAGCTTTTCAGTTGCACAAAGTAAATTTGGCCACCACACTCAGTTGTTACTATCAACATGCCATGAGGATTCATGCAAAGGCTACCCCCAAAAGACTCTTGTCAGCCTACTTGGCGCAAGCAAAGATAACTTGTGATTCTCTGTGATAGACAAATTGCTCAAAAGCAGGAAGTCATTCAAGATATCAGAAAAGGTCACCCATGCAAAGATCTCCAATTGGGATAAGGCTGATTGAGCTAGAAAATACCAATGGTATTGAGACCGAAACAATCAGGATTAATACAGAAAGTAAAGGTCCCTTGAAAGCGACATCAGTGTCTTCCAGCAGTGCGGCTAACTACCAATGCAGTCAACCTTCTAAAATAGAATGGACACAAAGCCAAGCTGCCAAAGACATCAAGGCCACAAACCGACCGCCACTTTCAAAACTGACAAAATTTTCTTTGTTTGAAACAGGAAAAAAGCAATGCAAGGATAGTTGTTTAAAAAAAAAAAGAAAAAAATTAAATGAAAAAAAGAAGAAGAGAAGAGCTGACAAAGGGAAGTTTCTCAAATCTTTGCCTTTATTTGTCTTTCTAATATGCATAAAATCATGTCATTTCTCTTCACATTTTCCTCATAGGGTAATGCATCCTAGTCTGATGGATTTTTTCTTCCAATGAAAATCTTAGTCTGATGAATCATTCTCCTAAGATAAGGAAACCTAGTCTGAGACCCTCTCTCCTAGGATAGAAATCTTAGTCCGATGAATCTTTCTCCTAAGATAATCAAAGAAGTCCTAGATCTGATGAATTCTCTTCTAGGATAGATGTCTTAGTCTGATGAATCTTTCTCCTAAGATAGAAAACCTAGTCTGATAAATTTTCTCCTAGGATAGAAATCTTAGTCTGATTAATCTTTCTCCTAAGATAAGAAAACCTAGTCTGATGAATTTTCTCCTAGGATAAACGTCCTAATCTGATGAATCTTTCTCCTAAGATAAAACAACCTAGTCTAATAAATTTTCTCCTAGGATACAAAGTCTTAGTCTGATAAATCTTTCTCCTAAGATAAGAAAACCTAGTCTGATGAATTTTTCTCCTAGGATAGAAATCTTAGTCTGATGAATATTTCTCCTAAGATAAGAAGCCCTAGTCTGATGAATTTTTTCCTAGGACAAACGTCTTAGTCTGATGAATCTTTCTCCTAAGATAAGAAAACCTAGTATGATGAATTTTTTCCTAGGATAGAAATCTTAGTCTGATTAATCTTTCTCCTAAGATAATAAATTAGAAAATCTAGTCTGATGAACTTTCTCCTAGGATAGACGTCTTAGTCTGATGAATCTTTCTCCTAAGATAAAAAACCTAGTCTGATGAATTTTCTACTAGGATAATTTTTAAAAAAAAGAAGAAGAAAAAAGGAGAAGAAGTCTGGATTTATTTTTTTAAAAAAGGGTCATTTGTTCATGCCCTCAGAAAAGAAGCGTTGGGGCAATTTTATTAAAAGAATGATTTTCTCTATAAAAAAATCCTTGGTTCGTTTTAGCATAGGGTACATAATTCCCTAGTTTCGTTTTCCAACATAGAGTCTCCACTCCCTAATTGATTTTATTTTAGACATAGGGTCTCCACTCCCTAGTCTCCTTTGCCAACATAGGGTCTCCACTCCCTAGTTGATTTTTAGACATAGGGTCTCCACTCCCTAGTTGATTTTTAGACATAGGGTCTCCACTCTCTAGTCTTCTTTTCCAACATAGGGTCTCCACTCCCTAGTTGATTTTATTTTAGACATAGGGTATCCACTCCCTAGTCTCCTTTCCAACATAGGGTATCCACTCCCTAGTTGATTTTATCTTAAATGCAGGGTACATCATTCCCCGATATATTTGCCAATATATGGTATATTATTCCCTGGCCATTTTTTTCCGATATAAGGTACACCAATCCTTAGTTGAGACATCTTTTTGACAATAAAGGAAGACCACCAAATACAATCATCTTGATCTTTTAGGGTACACCATTCCCGACCTTTTATTACTTTTAATAAAAAAGTAAGTTTAGAATTTTGTTACAAATAACTCACGAAGTTTTCTTAGTAAAAACTGGGGCAGAACATTTCGATCGTTTGTTTTGTTTTGGTGTCTGAGCAGGTTTTACCTCGAGCCACATGGTTTGATATGATCAAAAGAAGTAGTCTCAATCCAGAATAAAGAAAAAAAAAAGAAGTGAATCCAAAAGGCAGAAATAGATGAAAGATATGAAATGCACAAGACATGGCTGAAGTCACGAGCACTGCATTCCCCGTTTTGATGAGAAGAAGCTTTAGAATAATGAACTAACACCTGCAGCTAGCAAGCATCAAGGTTTAGATCAAAGTCTGCGTGAAGAACTATTCAAGACCCAAGATCAATCTTCAGAAGACTAATATATAGGAATCTTGTAACTCATAGTTGATACGCTTGTTTAGTTTCTTTTGATTTTGATTATTGATGTAATAACAGGACCGCGGACCGGAGCCTCGACGGAACCTCACTCGACTCCTCAACTCATCATTCCATCACTTTTCTTGAACTACACGCAACCTAATTCCCTTATGACCCGGGATATGTAGGTTGTCCAAAACCAGGACTCGGTTGCACCCTTTCCTTCCTTATTTTTCCTTTTGAATAAAGATTTGGTCCAAAATTAGTCACACGACTTACTTTGTCTTTGCCTCAAAACTCTTCATGTTCTCAAGCAAAGAGGGGCAGCTGTGAGTACCTAATATTTTTACCATACTTGGAATTTTTCAACACTTTTTAGTATGTAAATAATTTTAAGTTTAATCTACATATTTTAACCTTTATTTTATTTTTAGTAGGTTTTATTTAAGAAAATTAAAAATCACAAAAAAATAATATGTTCTTGATTTTAAAATATTTAGCTAGTATTTTTAATTTACACTCTTAAAAGAAGAAGAAAATATTAATTAAAGCAAGAGCCATTGAGTCATTTCCATGTGGCAAGATTCTTCCTTATCTTTTATAACAAACTCACATGCTCTCCCTCAAAACTCACATGCCCACACACACTCTTTTTTTCTTGGCCACCAATTAATCCCTATACCTACACTTATATATCTTCCCTACACACAACACACAAAGGGAGAGACCTAATCCCCAAAAAGAAGAGCAGTCGCCCTTTCCCAAAGATCTCATTCCCCTTCTCCAAGAGAGACTCACCCACCTCCAACCGAAGTCGCCAACGCGGTTCATTAGCTTGATCCAAATCTTGTTGTGTTTTGCGCACAGAATTCATTTGGAGCATTTTGGTAATGAAATCAGAAAGTTTTCACATCATTAAAGCCTTTATTTGGCGTCTTCTGTCTATTCTCGCACAGCTAGGTATTTATTCTCAATCCATATACTCAAATTTTACTCTGATTTGGATCCTGATTGTGCTATTAAACTTGCTGATTTTGATTTCACCTGTTATATCTGTTTTATTACATGGATTGGTGTTGAATTCAATTTATAGTTCTGTCATCCAGTGTTGAAAACATGATGTGTTACTTGAGATTTAATGATTGTGATTTAAACATATTTTTACATGCTGTCAATGTAAAATATGGGCAAAAACAGGAACAAAAATGACTTCACGTAGTAATGAAGAAATGTAATTCTAATGCCTTGAGCTATGAACTGTTTTGGCAAGCATTTGTGTTGTCTCCAGTAGTTCGTTTAAGTGAGCTAAGTAATTTAGAGAGGTGATTTTGCAAAAAATTATTACTGTAATATTCATTTAGGGCCACAGAAGTTGTGTATTTCCAAATAAACGCTTCGGTCGAGTTAATTGGGACTGACATGCTCCAAGATAAAGTCATTGAACTGGTCCATTTTTTTTTTTTTTGTGCTAAGAAAAACTGACAATGTAATAAGATTGGATTTAGTATAGTTCGTAAGTATTTGTTTCCTTAAATTTACTACTTCATTAACTTAAGTGAGTTATAGTTAAATGAATATGAAAAACCAAGGGTGGCCACAGATAACTATTGAACTAATTCTAGATTGCATAACTTTTGGTCCTTTACAATTAGCTCAAATTAGTATAGAATAAATAAATAATTATGATTATGATTCTAAAATTAAATCAAGGTACTATCGTGATTATGTACATGTTCGCATAAAATAATTATGATTCTAAAATTAAATCAAGGTACGCGTTCGCGCTGTGAGCACCTAATTTTTGACTATATTTGAATTTTTATCACCTTCTACTATGTAAATATTTTTAGAATTTAATATATATTGTTTTAGATTTATTACACTTATATATATATATATATATATATATATATAGAAAATTATTAATAATTTAAAAGGTCAATTATTACTATTAGTATTATTTTAATTATTATTTTTATCTTTATTTTTAAATAAAATGAATTAAAAACCGAAAATAAATAAAAATTAATTTTTATTATTTATTATTTAAAAAAAACAAATTACGGATGGGATTTAAAAAATAGGAAAAGTAAAAATATAAAATTAAAAAATAAAAGTAAAAGTAGATAGAAATTGTTTAATAAAAAAAGTAAAAGAAAGTGGAAAATTAAAAAAATAAAAGTAAAAGAATGGGGAAATTTAAAAAATGAAAAGTAAAATAAAGTTGGAAATAAAAAATAAAAGTAAGGGTATCTGATTTTTTTTTTTTAAAAAGTAAAAGTAAGTGGAAAATAAAAAAAAAAGTAAAATAAGTGGGAAATAAAAAAAGAAAAGTAAAAAAGTGGGATTTTAAATATATTAAAAGTAAAAAAAGTGAGAAATTAAAAAAAAAAAGTAAAGAAAAGTGGGGAATTATTTTTTTTTAAAAAAAGAAAAATGGGAAGTGAAAATTCTTTTTAATTAAAAAAATAAAAAAAATAAAAAAAAATAAAAGTCTGAAAATTCCGAAAAAAATTCTATAAAGAGAAGAGAAATGTAATGAAAAAAAGAAAGAGAGAAAGGAAAAAATAGGGAGGAAGGATTTGAGAAAAATTTATTTTCTTCTTCTAGGATAAGGAAATTTCTACTCGTATCATTCTTTCTTCGGCTTTCTTTCGAAAAATTCAGCAGCTTCACCACCCCAAAACCACCAACCCTTCACCACTTTTGAGCCATCATTAACCCCCCTCCCCCTCCCCCACAAAAAAAAGATCCAAAAATAGCTACTAAATCGTCAGTTTTGCAAGGTCGATTGAGGTTGCAAGTTGAGATTTGCCGCTCGAGTTTTCCGTGGTCCGAAGGGTCCAGTTGAGAGCTATCCGATCATTGAGTGATTGTAATTTAAATCCATAATCATCAATACAAAGGTTCACTTCTCTTTCTATTTTTTTTTCTCATTAATGCTTTGGGTCACTCTGTTTTAATTTAACTTTGAGTATAATATGATCGAGTTCGCATCTCAGTGTGCTAAGATTAATTTGGTCTCATATTGAGTATTTGTTAAGATTAATTTATTTTTCTTTTTAGTAGTTCATATGTTTAATTTTATTGATGAATATGTATTAATTCGTTAATTTTCTTGTTTATTCAATGAAGTAATGGCTTTCCATTTTAGCATGCTTTAGTTTCATTTTGATCTCCTATCTTAGTGACTAAATTGATCCTGACTTATCTATCTTTTCCTGCCATAAATTTAGTCTAATTTCAAATATTGGTTAGCAGTAAAATTATAAGAGATTATGTTGGGCCATGATTGGTGTAAGACTTTAATTGAACTTCCCTAGCGTATTTATGGGCTAATTGTTGCACATGACCAAAAATAAATAAACATTCACAAGCTAGCCAACTTTTTCCATAATTAATTTACTTCATTTCCTCCATAACAATATACATACCTCATGACCTTACAATAATGTCAAAATTAGTAATTGAATAATATTCGAACACCGTATCTTGATTTAGGCACAATTAATAATAAATCATCGTGACTATGGGTATAGTTCCTATGGCATAGTCATGATACGTAAACCCCAATTCAAGTGCGCGTTTTACGCGACTTGACCATAACTTCAAATAATAATAAAAATAAACATGTTGTAAATTGCGGGTGCATTTCACGTAGCACGGTTTGCAATGTGTACCAAAACGACAAGTGTGCGACATCGCGACTTGTTCAAATAAATTCCATAAATATTAAAAAGCGGTAAAAGATAAAAATGCACAATGGGTTTAAAACATGTAATAAATTAGATAATTACGCCAAGTATTAATTGTTAAGCGACCGTACTAAAATTACAAAACTCGGGAGTGCCTCACACCTTCTGCCAGGTTAACAGAATTCCTTACCCGGTCTTCTGTGTTCGCGGACCAAAAATAAGAGTCAAATTTCCTCGATTTGGGATTCTAAAATAAATCGGTGACTTGGGACACCATAAATTATTCCAAGTGGCGACTCTGAATAAATAAATAATCTCATTTCGAATAATGTCACTTAAATTGGAAAAACTCTCTATCCCCTATCCCCTCGGGAAAAAGGAGGTGTGACAGCTCTTGCGACTCTGCTGGGGAGTAAGAACCCAGAATCTCTGGTTCAGGGTTCAGAATTCAAGCTTAGAATAGCTATTATACTTGGCTTTTATTTATTATCTGATTTTTACGTGTTTGAGCTTAATGTGCTAAATGCCGCTTTTTACCGATTTGATATTGCTTGAACTGTATATAAACTGTTACGAAACCCTTTTATCTCTGAGTCTTCTAAATCTTTTAGGAAGCGTGCGCTTCGCGTGGCTTCTTTTCTGTTAGAGTCATACCCTAATTTTAGAACGAGGTTCGGACAAGTTGCAAAGCCGGTGAAGCTTCTGTATTCCCGGTACGCTACCCCTCCCCACCCCGGCTCGAGTTGTCTGCTCGGGTAAGCCAGGTCTAGAACAACACACCTAGGAGCTAAACCTAGAATAACATAGCCTCATGCCGGATCTCTAGTAGGAACGTTTATTTACATCACGTGCATTTGACTTTGGGGACTCAACATAGGGGTTGGGGTCCGTCTAGGACAGGTGTACCCAATATATTGGACCATCTTGATGCATTTTACGTGCTATTTGTGCATATGTTTGTTTCGGCTTGCATGTTGACTGGCTTCTAGAATAGGGAAAGGGAACCAAGAAAAAACAAAGAGTGAGGTAAAGAAAAAAAAAAATTTACCCGGTTTTGAAAATCCAGGTATTTGAAAAATACTGAAACTCTGAAAAAAATAAAGTCATTTTCAAAATAAGTCGTGTTTTTCTATTGCTCCAAAACCTACCGAACTACGCGGGTCTGATTCTCACCGGATGTGAGATACGTAGGCAACCCCTATCAAGTCCGACCATATTTTTTCAAAACTAACCAAAATAAGAACCTTTTGAAATATGATCATCACTCGGGGTCGTTCTTGTCAAAATAGCCTTAAAACATTCTCCTGGAGTGCCGAAAGGCTGTTTTCACAAGAATAGCCACAATGTAAACCCAAGTCAGTCTTTTCTCCTATAACCAACCTCAGTTGGCAGAAACAACCCTAAAAACTTTCCTCAAGTGCTGAAACGGCCATATTTGCAAAAAACAAAAAACAATTGTTACGAAATTTACTGATTTGGATTTTTAAAATTAGCCACTTTGTGTTTTTGGAAAATGTGTCGGTTTTGATTTTTGTCCTCAATTTGAGTGCAGAATGAGCACTGTTGAGAATGTACCTTTTCGGGTCGTAGATGAGATTCCACTGGGACTCCACATGTGGTGGAATGACCTGGGGGAGGTCAGCAAGCTTTATGTGACAAAGGCTTTAGGTGGGCTCACCGGGCTTCTGAAAATTAAACCAAGGGTTGATATAATTGAAGCTTTGATACCGTTTTGGGACCCGACGCACAGTGTTTTCCACTTGTCTGATTTTGAGTTGACCCCTTTGCTAGAAGAGATGGTAGGTTATGTTGGTCTTTACGGGAATCTCAGGCACCGATATCCAGTAGCACCAAGACCTGTAACTCCTCATAAGTTTTTGGACCTTCTGAGCATTAGCCGGCAGGTTAAAGATGGAAATTTGGCGAAAGGATTTTGCACATTCCACTTCTTATACAGCCGGTATGGGGATCCCCGAGGATTTGAGGCTCCGGACAATGGTTTGAGTCATCAGGGAAATAAAAACAAATGGGAAGCACGCAGAGGTTTAGCCTTCGTAGTTGCCTTTTTAGGCACTCTGATATGCCCTAGGAGTGACAAACATATAGAGCTATGACTTGCAGGAATGGCCGACTTTATGGTCAAAAAGGCCAACGACACTCTTATACCGATGATTCTCGCAGAAATCTATCGAGTTCTAACCGCCTGTCGAGCTGGGACAAAGTTCTTTGAGGGTTGCAACTTATTTTTGCAAATGTGGCTGGTGGAACATCTTTGTCATCTCCCGAGGTACATGAACTACGGTCTGACCAGACTCGATTGCATTGAAGAATACGGAAACCGGGTAAACGGTTATGAGTTACCGGAGGGTACTGAGGCTTGGTTCGCGTATTTGGGTTTTTTGACCGCAAACCAAATTGAGTGGACTTTCAGTTGGCTCACGGTCAATGAGGTTATTTACATGTCTGCCGGAGTGTGCTTTCTTTTATTGATGGGACTTCGGAGTATTCAGCCATATGCTCCGCATCGAGTCCTACGCCAATTGGGAAGATACCAAACAGTCCCTTATGATGAAGATTTGAGTCCACAGGTTATTGAACTATGCCCAAAAGCCGCATTCCCAGAAGAAAAGGTTCGCCAGTTTTGGCACCAATGTAGGTTTCTGGAGCCACAGACTCAAGTACGGGATTGTTCCTCGGGTGAAGTAGAATCTAACTACACAGCCTGGTATGGTAAGAGAGTTCGAGTCGATCAAGAGACAGAACAGCCCGCCAAAAGACCCCATGTCCAATAATTCACCGATGGAGCGTGAGAACAGTGGGTTTGGTTAGATAAAGAAAAGGAATATCGGACCACCATAAGCAAGCTAGAGGATCAAATCAAAAATCTCAAATTTAACAGTAGTTTGCAGGCTGCTGAGGATGAAGGAGAAAAGAAAAGGTTGGCCTGAGAAAATGAAGCCCTCCGAGATCAGATTCAGAAAATGAAAATAGTTGCTGAAACCCGGTAAAAAGCAAAAAAAATGAAAGACTCCTAAGCAATCTGAGACGGAAAGTTCATGATTATGGGTTTGATTTGACAAAGGCCGAGGATGAATTGGCAAAAGCTCAGGCAAAATTGGCGAATAATGCAGAAGAACGGGCAAGGTGTGTTCAGCATTTAAAGCAAAAGTATGATAGAGGGGCTGCGATCTTAAGGGAAAAGCTGACTAATCTCGAAAATAAAATGGTCCAACAGACAAAGGATTTCAAAGCTGAAAGAGAGCATTGCTATAAATCGATTTCCTGATTGGAAGAAGTCATACAACAATTGCAAGACCAAAACCATACGGCCACACAAGTGTTGGAGGCCCGGTCTTAGCAAATTGGATGCTTGCTCCAAGAAAAGGGCGTCATTAGAATGAGGATTAAAGAAATCGCTGATTACATCGTAATGAAATGCCATGAATGTGAAGATATGACCAGGTCCATGTTCTTTACTTCTGTGATGACTTTTGTCCGTCATGTGATGGATGATTTAGAGTACCTTCAAGAAGAGATTGCACGCAGGCCCACGTTGAGACCGACTGATGTACCACGGGGCCCCGAAGTAGTATTAGAGGCTCTTATGTATTCCTGATTTTTTTTATTTATTATTTTTGGCTTTGAGTCTGTATTTTTTACCTTTTCGAGTCTGTTTTTTTTTGTTTTGAGTATGTATGTTTAATCATCAGTATTTCCAAAATCTTTGTAATAGAAAACCCCAAAAATATTGAAAAAAAACCAAAAACCAAAATTTTCTTTTCTTTTATTCTGCATTTATTTCCTAAACTACATAATGATCTGATTCATGTGGCGTCATGATACGTAGGCAATCCCCATTGGATTCGATCGTAGCTATAGACAATCTAAGTGAAAAATAAAGAAAAAGAGAGAAAAAGAAGGAAAATTGAGTGAACAATAAAGAAAAAAGAGTGAAAAATAAAAGAGCAAAAACAACAATAAGGGAAGGAAAAAGAAATAAGGATTCGAAATTTGAGAAAAGAGATAGTAAAGCCGGGATAAAACATACAGCCGTTGCAAAGACATTTAGAAATATTTAATTGTTTAAGTGCATTGCATCCCCAATATGTGATTCCTTATCTGTTAAATATCTCAAACTAACCACGTTGTTGTGTGTGCAAATACAAAGGTCTTGTTTAGGTGGTTGGTTTTGTGGTAATCTGGCTTCCCATCCTTACTTCACGAGATCTAAAGGCAGTGTTCCTATAGCCTCTGAAAGTCATCTACCAATTATTGAGCCTGAGGATAGTCCTATATCGTCTATTCCACAGTCAGAGTCCGCAGCCACTGAGGAAAATAGGAGGTTGCGCATCCGTATGTTAGAAATGTGGGATGCTTGGTCTAATGGCAAAGAACCGCCCAGTATAATCCCCGGATTTCCTGAACTGCTTCCCAGGATGAGTGGAATCTCTAATGTCCCCATCCCAATAACAAACCCATTCATCCCGTTTGGGTACCCCACTATATCGGCCAATTTCACCGGTATGCCTTCTGAGGTTCGCCCCCAGGCACCGTTTTCAGGGGTACCTTCTACATTATTCACCGCACCACCAGTCTCTACTACGGCACAACCAACAGTTCCCAGGCCATGCTTCGAGCCTTCAGCTTTCACTTTTCAAGTCCCGCAATTTCAGCTAGACAACGCTCATGTTACCCCAAACTCTTACCCTCAGCACCCACAGTTTGAGTCTCCTATGGAACAGGAAAGAGCTATGAGAAACCCCGAGCAAGAAGAGATGGTTCGGAAGATGAAAAGCCTCAAAAAAGGTCTGAAGAACATGCAAGGCCTGAGTGGCCAAAAGAGTGTCTCCTACTCCGATTTGTGTATGTTTCCTCATGTTCATTTGCCCGTTGGTTTTAAAACGCCAAAATTCGAAAAGTACAACGGGCACGGAGACCCGATCGCTCATTTGAAAAGATATTGCAATCAGCTGAGAGGGGTAGGTGGAAAAGATGAACTTTTGATGGCCTATTTCGGGGAGAGCTTGACGGGAATTGCGTTAGAATGGTACATAGATTAGGACATCTCCCATTGGCATATATAGGATGACTTGGCCCGATATTTCATCACGCAATTTCAATACAATATTGATATAGCTCCGGATAGGAATTCTCTGACCAATTTCAAGAAGAAAACTGCGGAAAGCTTTCGTGAATATGCTATCAAGTGGCGTGAGCAAGCATCCAGAGTGAAACCGCCTATGGATGAGGCAGAAATGGTCAATGTTTTCTTGTAGGCCCAAGAAGCCGATTACTTTCAGAACATGATGTCTGCAATGGGCAAACCTTTTGCAGAGGCCATCAAAATCATAGAAATGGTAGAAAATGGCTTGAAAACTGGCCGAATCATAAGTCAATCTACTTTGAGAGCCACTTCCCAAGCCATTCAGAACGGCTCGGGAGGTTTAGCAAATCGAAATAAGAGGGAAGAAGAAGCCATGATGACTTCAGGTTTGAGAGGCCCCCATCGATCCTGCGATCATTCTTACCTGCCTTCCAGAACCCCACAACACTACTACCCCCATCAAGATGCAGCATATGTCGTGGCACCGACTCCCTATGCGGTGATGAATGCCCAACCTTATACACGGCCACAATAACACTACAACCAAAACCGAGCTCCACCTCCCAGAAATAACCATCCTTACCAAGCTCCATATAACCCCCCGTCCCCCACAAAACAATTACCAACATAATACACGCCCTCGTGAGCATCCTAGTTGAAACGACTTCACCCCTATTGGTGAGTCCTACTCTAGCCTGTTTCCAAAATTAGTCCAGATGGGTCTATTGCAACTTGTGCCTCCAAACCGGCAAAATTCGGAATCTCCATCATACCGTCCCGGTACTAGGTGTGCCTATCATTCGGGCGAAGAAGGTCATAATACGGAGGATTGTTGGACTCTCAAGAGAGCCGTTAAGAATTTGATAGAACAAAAACGAGTGGTGCTGAGGGACGAGGAAGTCCCCCATGTGACTAACAATCCATTACCGACTCACAACAACGGGCCGGTCATTGGAATGATTTGTGATGATAAAGAGTTTTATCCAGCTTTGAAAGCTATCATCGCCATTGTCGATTCAGAGGCAAGACCTAAAGAGGCGGTGAAACAAGCCAGAAATGAGAACAAAATCACTTATTTCCTCAAGTTGCAGAAACAAATATTGGGGCAGCACCTTCTAAGGACACAATTCTCTATGTTCCTAGGGCCGCAAGGAAAGAACAACTCATGTTGAACACTCCCAAAAGATTTGAGCATATGAAAGTCACGCTAAATGTGATAAAGTTGTATGTGCCAAAAGGGACTTATGTGGCGCGGGGGCCGATAATTTCACCAAGGCTGAATGAGCTCGTGGTTATTATCCGCGCACCACAGAGCCATATGAGAGACCCTACTACAGTCCCCTGGAATTATAGCAAAACAGTGGTTACTTACAAGGGGAAAGAGATTTTGGGAGAGGTGAACGAAACGAACCAACCTAGGAAGTACCACAACCCAGAAGAGCAAAAGATGTTAAAACTGAGCAAGGATAAACGGTTTTCGCCTAAGAAGCCTGTGAGTTCTGAGGAAGCAAAAGAGTTTTTCCGAAAAATGAAAACTTCGGAATATGCAATAATTGACCAGCTCAGGAAGACTCCTTCCCAGGTTTCACTTTTATCTCTTTTTATTAGCTCAAATGAACATCAGAAGGTACTCCTGAAAACATTGAATGAGGCATATGTCCCAGTTGAAACTTCAGTTGAACAACTGGAAAGAATGGCTGAACAATTCTTTGAAGTTAATAGGATTTCCTTCAGCCGTGATGATTTGCCCCAAGAGGGAGCCACACACAACAAAGCCCTTCACTTGACTATCAAATGCGAAGGTTATTATATGAAGAGAGTCATGCTAGATGGTGGGTCTAGGGTCAATATTTGCCCTCTCTCAACGCTCCAGAGAATGAAAATTGGAACAGAAAGAATCCGACCAAACAATGTATGTGTGCGTGCTTTTGATGGTGTCAAACGAGACACAATAGGGGAAATTGATTTGATTTTGACCATTGGCCCTGTGGATTTCGAAGTAACTTTCCAAGTTCTGGACATGGATACTTCATATATTTTTCTCCTAGGAAGACCATGGATTAACGCTGCAGGAGCTGTGCCCTCCACTCTTCATCAAATGATCAAATTTGAACATGAAAACCAAGAAATTGTTGTCCATGGGGAGGATGAACAGTCCATTTACAGGGACCCTTCAGTCCCATGTCTCGAAGCTAGAGAAGGAAGTGAGCACATTATCTACCAAGCCTTCGAAATTATGATCGCTGATCAATGTGAAGAAGGGGATCCGTTCCCTCAACCTTGCTTATCTAATGCCTCGGTCATGGTCGTCACTGAAATGATTAAATATGGTTACAAGCCCGGAAAGGGGCTTGGGATATATCTACAAGGCATCATAGATCCCGTTACGTCAACCGCCAATGAGAAGTTCTTCGGCGTAGGTTTCCGAGATATAGAGGCCGATAGAAAATGGGCTGATGAGCGCAAGAAAAATGGGTGGGTCCTTCCTCAGCCCGTTCCGCATCTCGCCAAGTCCTTTATTAATCCCAAATATGTAGAAGAAGAAGAAGAAGAAGAAGAGGCCTTCACGGCTGAAGAGATTGAGGATATTTGTAAAGCCATGAAATGAATGTTGTATGAGTCCCACATGGTCCAGCCGGGGGAAGGAACGAGCACTGCTGAGGTGTTATACATGGGGCCAAATGCCAAGCTACAGAATTGGAAAGCTACCCCATTCCCTGTCAGGCGGGAATCCCGGTAGTCCAGTCTTGCCATCTTTTCTACATTACGAGTTATTCCAGGGTGTAACTCGAATGTTTTTATTTTATTGTCTTTTGATTTCGATGTAAACCCTCTTATCTTCAATTCAGTGAAATGAAATCAATATTTCATCATCAATGGATGTTTCCTTTTTCTTTATTCTAATTTTGCTATTTTTCTTATCTTTTCCTTTTCAGTTCTAATAATGCGGACTTAAATAACATGACATGCTTGCGGACTTCATGCCTAGATCCTAAAACGCTGTCTAACTGTGAAATAATGAATCAAGATCTAGAATATGATGAAGATGAGGCTTTTAGGGAAATAAATCGAGAATTGGAACAATTTGAGAATAATCCTAAGCCAAACTTAAATGAAACCGAGCCAGTTAATTTGGGCAATCCAGAAGAGGTCCGAGAAACCATGATAAGCATTCACGCGGATGAAAGAACTAGGGATGCATTGATCCAACTTTTGTTTGAATTCAAGGATGTGTTTGCATGGTCCTATGATGATATGCCAGGTTTGAGCGTTGATTTGGTAGTACATAAATTGCCAACTTATCCCGGTTACCCACCCGTACAACAAAAGCAAAGAAAGTTTAAAATGGAAATTAGTGATAAGATCAAAGAAGAAGTCACCAAACAATTAAAAGCTTGTGTGATTCGGGTGGTCCGATACACCACGTGGTTGGCTAATATGGTCCTAGTGCCGAAGAAAGATGGGAAAACCCGAGTGTGTGTTGATTATCGAGATTGTTATGCTGGGTATCACCAGGTTCTGATGGATGAGGACGACGTAGAAAAGACAGCTTTCACCACGCCGTGGGGCACTTATTATTACAGAGTCATGCCATTCGGTTTGCAAAATGCCGGGGCAACTTACATGAGAGCCATGACTGCCATCTTCCATGACATGATGCACCTGGAAATTGAGGTGTACGTGGATGATGTAGTTCTTTGAGCGTCTGCGCAGGTATGATTTGAAATTGAATCCAGCCAAATGTGCATTCGGAGTTCCATCTGGGAAACTTCTGGGGTTTATAGTCAGCCGGAGGGGTATTGAGTTAGATCCGACAAAGATAAAGTCTATTCGGGATTTGCCACCTCCGAGAACCAAGAAAGAGGTCATGAGTCTGCTAGGGAGATTGAATTACATCAACAGATTCATTGCTCAGCTTACTACCACGTGTGAGCCCATATTTAAGTTGCTGAAGAAAGATGTAGCGATCAAATGGACAGATGAATGTCAAGAGGATTTTGATAAGATCAAAGAATATCTGTCAAATCCGCCAGTGTTGGTTCCACCCGAGCCAAGAAGACCTTTGTTCTTGTATTTGACAGACTTGGAAAATTCCTTTGGCTGTGTCCTGGGGCAACATGATGTGACGGGAAGAGAGAGAAGGCCATATACTACTTGAGCAAGAAGTTTACCATTTATGAAGCCAAGTATACTTTGTTGGAAAGAACTTGTTGCGCCCTAACTTGGGTCGCCCAGAAGCTCAGACATTATCTTTTGGACTACACCACATATCTCATAACTAGAATGGATCCTCTGAAGGACATATTCCAGAAACCAATGCCCACGGGAAGGTTAGCAAAATGGCAAATCCTGCTCACTGAGTTCGACATTGTCTATGTCACCCGTACAACGATGAAAGCTCAAGCCTTGGCGGATCATCTAGCTGAGAACACGGTTGATGATGAATACCAACCCCTAAGTACTTACTTTCCGGACAAGGAAGTAAATTCAGTTGAAGTAATTCCAGAAGACACCAATGCTTGGAAAATGTTCTTTGATGGAGCTGTAAATGCAAAAGGTGTCGGGATTGGGGCAATTTTGGTTTCACCCACCGGTCAGCACTATCCGGCCACAGCCCGGCTTCAGTTCTTCTGTACCAACAACACCGCTGAGTATGAAGCCTGCATTATGGGCATGAATATGGCAGTTGATCTGGATGTGGAAGAATTATTAATCATGAGAGATTCAGATTTGATCATTCGGCAAGCCCAAGGTGAATGAGAAACTCGAGATATCAAGCTTATCCCATATAGGCAACATGTGGAAGATCTTAGAAAACGATTCAAGTCCGTCGAGTTCAGGTATATTCCTCAATTCCACAACGAGTTAGTTGATGCATTAGCTACTTTGGCCTCAATGCTGCCGTATCCGGGCAATGTCCATATTGACCCGCTGGAAATCCAAATTCGAGAGAGGCATGGTTATTGTAATACAATTGAAATAGAACCAGATGTTCAGCCATGGTATCATGATATCAAAAGGTTTATGAAAATAAAGAAATATCCCGAACAGGCTAGTGGAGACCAAAAGAGAACCATTTGAAGGCTTGCCAGCGGTTTCTTCTTAAGCGGAGAAATCTTGTACAAAAGAACTCCAGATCTGAATCTCTTGAGGTGTGTAGATTCCCTAGAAGCTGAAAAGATCATGAACGAAGTGCATTCGGGAGTATGTGGACCTCACATGAACGGATATGTCCTTGCAAAGAAAATCCTTCGGGCAGGTTATTACTGGATGACCATGGAAAATGATTGCTTCAGTTTTGTCCAGAAGTGTCAATTGTGTCAGATACACGGTGACCGGATTCATGTACCGCCTTCAGAGTTACATCCTATGTCAGCACCTTGGTCGTTCGTTGCCTGGGGTATGGATGTCATTGGGCCAATCGAGCCGAAAGCTTCAAATGGGCACAAATTCATCTTGGTTGCCATTGATTATTTCACAAAGTGGGTTGAAGCAGTCACTTTCAAAGCCGTCACCAAGAAAGCGGTGGTGGACTTCGTGCATTCCAACATTATTTGTCATTTTGGTATTCCTAAAACTATCATTACATACAATGCTGCAAATCTAAACAGCCACTTGATGAGGGAGGTATGTGAACAATATAAGATTACACATCGTAATTCTACCCCTTATCGGTCCAAAGCTAATGGCGTTGTTAAAGTTGCAAACAAGAATATCAAGAAGATCCTCCAGAAAATGATTCAAAGTTCTAGACGGTGGCATGAAAAGCTGCCTTTCGCATTATTGGGATATCGCACAACCGTGCGCACATCAGTTGGGGCTACGCCTTACTTATTAGTTTATGGCACTAAAGCCGTAATACCTGCAGAAGTTGAAATTCCCTCTCTTCGAATCATTGTAGAAGCCGAGATCGAGGATGATGAATGGATCAAGGACTGATTGGAAAAATTAACTATGATTGATGAAAAGCGAATGGCCGCAGTTTGCCACGGGCAGTTGTACCAACAAAGAATGTCCCGTGCCTACAACAAAAAAGTACGACCCAGGAAATTCGAAGTGGGGCAACTCGTTCTGACGTATTCTCCCGCATCATGAGGAAGCAAAAGGAAAATTTGCTCCAAATTGGAAAGGTCCGTACATTATAAGAAAACTGTTGCCGAAATGAGCGTTGTACTTGGGAGACATTGAAGGAAATTACCCTGAAACAGCTGTCAATGCAGATGCGGTCAAGAGGTATTATGTTTGACCTTTTTTTTTGTTTCTTTGATCACCCTCTTTGGAACCTGGAAGTTACTACGGAAAAGGAGAAAAAAGAAAAAGATTAAAAAAAAAAACAAAGTTCCTTGAACTACGTTTGACTTGATTCCGAAAGGATACGTAGGCAGCCTCTCTCTGGGGTTCAGTCACACCAAAACAAAAACCCAAATTCCCTCATAAGTGAAATTGGGGCAAATGTTATAATGGTTTGGCGATGGTTTTGTCTGAAAGGTTCCAAAGTTGTAATTCAATCCAAATTCTTTTTAACCAAATCCTTTTCAAGTCCTTCCGATCAATCGGTAAAGAGATTCAAAATGAGAGGATACAGTTACTCGGATTTGATACAACAAAATGAGAGAAATAAAATGAGAGAGTCTTATTGGTGAAAACCTCACGGGCACCATAAGGCGATGGTAAGTAGAGAAATTCGAAAAAGAGAGAGTCTTGTTAGTGAAAACTCACAAAGATCACTATAAGGCGATGGTGAGAAGAGAAATGAGAGAGGCCAGCTGGTGAAAACCCGCAAAGGGCGCCGCTGATCGAAAAGAGGATCCTCACAGTCACTGGCATCGACACAGTCCTGGGCAAAGTTTCTCAATCTCAAAGCAAGAGTTGTGATGAATTTCTGAGAGTTGGATGGTTTACACAGATTAGGCATCTAGTCCAAGAGGCATGTCATGTTCATTGAAGTCTGTATACACTCCAGATAAGTCCTTCTTTCTTTTCCCCGAAAGGGATACCTCTTGTCTAAATTCATTTGTCCATTCCATTGTTTGCTTTTCTTTGAATCCTTTTCGGTTTAACTCTGTTCTGAAACTAAGACAAAGAAGGGAAGGTAGGACTGATTTACAGGGTTCTCACTTGATACAAGTCAATATGCAAAAGAAAAGGCACCCAATCTCAGCAAGGGCATCAAGTTGACTCCAACTGGCCATGTTGGCCGATGTTTCGAAATCAAAAACTGTTGAAAGAGGAAATTCAAAGTCAAATGCCCACAAAGGCAAAACAAAAGTTGAAAAGGTTAAGTCCCACGTGACTAACCATCATGGCAAAGTCCAGAAAAGAAAGAGGTTCTCCGAGGTTAGAAATGCAATCGATATTCAGGAAATAACCAGTTGCAACTGAAAGGACCGAGACCAAGTGACTGAAACAATCAAGGCCACAAAACCAACCACCATTTCAAACTGACAAATTGTTCTTTGTTTGAAAAAAAATAGGGAAACAGATGCAATCCAAAAGCAACCTTGCAAGAAGCAGGTGCAACCAAAACAAAATTACGCAAAGGCTAGAAACAGTTTTGCAGCAACTACTGTAAAAGGGAAGTCTTCTCCAAACTCTTTCTCGCATTTTACTCTCCAATCCCTAGCTGCGTTTTCCAACATAGGGTCTCCACTCCCTAGTTGATGCTTTTAGACATAGAGTCTCCACTCCCTAGTCTTCTTTTCCAGCATAGGGTCTCCACTCCCTAGTTGATGTTTTTAGACATAGGGTCTTCACTCCCTAGTCGCTTTTCCAACATAAGGTCTACACTCCCTAGTTGAAGTTATTTTGGACATAGGGTCTCCACTCCCTAGTCGATTTTCCAACATAGGGTCTCCACTCCCTAGTTGATGATTTTTAGACATAGGGTCTCCACTCCCTAGTCGCTTTTCCAACATAGGATCTCCACTCCCTAGTTGATAATATTTAGACATGGGGTCTCCACTCCCTAGTCGTTTTTCCAACATAGGGTCTCCACTCCCTAGTTGATTTTATTTTTAGACATAGGGTCTCCACTCCCTAATTAATTTTATTTTTCGACATAGGTTCTCCACTCCCTAGTCGCCTTTTCCAACATAGGGTCTCCACTCCCTAGTTGATTTTATTTTAGACATAGGGTCTACACTCCCTAGTCTCTTTTCCAACATAGGGTCTCCACTCCCTAATTGATGCTTTTCCAACATAGGATCTTCACTCTCTAGTTGATGATTTTTAGACATAGGGTCTCCACTCCCTAGTCGCTTTTCCAACATAGGGTCTCCACTCCCTAATTAATTTTATTTTTAGACATAGGTTCTCCACTCCCTAGTCGCCTTTTCCAACATAGGGTCTCCACTCCCTAGTTGATTTTATTTTAGACATAGGGTCTCCACTCCCTAGTCGCTTTTCCAACATAGGGTATCCACTCCCTAGTTGATTGATATTTTAGACATAGGGTCTCCACTCCCTAGTCTCTTTTCCAACATAGGGTCTCCACTCCCTAGTTGATGATATTTTAGACATAGGGTCTCCACACCCTAGTCTCTTTTCAAACATATGGTCTCCACTCCCTAGTTGATGATTTTCCAACATAGGGTCCCCACTCCCTAGTTGATGATTTTTAGACATAGAGTCTCCACTCCCTAGTTTCTTTTCCAACATAGGGTCTCCACTCCCTAGTTGATTGTTTTAGACATAGGGTCTCCACTCCCTAGTCGCTTTTGCAACATAGGGTCTCCAATCCCTAGTTGATGTTATTGTAGATATAGGGTCTCTACTCCCTAGTTGTCTTTTCCAACATAGGGTCTCCACTCCCTAGTTGATTTTATTTTCCAAATAGGGTCTCCACTACCTAGTCGCTTTTTCCAACATAGGGTCTCCACTCCCTAGTTGATTTGATGTTAAATGCAGGGTACACCATTCCCCGATATCTTTGCCAATATAGGGTATCCCATTCCCTAGCCATATTTTCCCAACATAAGGTACACTAATCCTTAGTTGAGACATCCTTTTGACAATAAATGAACACAATCCAAAAGAAAATGACATTTCCAGGGTACACCACTCCCGACCTTTTATTGCTTTCAATAAAGAAGTAGTTTAGAATTTTGTTACAATAACTCACAAAATTTTCCTAGTGCAAACTGGGGCAGAAAAATTTCGTTCGATTATTTGTTTTGGTGTCTGAGTAGGTTTTACCTCAAGACACAGGGTTCGAGATGACCAAAAGAAGAAGTCTCAATTTAGAATAAAAGAAAAGAAAAAAAAAAAGTGAATCCAAAATGCAAAAGTAATTGAAAAGATGTGGAATGCTAAGATATGACTGAAGCCACGAGCATTGGAGTCCCGTTTTGATTAGAAGAAGCTATAGAACAATGAACTAGAACCTACAGCTAGTGAGCATCAAGGTTTAGATTAGAGTCTACATGAAGAACCAGTCAAGACTCAAGATCAAGTTTCTGAAGACTCGTAGATAGGAATCTTGTAACTCATAATTGATACGCTTGTTTAGTTTCTTTTTTTATTTTGATATAATAGCAGGACCGCGGACCGGAGCCTCGACGGAACCTCACTCGACTCCTCAACTCATCATTCCACCATTCTCCTTGAACTACACGCGACCTGATTCCCCTATAACCCGGGATATATAGGCTGTCCAAAACCAGGACTCGGTTGCACCCTATCTTTATTTTCTTTTCCTTTTGAATAATGGTTTGGTCAAAAATTAGTCACGTGGCTCACCTAGTCTTTGCCTGAAAACTCTTCATGTTTCCAAGCAAAGAGGGGCATCTGTGAGCACCTAAGTTTTAGCTATATTTAAATTTTTATCACCTTCTACTATGTAAATATTTTCAGAATTTAATATATATTATTTTAGCTTTGTTACACTTATATATATATATATATATATATATATATATATATATATATATAGAGAGAGAGAGAGAGAGAGAGAGAGAGAGAAAATTATTAATAATTTAAAAGGTCAATTATTACTATTAGTATTATTTTTATTATTATTTTTATTTTTATTTTTAAATAAAATGAATTAAAACCCGAAAATAAATAAAAATTATTTATTATTATTATTATTTTTAAAAAAAACAAATTTCGGATGGGAATTAAAAAATAGGAAAAGTAGAAATATAAAATTAAAAAGTAAAAGTAAAAGTAGGTAGAAATTATTTAATTAAAAATGTAAAAGAAAGTGGAAAATTAAAAAAATAAAAGTAAAAGAATGTGAAAATTTAAAAAATGAAAAGTAAAATAAATTTGGAATTAAAAAATAAAAGTAAGGGTATCTGATTTATTTTTTATTTTTTTTTAAAAGTAAAAGTAAGTGGGAAATAAACAAAGAAAACTAAAATAAGTGGGAAATAAAAAAAGAAAAGTAAAAAAAGTGGAATTTTAAATATATTAAAAGTAAAAAAAGTGAGAAATTAAAAAATAAAAGTAAAAAAAGTGGGGAATTATTTTTTAAAAAAAATAAGAAAAATGGGAAGTGGAAATTCTTTTTAATTAAAAATAAAAAAATAAATAAAAAATAAAAAATAAAAATCTGAAAATTCCGAAAAAAATTTCTATAAATAGAAGAGAAATGTAATGAAAAAAATAAAGAGAGATAAAGGAAAAATAGGGAGGAAGGAATTGAGAAAAATTTATTTTCTTCTTCTACGATAAGGAAATTTCTACTCGTATCATTCTTTCTTCGGCTTTCTTTCGAAAAATCCAGCAGCTTCACCACCCAAAAACCACCAGCCCTTGACCACTTTTGAGCCATCATTAACCCTCTCCCCCCCCCCCCCCAAAAAAAGCTCCAAAAATAGCTACTAAATCGTCAGTTTTGCAAGGTCGATTGAGGTTGCAAGTTGAGATTTGCCGCTCGAGTTTTCCATGGTCCGAAGGGTCCAGTTGAGAGCTATCCGATCATTGAGTGGTTGTAATTTAAATCCATAATCATCAATACAAAGGTTCACTTCTCTTTCTATTTTGTTTTTTTTCTCATTAATGTTTTGGGTCACTCTGTTTTAATATAACTTTGAGTATGATATGATCGAGTTCGCATCTGAGTGTGCTAAGATTAATTTGTTCTCATATTGAGTATTTGTTAAGATTAATATATTGTCCTTTTTAGTAGTTCATATGTTTAATTTTATTGATGAATATGTATTAATTCGTTACTTTTCTTGTTTATTCAATGAAGTAATGGCTTTCCATTTTAGCATGCTTTAGTTTCATTTTGATCTCCTATCTTAGTGACTAAATTGATCCTGCCTGTATCTATCTTTTCCTGCCATAAATTTAGTCTAATTTTAATTATTGGTTAGCAGTAAAATTATAAGAGATTAGGTTGGGCCATGATTGGTGTAAGACTTTAATTGAACTTCCCTAGCGTATTTATGGGCTAATTGTTGCACATGACCAAACATAAATAAACATTCACAAGCTAGCCAACTTTTTCCATAATTAATTTACTTCATTTCCTCCATAACAATATACATACCTCATGACCTTACAATAATGTCAAAATTAGTAATTGAATAATATTCGAACACCGTATCTTGATTTAGGCACAATTAATAATAAATCATCGTGACTATGGGTATGGTTCCTGTGGCATAGTCATGATACGTAAACCGCAATTCAAGTGCGCGTTTCACGCGACTTGACCATAACTTCAAATAATAATAAAAATAAACATGTTATAAATCGCGGGTGCGTTTCACGTGGCGCGGTTTGCAATGTATACCAAAACGACAAGTGTGCGACATCGTAACTTGTTCAAATAAATTCCATAAATATTAAAAAGCAGTAAAAGACAAAAATGCACAATGGGTTTAAAACATGTAATAAATCAGATAATTACGCCAAGTATTAATTGTTAAGCGACCGTGCTAAAACCACGAAACTCGGGAGTGCCTCACACCTTCTCCCAGGTTAACAGAATTCCTTACCCGGTCTTCTGTGTTTGCGGACCAAAAATAAGAGTCAAATTTCCTCGATTTGGGATTCTAAAATAAATCGGTGACTTGGGACATCATAAATTATTCCAAGTGGCGACTCTGAATAAATAAATAATCCTATTTTGAATAATGTCACTTAAATTGGAAAAACTCCCTATCCCCTATCCCCTCGGGAAAAAGGAGGTGTGACACATGCGACTTTGGCCAAAAACAATCTTAATAATTAATAAAGTATTATTAATTGTGTACACGTACGCGTGACATGATTCATGACACGCCAAACAAAACGAGTACACGTACGCGTGACTCGTTTCAAGATAATTCCATAATTACGAATAATCAAGCAATCTAAAAGCGGTAAAAGGTAAAATGCACATAGGTTCTAAAATACGTAATTAAAACAATTTATATAAGCCAGGTATGCTTAAAAGCGACCGTGCTAAAATCACGGAACTCGGGAATGCCTAACACCTTCTTCCGGGTTAACAGAATTCTTTACCCGGTCTTCTGGTTTCGGAGACTTTAAACATAGTCAATTTTCTCGATTTGGGATTTAAAATAAATCGGTGACTTGGGACACCATAAATTATTCCAAGTGGCGACTCTGAAATTGAATAAATAATCTTATTTCGAATAATATCATTTAAATTGGAAAACCCCGTTATCCCCTCGGGAAAAAGGAGGTGTGACAGCTCTGGCGACTCTGCTGGGGATCGAACCCTGAATCTCTGGTTCAGGGTTCAGAATTCGAGCTTATTAATGTGATATATACTTGGCTTTCTTGATTATTGATATTACTGTATTTGTGGGCCTAATGTGCTAATTGCCGCTCATTTACCGCTTTGATATTGTTTGAACTGTATTAAACTATCTTCTTATGGCTCCCTTCCGAGTCTTCTAAAAATATGGTGCACACGTACGCGTGGCCCAATTTTCTGTTAGAGGTCATACCAAATAGAACGAGGATGGATCAACAACTAGGCGGGTAGACTTTTGTGCTCCCGGTATATTGCCCCCACCTCGGCTCGAGCTATCCGCTTGGGTATGCCATGTCTAGAACACACCCCCAGGTTTAAACCTAGAATAACATAGCCTCATGCCGGATCCCTAGTAGGAACGTTTGTTTGTATCACGTGCATTTGACTTTGGGGACTCAACACAGGGGTTGGGTCCGTCTATGACAGGTGTATCCAAAATAAAATACCATCATGATGCATCTTACGTGCTATTTGTGTATTTATTTGTTTAGGCTTGCATGTTGATCGGCTAAGAAAAGAAAATCAAGAGAAAAAATAAGAATGAGGTAGGAGAGAAAATTTACCCGGTTCTGAAAAACCCGGTATTTGGAAGTGTCCCGAAACACTACCGAAATGTTTAAAACAAAAAAAAATGAAAAATAAATTTCAAAATGAGTCAATATCATGTTCTCCCAGTTATGTAAAAATTGGTCGAACTACGCGGGTCTGATTCTTACCGGATGTGAGATACGTAGGCAAACCCCATCGGTTCCGGCCCACAATTTTCAAAAAATCGAAAAACAATTTCCTTTACTTCCTTATTTAGAAAGTCTTTCTTTTAGACCCCACTTTTTAAAAAATACAAAAAATATTTTCTTTAATTTATTCTCAAAATCCAAAAATATTTTCATTCTTCTTTCGAAAATTGAAAAGAAAATTCAAGATCCAAAAATATTTTCTTTTTTCTTTAGAAGTTTTTCTTTCGAAATTCAAAAAAAAAAATATTTTTCTTCTTCTTTAGAAGTCTTTCTTTTCAAAAAAAAAACAAATCGAAATCCAAAAAAAAAAATTCTTTCTTCTTTATAAGTCTTTCTTTCGCAAATTAAAAATAAAATTCAAAATCCAAAAAAAAAAAAGATTTAGTTTATTTACTTTATTCCTGATCTTCCCGAACTATGCAAGATCTAATTCATGTTCTTACATGATACGTAGGCAACCCACATCAGGTTCGATCGAATGGTTTAAAAAGAGAGAGAGAGAAAAAAGGAAAAAGAAAGAGAATGTTCATTCTAACATGTTTGTTTACAAGAAGAGATAATAATAATAATTTCAAATAAAAGTTAAGCATTTATGAAAAGATAGCATGACAATAGGGGAGGTAAAATCTTCCTGAAAGCAATTAATTCTAATTAAAGCATGTAGAGGTGAAACTAGTAAATAGGAACTTAATCATATCAAGCACAACTTCATACTCAGTGAATATAAGGACCCAAGAATCCTAACAGGACAACTTTTCACAAATAAGTCCGAGCACGCACTCGTCACCTCGCATGCATGGACTACAGTCAACATAGAAGACTCAAATCCTAAGGGGAAAATCCCTCACACAAGGTTAGGCAAGATACTTACCTCGAACCAAGCTCAAACAATACGTAAGAATACCCTTTCCTCAATTATCCGACTCCGAATGGTCCAAATCTAACCAAACACAATTGCATATCATGAATACAACGATAATAGACTCATCTAATTAATGAAATTAATATTTTAACAAAAATTCCGAAATTTTCCCTAAAATGTTGACCCGGGCCCACGTCTCGGAATCGGGTAAAAATCACAAAATATGAACACACATTCACTCATAAGTCCAACCATATAAGAATTGCTCAAATCCGACCACAAATCCGCTTTCAAAACTCGAAATCTTTATTGAAGAAGTTCTTCCAATTTTTCCCAATTTCAACTCCAAAAATCTGAAACTAAATGGATAAAAAACCTATAGATTAATGGAATACAACCAAAAATGAGTTAGGAATCATTACCCCCAAAGCTTTCTCTGAAAATCCTTCAAAGAATCGCCTTCTCCCAAGCTCAAAATCAAAAATGTAGTGAAAATGAAATAACCCTCGATTTCAACCCCTTTCTGCCAAGCGATACTCGCACCTGCGACCATTTCTTGCACCTGCGCCTACCGCACTTGCGGTCTAACCAGTCGCACCTGCGGACGTCACTAACTCCCACAGTCTCCACACCTGCGAGCCTTCTGCGCATCTGCGGGCATCGCAGATGCGGAACTTCCTCGCACCTGCGACCCCAGGCCAACTCTCAATTCTCGCATCTGCGCTTCCATCTCCACATGTGCGAGTCCGCTGATGCGCACAAATTCTCCGCACCTGAGGAGACTGCCACGTCCAGCTCTTCTCGCACCTGCGCCTCATTCTTCGTACTTGCGACCATCGCACCTGCGCCCAAGGTCTGCGGTGCGATTACACCAGAAGTCAGACCTACCCAAAACCATGGAAATCATCTGCAACTTGTCCGAAAAATACTCGGGGCCCTCGGGACCCCGTCCAAATATACCAACAAGTTCTATACCCTAACATGGACCCGCTCAAGGTCTCAAATCACATCAAACGACATCGAAACTACGAATCACATCATGAATCGAACTTATAAATTTTTCAAATCTTTCAACTTCTAAAACCAGTGTTGAAACCTATCAAATCAACTCGGAATGACGTCAAATTTTGCAGGCAAGTCCCAAATAATATATTGGAGCTGTTCCAACTCTCAGAATCGCATTCCGACCCTGATATCAAAAAGTCCACTTCCAGTCCAAATCTCCAAAAAATCGACTTTTGCCATTTCAAGCCTAAATCAGCTACAGACCTCGAATTTACAGTCCGGACATGCTCCTAAGTCTAAAATCACCCAACGGAGCTAATGGAACCGATGGAACTCCATTCCGGAGTCGTCTTCACATAATTCCGACTACGGTCAAAATCCTAAGACTTAAGCTTCCGTTTTAGGGACTAAGTGTCCCAAATCACTCCGAAACATCCGGTAACCAAATTCAATCATGCACGCAAGTCAATACATATAATATGAAGCTTCTCAGGGCCCTATGCTGCCGAACGAGACTTAAATTCTCAAAACGACCGTCCGGGTTGTTACACCTTTTGAATTTTTAAATTTTAAATTAATTGGTTACTCTATTTGAATTAAAAAATATAGATATCTTATAATTAGCTACAATAAGAAGAAGAAGAAAAACTACTCATTCAAATTGGCGAGTAGTTTCAAGTTGGAGTTATAGAAATTTAAAAACATAAATTGCCAATTCAAATTGGGGAATAGTTTTAACTTGGAGTTTTAAAATTATTTTAAAATAATTAAAAGAAAATAAAGAAATAAAAAAACTTTGAATTCAAATTGGGGAGTAGTTTTTTCCTAATATAGTAGTCTCTCTCCCTCTCTCTCCCTCTCTCTCTCTCTCTCTCTCTCTCTCTCTCTCTCTCTCTCTCTCTCTATATATATATATATATATATATATATATATATATATATATATATATATATATATTAAATTAAAAATAATTATGCATATTGGTAGTTCTTTTATAAAAATAATAAAAAAATGCTTATATCTTTATACTTTTGATTAATTTAAAATTATAATTTAGTAAAAAATATTGTCACACCTCTTTTTGCACCAAAAGATATGTATTATAGATTATTATGGGTTAAAGAGTTTTTCTAATTAAAGTGACAAATTTGAGTATGGATTATTTTATTTATAGAGTCGCCACTTGGAATTGATTTTTGGATGTTCCAAGTCACCTTTTATTTGAATCCGTAGTCAAAGGAAGGTTTGACTCTATTATTAATGGTCTGCGAAAATAAAGTACGGGTAAGGAATTTTATTGACCGGGGAGAAGGTGTAATGCATTCCCCGAGTCCCGTAGTTTTAGTACGGTCACTTTATTGACTACATTTGACTTATATTATTTTTGAATAATATGTGTTTTATTGGTTCTCATGTTTTACCTATGTCCGCTTTTATTACTTGATTAGATTTATAACAATTATCTTGAAATAAGTCACGCGTACGTTTACTCATTTTTGTTTGGCGTCAAGAATCATATTACGCGTACGTGTGCACAATAAATAACACATTTATTATTATTCGAATTTGATTGGTCAAGTCACGTGAACGCTCACTTGTATAATTTTCCTAAACTAATTTGAAATTATTGTAAGACCAAGAGTTTATGGATAGAAAATTATTTGGAAGTCGAGAAATATATTAGTTATTTAAAGTATTGACAAGTTATCCACACTTAGAAATATTTATAACTTACTACTCTATCTTTGAAATTAGGAGACATTTATACATTATGGAATAATGAGCTAATTATTAGTCTAGGGACAAAATTATTAGGCCTGACAGATTTATACTCAATCCAATCTATGTCTAATTCTTTCTTTCCTATTAAATATCGTATGTAATGACCCAACCGGTCATCCATGCTCCGGAAGTATCATGCCGACCTATCACATGTGTTAGACTTCAGCACAATTCAGCTAGATAATAGCTTGGGTTGAAGAGTAGCCAGTTGCCATTGTTGATAAACAAGTTCGCCAGTTAAGGTCCAAGAGGATTTCTGCAGTAAAAGTCCAGTGGAGGGGCCAACCAGTCGAGGAAGCGACTTGGGAGGCCGAGGAAAATATGCGGAGCAGATATCCACACTTATTCAGCACTTTAGGTATAATTCTAAACCCGTTCGAGGACGAACGTTTGTTTAAGAGGTGGAGAATGTAATGACCCAACTGGTCATTTTGACTTTTAGAACACCGTTCCCTAAAATAAAACTTCTCGTATGTGCTTTTAATGATTTATGACTTGCGGGGATGGTTGGTTCGGGATTTGAAAGTGTTTGGGTTGAAATCGAAACACTTGGTTCCTTAAGTTGGCTTTAAAGGCCAAGTTTAACTTCGGTTAATATTTTGAGAAAATGACCCCGGAATAGAATTTTGACGATTCCAACAGCTCTGTATGGTGATTTTGGACTTAGGAGCGTATTCGAAATTTGATTTGGAAATCCGTAGTTAAATTAGGCTTGAAATGGATAAAATAGGAATTTAAGTTTGGAAGTTTAACCGGGGAGTTGACGTTTTGATACCGGAGTCAGAATCCAGTTCTGAAACTTTTCATAGCTCCGTTAGGTCATTTATGACTTGTGTGCAAAATTTGAGGTCAATCGGATTTGATTTGATGTGTTTCGATATCGAATGTAGAAGTTGGAAATTTTAAGTTTTATTAAGCTTGAATTGGAGCATAATTCTTGGTTTTAGCATCGTTTGATGTGATTTGAGGTTTCAAATAAGTTTGTATGATGTTTTAGGACTTGTTGGTGTATTTAGTTGAGGACCCGAGGGCCTCGGGTGAGTTTCAGATGGTTAACAGATCAAGAATTGAAGCTGGGAGACTGTTGAAGTGAGTTTGCTGTTTTTGGCTGATCTGGTTTTTTTTCCTTTATCTGTCAAAATTGGACTCCATGACCGAGGTGCAAAATCGGACTCCATGTCTGAGGTACAAAATCAGACTCCATGACCGAGGTACAAAATCGGACTCCATGACCGAGGTCCAGGACCAAGATCCATGATCGAGCTCCATGATCGGACTCCATGATCGAGCTTCATGATCGGACTCCATGATCGAGCTCCATGATCGAGGTCCAGGGCCGAGCTCCATGATCGAGGTCCATGATCGAAGGCAGCCTGGACAGATCTGTAAGTTATAAAAACAGGGGACTTCGTCCCATTTGCCATTTTTGACGAATTGGATCTTGAGGAGAGGCGATTTTGATATATTTTCAAGGAAAAGCATTGGGGGTAAGTGATTCTAACTCGGATTTGGTCAATATACACAAATATATCATTGTTTTCATCATTTAATTAGTGTTTTGAGATTGAAATTTGGGAAATTTTTAGAAATCTCATAGAAACGACTTTTTGAGATTTTGGTATCGATTCGAAGTCGGATTTGAGTGAAACTGGTATGGTTAGACTCATAATTGAATAGGTTATTGGATTTCGTAACTTTCGCTGGATTTCGAGACGTGGGCCCTACGGACGAAGTTTTAATTAATTTCGAGATTTTATTAAAAATGTAGTATTTTCTTATAGAATTGATTCCTATAAATTTTAGTGATTGTATCGAATTATTTTTGGTTAGATTCGAGCCAATCGAAGTTGGATAGTCGAGGAAAAGGCCTACTAGTGGATTAAATTGGAGCAAGATGAGGTAAGTCTCTTGTCTAATCTTGTGAGGGATAAATTACCCCATAGGTGACTAAATTAAATAATTGTTGCTAATTGCGGGGGCTACGTACGCACGAGGTGACGAGAGTCCGTGCGTAGCTACTATTAATGCTAAAGTCCGAGTAGTTTAGGACTCAAAGCATGAATAACTTGTGTAAAGTTTATTCTTTATTAAATTAAATTATTTGATATATATATTGTGAATTGTTAGGGAAGATATTAAAAGATGGAATCTCATATGCTTAATTTTCTATTTTAATTAATTAATTGTTAAAAGAAATTGTTCATCCTCTCGAATTGATCTCATAATAAATATACTCTCCTTTCGGAGGTACATAAGAAAATGTCCTCTTTTCTTGTGGAGCGGGCCGAACGCCTCTGAAGGATAGATGCATCTATGGATCGTATCGCATGTCCCTCGGCAATGTACACGACACTCTGGATCAGGCCGTACGACCTCGGCAAAAATCGTGCTTAATAATAATAATGATTACACGATACTTGGACAGTTTATTACAACTTGTAAAGCTATTTGATAAATTGGAAAATTATTGGAATTGAAAGATTTAATTAATAGGTTGGAAATTCTTGCATTTGAAGGATTTTTATTATTTCTGCTAATTGAATAAAAATTATTTTTAACTCTATGAATCATGCTGATTTAAATAATTATAATTTATTCTATTTATTATTGTTGACCCTTAATGAATGTTAAAGTCGGCCATCTCGTCTATACCACTTCGAGATTAGGCTTGATACTTACTGGCTACACGTTGTTTACGTACTCATGCTACACTTGCTGCACTTTTTGTGTAGGATCTGAGACAGATACTAGTGGAGGACCTATCATCGCACATCCTCGTTATCCAATGGCGTAGTGATGAGCTGCTTTTTTGAGCCATCCTGCAGCTACCAGTGCCTCTTCTTGTTTTTTTAATTCTGTCTATTTTTATTTCAGACAAAATTAGAATTCCTTTTTTTGCTCCACAAGCTGGCCAATATCCACAACAATTGGTTGTAGGGCATCAGACGCCTCAACCTTTTTATTCAATTTAGCCTGCATGTCATGGATATCTGAGCCAAATTGGTCTATCTCTTGCCTGAGCTCAGTTCTTTCGTCTATCAGTTGTTCTGCTATATTTGACAAATCATTACATAGAACCCCATGAAATTTTATCAGTTGAGCTTGTTCTTCTAGCCAAGATTGGCTCACGATATCTGCTTCTTCAAAGTAATCTTCTTGTGGGAACTCGCTCTCTTCGTCGAGTTGAGGTTCTTCTTGGAAATTGGCCATTAATTCATCTATTCTAGCCTGGAGTATTTTGATCGCTAAGGCATCAAGAACTTGTTGCTCGGTTACTTGCCTTATCATGTCCATAATAGCCTTTTGATTTTCATCTTGTTGCTCGGCTACTTGCCTCATTATGTCCATAATACGAGCATCGCGTTCCATATCCTCCACTTCATTACTCCTATCAAACTCATAAATATTATAATAAGAGCTCTGAGGATAACAAGAATTAGGACAACCATCCCAATGGCCACCTTGACAACCATACACATTACAAAAATTTCACACATCAGATTGAGATACACAATTGTGCCACAAGTGTGGTCCTCCATAATATAGATAAGGATCACCATAATAAGAATAACTAATATTCGACCAATTATCATTCCAAGATGCCATATCAACAAAGATAGTAAATATTAAACTAAGATAAAAATTTAAAAACTTGAATAGACAAAGAGTAAAAATCTAATCTAGTAGACTAGTTAATTTCTAAGTCCCCGGCAACAGCGCCAAAAACTTGTTGTTCCCAAATGCACACGCAAGTACACGTGGTCGTACAAGAAATATAGGATTGTAAGTCCAGATATCGTACCCACAGGGACTTGTGATTAACCATCAACTAAATTAAACCAAATAATTAATCTATTCAAGCGAATCCTAACGTATGAATATTTAACTAAAATTAATCTAAAGTAACAAATTAAGAGATTAAAGAAAACAATGACAAGCTTAAAGACAAATTCAATGTGAGTGAATATTCTAGAGCTATGGGTTATCTAACAATCCCGTTGAGTTTTTCACTTAAATCGTCTAATTAATTTATCTGGTTTATTAGGTGACAGAGTTAATATTGCTCGTAGCCTTCTCCCGAAGTACTACTCGCATATTCAAGCTAATCTAACGCCTATATTCTTATGGAATTAGAATTAATAAGAATGCATTAATAATTCCTGTATAGTAACTAAGCAAGGCGATTAGGTATATTCATATCCTAACCGCAAATCCCTCCCCCTCCCCCCAGAGTTAAGATCTTTCTCTACTCAATCTTATATACAATCTAGAATTCCCTCTCCCGAGTTCAATCCTATATTCATAGATAGTATTCAATTGGTGATCAAGAAATCAAATAATTAAACGCAAGATTGAATAAATAAACCAATATGATAAAATATTAAGAACAATTTAAACTTCAAACTACAACGTTCATGTAGCAACCAACAACTCTAGAACTAATAAACTATGAGATTAAAGGAAGAGAAAAGAAGAAAAACTAGTTGAAAGCCTCCTCCAAGCGTGGTGTGTGTTCCTCCACGTGAATTCTTGCCTCCGGTCGCAAAACGCCGCTAAAAATGGTGTTTAATCACTATTTATATGTGTAGGGAAGAGACCTAGACGAAATAACCAAGCCCAAAATTAAATAGGAGACAAAGTAGGCTTTAAAAAACCGGAACACACTCGCCACAGGCCTCGCGGCGCGAGGCAAAACGCGATATTCACCTCGCTACACACTGTGCGTCGCAACCTCTGACGCGAGCTCCTCCTCGCTTTAGCCTGCGTATCGCTAGCTCCATAGCGAGCTTTAATCCTCGCGTCGCATGCTCTATAGCGAGCAAATATTCTCGCGTCGCCCAACTGCTTAGCTTCAATTCAATTTTTGCTGCCTAACTTTTCAAACTCTTTTCTCATTCTCGTTTCTTGCTTTTTGGTTCTTTTTCAGTTGTTCTCCTTTCTTTGTTTTGATTTTATTTGTAATGTTAAACTTTATTCCTTGTATATTCAATAATCAAATAATCATAGCTCCATTCTTATCGTGTATAAAATACAGATAAAATCTCTACTTTGCTCCTAATTTCGTCTTCAACGTACCTACACATAAAATAAACTCAATTAAGCACAAATATAGTATAGTTTAGCATTAAAGTCCCAAAATGTAAAATAAGTACTGCACTAAAAATATGGAATTATAGCCAAACATCACTAGCCCAAAATGATGATATGATGTATCAATAAATAACAACAGAGACTGAGATATGATATGCAATGAATGAATATGACTGAGTATGAAATTAAAGTTTAAACATATAATTCGACAGTGAAAATGACCTCAGTAGGTCCCAATAATACCAACATTTGCCTAAGCATGATTTCTAACATGAGTCACAACTCAGTTTCTCTAACACATAAAAATACACGAAAAAATACAAGTCAATTGACTATACAGCTCTACGGAATCAACCGAGTGTCAATTTCTATGGTGCACGCCCACACGCCCGTCACCTAGCATGTGCGTCACCTCCAAATAATTCACATACCACGTATAACTAGGGTTCATACCCTCAGCTCCAAGATTAGAGATGTTACTTTCCTCGAACAAGCTGAATCCACAGCCGAGCAAGCTAAACAATACTCCGAAAATTCCATTCTGCGTGTATCAACCTCCATACGCCTTCATATCTTCTCAACTCAAGCCAAACGATTTGTATCTATTCAAACAACGTGCAAATTAATCAAAATATACTCCAATGCTTACAATTTAACAATTTATAAAAATTACCAACTCCGCTCGAAAAATCGTCAGTGGGGCTCACATCTCGGAATCTGACAAAACTCATAAAATCTGACAACACATTCAATTACGAGTCCAACCATACTAGTTTTACTCAAATCCGATTCTGAATCGGTATTCAAATCCCAAAAATTCGTTTTATGAAATTTCTACAATTTCCCCCAAATTTTCATCTCAAAATACTGATTAAATGATGAAAACAATGATATATTCATGTATATTAACCAAATCCGAGTTAGAATTACTTACCCCGATGAATTTCTTAAAAATCCCACGAAACATCGCCACAAACCGAGCTCCCAAAGTCCAAATATGAAAAATGAGATGAAACCTTCGTTAATATAGTTCAAAATCTGATCCCCATTGTGTTGACCGCACATTTCTTTTGCAGCCGCACATCCCAGGTTCTGCGGCCCCAATCCAAATTATGTGATCGCACTTTAGCAGCTCCAAAGGACTACAAGTTTCTTTTTTGAATCATCTCCAAATTCTTTATAGATTAAAAGATATAAGCTTCCGAAGTCGGACCATCAAACCTGTAGAATCTCCTTTCTGCGGCCGCGAGAGAAATTCTGCGGTCCGCACATTTCTTCTGTGGTCCACACTTTTCCTCTGCGGTCCACACGTTTCCTCTGTGGTCCTCACTTTTACTTTGCCTCAGCACTCCAAAATGTGCCCCATAACATCAGAGTGCCGAAATGCCCAGACTTACTCAAAACTCACCCCATGACACACCCTGGACCTCGTTCGAATGTACCAACAAGTCCTAAAACATGATACGAACTTAGGCGAGCCCTCAAATCACATCAAATAACATAAAAAACACAAATCGCACTCCAATTCAAGCCTAATGAAAACTAGTAATTTTTAACTTCTACATTCAATGCCGAAACCTATCAAATCAAGTCCGATTGACCTCAAATTTTGCACACAATTCATAAATGAGATAACGAAGCTATTCCAATTTCCAGAATTGTATTCCAATCCTGATATCAAAAATTCAACTCCACGGTCAAACTTCCAACTTAAATTTCTATTTTTAGTCATTTCGAGCCCAATTCAACTACTGACTTTCAAATAATTTTCTGGACACGCTCTTAAGTCCAAAATCGGCATACGGAGCTATTAGAATCATCAAAACTCTATTCTGGGGTCGTTTACACGTAAGTCAATATCCGGTCCACATTTTCAACTTAAGCTTTAAACCTTGAATTTCATTCTTCCAAACTAACTCCGAAATACCTGAAAAACCAAAACCGACAATTCACACAAGTCATAATATATCGTATGAAGCTATTCAGGACTTCAAATAGTAGAAAGGAGCAATAATGCCCAAAATGACCGATCGGATCGTTACATCGGAGTCCCCTTCTATCCTTACTATGTTGTTTTTCCTTATTTTATTTAGAATCTAATGTGTAGAGATGCTTAGTATTTTCTCTTAGAAGCTTGTGACTTATTTCCACCAGGTTTTGGAAGTTGTAATTATTAAATGGCAGTTTTATATTTATATATCATGTGTTGAGATTGGAGTTGAGTTTATTATTCATTGATTTCACAAATTGTTAGGCTTACATAGTCTTAGAGACTAGATGCCATCACGACCTCCTACGGAGGGAAAAATGGGTTCGTGACAAGTTGGTATCAGAGCACTAGGTTCATAGGTGTTATGAGTCACAAGAAGGTTTAGTAGAGTCTCGCGGATCAGTACGGAGACATCTGTACTTATCTTCGAGAGGCTATGGAACTGTTAGGAAAAGTTTCACTTTCTTTGATTCCTTATCGTGCGAGATTTTGACTCCGGACTCTAAACCTCTGTCTTTCTATTCTCTCATAGATGGTGAGGACACGTACACCTGGATCGGACAATCAGAAATCCGCACCCCCTGCTAGAGCCGCGAGACGCCGGGGCCGGGGTAGAGGCCGAGGGTGTCCATGTGGTGCAGCCAGAGTACCCATACGAGCTACTACAGAGGAGCCACCAGTAGCTCCAGTTTGAGGACAGTCACCCGAGTCACTTGTTGCCACACCATCCCTCCAGGAGACTCTAGGACAATTTTTGAGCATGTTCAGCACCTTAGCTCAGGCAGGGTTGATACCGCTTGCTCCTTCCATATCCAAGGCTGGGGAAGGGGCACAAACTCCCGTCGCTGGTACCCCGGAGCAACGGGTTCAGGTGGACCAAGATCCAGAGATTATACTGATACAGCTGGTAGATCCAGTTCAGCCCGAGGTTAGGGCTGCAGCTTCTGAGGCGGAGCAGTTCAGGCTCGAGAGGTACAAGAAGTAACACCCACCTACTTTCAGTGGCCTGGCATCAGAGGATGCCCAGAGTTTTCTTTAGGAGTGCTACCGTATCCTCCGTACTATGGGATTTCTTTCACTACATTCCATCTTAGAGGAGCAGCCTATCAGTGGTGGCATGCATACGAGTTGGATAGTCCTGCTAAGGCAGCTTCACTCACTTGGACTCAGTTTTCAGATATGTTCTTGAGGGAGTATGTTCCCCAGAGTCTCAGAGATACTTGGCGCGTAGTGTTTGAGCAGTAGTGCCAGGGTTCTATAACCGTGTCAGAGTATGCGTTCCGATTTAGTGATTTGGCTAGGATGCATAAGCCTTGGTTGTTACTATTCGAGAGCAGGTTCGTTGGTTTATTGAGGGGATCAACCCCAGCATTAGATTGAGCATGGCCCGAGAATTGGAGATGGATATTGCATATCAGCATGTAGTGGGGATTGATAGGAGGTTAGAGGGCATGCTGACTCAGGAGAGAGAGGCCAAGATGTCTCGAGAGCAAGGCACTTACAGTGGTACTCGTGCCCCAGCTATAACTCGTCAGGCTGAGGTTATATGGGCCGCCATGTTCATTCATCACTTCCAACCGCCAGCGGTGCTCCGACCACTACTAGGCCCCTGGATCCTTTAATGCACTGCCAGTGTCTAGTGTGCCTCACGTACGGGGTGCTTCCAGTGGTCAGTCCAGTCAATTAGGCCCGATCCAGTCACAGCAGCCACGTCCTCCAAGAGCTTGTTTTGAGTATGGCGACACTCGTCATTTAGTGAGGGATTGCCCCAGATTCAGGAGGGGTGCACCTCCACAGATTTCTCAGACAGCGCGTGCTCCACTGGGTCCTCAGGCTATGATTACAGCACCAGCTACTGCCCCACCTGCATAGCCAGCTAGAGGTGGAGGTCGTTCAGGTAGAGGTCGCCCTAGAGAGGGAGGCCATGCCAGATATTACACCCTTCCTGCTAGGATAGAGAAAGTTGTATCAGATTCTGTTATCACAGGTACTGTTTTGCTCTGTGATAGAGATGCATCAGCCTTATTTGATCTATGCTCCACTTATTCCTATGTGCCATCTTATTTTGCTTCGTATTTGGGTATATCTTGTGATTCTCTAAGTTCACCTGTTTATGTATCTACACCCGTTGGTGATTCCATTATTGTTGGCCGTGTGTATCAGTCGTGTTTGATTGTTCTTAGTGGTTTTGAGACTAGAGCCAATTTATTATTGCTCAGTATGGTGGATTTCGATGTTATTTTGGGCATGGACTAGTTGTCGCCCTATCATGTTATACTTGATTATCATTCTAAGATGGTGACATTGGCTATGCTAGGTCTACCGCGACTAGAGTGGAGAGGTATCATAGATCACATTCCTAGCAGGGTTGTTTCATTTCTGAAATCTCAGCGAATGGTTAAGAAGGGGTATGATGCGTATTTGGACTATGTGAGAGATATTAGTGTTGATACTCCTAGTGTCGAGTCAGTTCCTGTAGTGAGGGATTTTGTAGACGTATTTCCAATGGACCTTCTGGCATGCCGCCCGACAGAGATATTGACTTTGGCATTGATTCGTTACTGGGCACTCAGCCCATTTCTATTCCACCTTATTGTATGGCCCCAGTAGAGTTGAAGGAGTTAAAGGAACAGTTGCAAGAGTTGCTTGATAAGGGCTTCATTCGGCCCAGTGTGTCACCATGGGGTGCTCCTGTCTTGTTTGTGAAGAAGAATGATGGTTCTATGCGAATGTGTATTGATTATCGCTAGTTGAACAAGGTTACAGTGAAGAACATGTATCCATTGCCACGTATTGATGACCTATTTGATCAGCTTCAGGGTGCCAGAGTGTTCTCTAAGATCGAATTGCGATCAGGCTACCATCAGTTGAAGATTCGGGAGCCAGATATCCCGAAGACTGCTTTCAAAACTCGGTATGGTCATTACGAGTTCCTTGTGATGTCTTTTGGGCTGACCAACGTCCCAGCAGTATTCATGCACTTGATGAACAGTGTATTTCAGCCCTATCTTGACTCCTTCGTCATTGTGTTTATCGACGACATTCTAGTGTACTCCTGGAGTCAGGAGGATCATGAGCAACACCTAAGGAATGTGCTTCACACCTTGAGAGAAAAGAAGTTGTATGCAAACTTTTCGAAGCTTGAATTCTGGAAAGATTCTGTGGCATTTTTGTGTTATGTAGTATCGAATGAGGGGAACAAGGTAGACCCGAAGAAGATTGAAGCAGTGCAGAGTTGGCCCAGACCATCCTCAACTATGGAGATCCGAAGTTTTCTTGGCTTGGCGGGGAGTTAGCAACCATTATTCATGCCTTGAAGATCTGGCGGCACTATTTGTATGGTGTTCCTTGTGATGTTTTCACCGATCACCGGAGTTTACAGCACCTGTTTAAACAAAAGGATCTTAACTTGCGGCAACGGAGGTGGTTGGAGTTGCTTAAGGATTATGACATCACTATTCTCTATCATCCCGGGAAGACCAATGTGGTGGCCGATGCCTTGAGTTGCAAGGCGGAGAGTTTGGGCAGTTTAGCATATCTACCAGTAGCGGATAGGCCTTTAGCCTTGGATGTTCAGGACTTGGCCAACCAGTTTGTTAGATTGGATGTTTCCGAGCCGAGCATAATTTTGGCTTGTGTGGTTTCTCAGTCTTCTCTTTATGATCGCATCAGGGAGCGTCAATATGATGACCCACATCTACTTGTCCTTAAAGACACGGTTCAGCACGGTGATGCCAAGGAAGTCACTATTGGAGATGACGGTGTATTATGGATGCAAGGCAGGCTATGTGTGCCTAATGTAGATGGTTTGCATGAGTTGATCCTCCAGGAGGCTCACAGTTTGCGGTACTCCATTCATCCAGGTGCCGCGAAGATGTATTAGGATTTGAGGCAACACTATTGGTGGAGGCGGATGAAAAAGGATATAGTGAAATATGTAGCTCGTTGCCTAAATTGTCAGCAGGTGAAGTATGAGCATCAACGACCGGGTGGATTGCTCCAGAATATGGAGATTCCAGAGTGGAAATGGGAGAGGATCACTATGGATTTTGTTGTTGGGCTCCCACGTACTCAGAGGAAGTTCGATGCGGTTTGGGTGATTGTGGATAGATTGACCAAGTCAGCTCATTTCATTCCTGTGGTCACTACTTACTCTTCAGAATAGCTAGCTCAGGTTTACCTCTACGAGATTGTCAGGCTTCATGGTGTACCGGTATCTATCATCTCTAATCGGGGTACGCAGTTTACATCACGGTTCTGGAGAGTCGTACAACATGAGTTGAGTACATCATTTCACCCTCGGACGGACAGACAGTCTGAGCGCACTATTCAAATATTAGAGGATATGCTTCGTGCGTGTGTGATTGATTTTGGGGGTGCTTGGGATCAGTTCTTTCCCCTTACGGAGTTTTCCTACAACAATAGTTATCAGTCAAGCATTCATATGGCGATGTATGTGGCTTTGTATGGTAGACAGTGTCGGTCTCCAGTGGGTTGGTTCGAGCCGGGTGAGGCTAGGCTATTGGGTACAGACTCGGTTCAGGATGCCTTGGAGAAAGTTAAATTGATTCAGGATCGACTTCGTACAACCCAGGCATTAGAGTTACGCGGATTGGAAGGTTCGCGACATTGCATTCATGGTTGGGGAGCGAGTTTTTCTCTAGGTTTCTCCCATGAAGGGTGTTATGAGGTTCGGAAAAAAGGGCAAGTTGAGCCCTAGGAATATCGGGCCTTTTAAGATTCTTGAGATGGTTGGAGAGGTGGCTTACAGACTTGCACTGCCACCTAGTCTCTCTGCAGTTCATCCTGTATTCCATATTTCCATGCTACGGAAGTATCACGGCGATCCGTCTCATGTGTTAGACTTCAGCTCAGTCCAGTTGGACAAGGACCTATCTTATGTGGAGGATCCAGTGGCCATTTTGGACTGGCAGGTTCGAAAGTTGAGGTCGAAGAGCATCGCTTCAGTGAAGGTTCAGTGCAGGGGTCATCCGGTCGAGGAGGTGACTTGGGAGACCGGGCATGATATGTGTAGCTGTTATCCTCATCTGTTCACCACTTCAGGTATGTCTCTATACTCGTTCGAGGGCGAACGTTCGTTTTAAGAGGGGGAAGGATGTAATGACCCGGCCGGTCATTTTGAGAGAATTAGCCATGAACCCCTATTTATTGCTCCCTCTACTTTAGTTAGTGGTTATGTAACTTGCCGGGAGGATTTGTTTTTGGTTTCTGAGTGAAATGGGACACATAGTCCCTAAAATGGAAGCTTAAGTTATAGGAATTGATCGTAGTTCAAACTGTGTGAAGATGACTCCGAAATGGAGTTTTGATGGTTCCAATACCTCCGTAGGGTGATTTTGGTCTTAGGAGTGTGTTCGGATGTCGAATTAGAGGTCCGTAGGTAATTTTAGCGTTAATTGGCGAAAGTGGAAATAGGATGATTTTGGAGAAGTTTGACCAGGAGTGGACCTTTTGATATTGGGATTGAATTCTGATTCCGAAAGTTGGAATAGGTCCGTAAGGTAATGACTTGTGTGCAAAATTTGAGGTCAATCGGACTTGATTTGATAGGTTTCGATGTGGGATGTAGAAGTTTGAAACTTTGAAGTTCAATAGGCTTGAATCGATGTGTAATTCGTGTTTTTAACGTTGTTTGATGTGATTTAAAGGATCGACTAAGTTCGTGTGATGTTTTAGGACTGGTTGATATTTTTGGTTGAGGTCCCGGGGGCCTCGGGTGAATTTTAGATGGTTAACGGATCATTTTTGGACTTAGAAGATTTTCTGCTAATGGGTTGATTCTAGTGTAATCGCACCTGCACAAGGCTAACTGCAGAAGCGAGCTAAGGAGCGCAGAAGCGGGATTTGAGGATGTGGCCAGGGATCACAAGTGCAAGGTAAATGCCGCATCTGCGATCCCGCAGATGCACTTGAAGTTCCGCAGAAGCGGAGAGTGAGCTGGGAGGGGGAGTTCGCAGAAGCAGACAATGTTCGTAGAAGCACACTCGCATGTGTGGCCTTTTATGCGCAGAAGTGGACCCACGTGTTTTAAGTCAAGTCCGCACCTGCAATGGAAGTTCCGTAGGTGCGGCATCGCAAGTGTGATTGTGGGTCCGCAGGTGCGAGATCACTGGGCAGAAAAGGGGAAATTACGAGGTTTTGATCTCATTTTCACTTTGGGACTTTGAGATCTCGGATTTAGGTGATCATTTGAAGGATTTTCAGAGGAAACCATTGGGTAATGATTTTTAACTCGTTTTTGGTTAAATTCTACTAATCTATCGTTAATTTCTTCATTTAATTAAGGATTTGGGTTGAGAAATTTGGGGGAAAAGTTGGAAAGTTCTTCAACCGCATTTTGGGATTTTGATTGAGATTTTGATATTAGATTTGAGTAATTTTGGTATGGGTGAACTCGTGGTTGAATGGGTGTTCGTATTTCATGGCTTTTACCCGATTTCGAGACGTGGGCCTAGGTCGACTTTTTGGGGCGATTTTTCGATTCTTTGCTAAAGTCATAGATTTATGGTTTAAATTTGTCTCTTGTAGCTTTATTCATGATATGTAATTGCTTTTGGCTAGAGGTAAGTGACTTGTCTAATTTGTGTGAGGGAAATCCCCTTAGGATTTGGTATTGTTGTAACAATTTGTGATATGTGAGTGCCGTGTACGCGAGGTGACGGGTGCGTACACGGGCTGATTATGGAAAATTCAGTTCTTGATGATTTGTCATCTTTTCAAATACATTAACTGAGTTGTTTTCTTTTAAAATACATTAATTGAGTTTCCTTAGCATATATAGTAATCATGTTTAGTCTAGCATTGCATGTCTACGTGCCTTAACTCTTACTTGAAATTTGTGCAACATGCTTAGTTGAACTACCTGCTTTACTTGATTTGAATTAAATCTTTAACTGTAAGATTCTTGCTGAAAATTTGTGTTTTCCTTCGATTACCTACTGCATATTTACTTTGGGACTATGAGGTGTTTACTCGGGGGATCCCCCTGTACTGCATAATTACTTTGGGACTACGAAGCGTTTACTAGGGAGATCCCACTGTACTGCATATTTACTTTGGGACTACGAGGCATTTACTCGGGAGATCCCCCTTGTCTTGCACATTTACTTTGAGACTACGAAGCAATACCTCGGGAGATCCCCTCTATCTTGCATATTTACTTTGGGACTACGAGGCGGTACCTCGAGAAATCCCCCATGTCGTTCATATTTACATTTGGGACTACGGGGCAGGTAACTCGGGAGCGCCCCTGTTCTTTACCTCTATTTACTGTGCTAATATTTTTTGAAACTTCTTATTGTTTAAATTCTCAGTCACTTCAAATTATTATATCTTTTTCCTTACTTTTCTTTTACACCAGTAGGGCCATGACCTGACCTCATCACTACTTTACCGAGGTTAGGCTTGGCACTTACTAGGTAACGTTGTGGCGTACTCATACTACACTCTGCACATCGTTTTGTGGAGATCCAGGTTCTTCCCACCAGACCAGATACCAGTGAGTTAGACCACACATAAAGACTTCAAGGTATATCTGCCGGCGTCGGCAGACCTCGGAGTCCCCCTCTATCCTTACTATGTTGTTTTCCTTATTTTCTTTAGACTCTAATGTATAGAGATACTTAGTATTTGCTCTTAGAAGCTTGTGACTTATTTCCGCCAGGTTTTGGGCGTTGTAATTATTGAATGGCAGTTTTATATTTATATATCATGTGTTTATATTGGAGTTCAAATTATTATTCATTGATTCCGCAAATTGGTAGGCTTACCTAGTCTTGGAGACTAGGTGCCATCACAACGACCTACGGAGAGAAAATGGAGTCATGACATGCGTGGACTTTACCCCACCTGCGGGCGCGCATGTGCGGGTTGAGGAGCGCGTAAGAGGAAGTGGTCTGGGGCTGGAAGATTGCAAGTGCAGATGTTATAGCGCACCTGCGGAGCCATAGGTGCGGTCCTGGTCGCACAGGTGCGGAAAGTTTCTCGAGCTAGGGAGTCCGTAGATACGGGCAGTTTCTGTAAAAACGGATGCGCATCTGCGATTGAGGGCTGCAGAAGTGGAAAGCTGGCATCTTGGGGGAAAGTCGCATCTGCGAGGTAGCTTCCGCAAAAGCTGAGCCGCAGAAGCGCAAAGAGTTCCGCAAATGCAGAAAATCAATTGAGCAGAATATATATGCTAGCTAATGCAGGAGTTGCTCATTTCATCTCATTTTTCTCTCTTGGAGCCGACTTTGGGGCGATTTTGGGGATCTATTTCATCCACCTCTTGGGGGTAAGTGTTTCTAAACCAATTTTGATTATATTTCATGAACACATATGGAATTTTAACATGGAAATTGGTACAAATTGGGGGATTTTGAAAGAAACCTAGAATTTGGTAATTTGGATTTTTGACCACGAAATTGGACATGGAATTGGGAATAAATTATATATTTGAGTTCGTAATGTTATGGGTAATGATTATCTTCAAAAATTTTCGGAATTTGGGCAGGTGGATTCGAAGGTTGACTTTATTCTTTTCAAGAGGAGTTGGGAATTGTTATAAGTTAATTAATTATGGGTAATAGGGTATATATTTATGGATTTGCACATTTGTTTGACTAGTTTTGGAGATACGGGCTTCGGTTTGAGGTGTTTGAGAGGTGTTGGTGCCGCTTATGTAACTTCAGAGCGAGGTAAGTCTCTTGTCTAACTCTCTGAGGAGCAAACTACCCCTAGGTGATATATTTGATATGTGCTACTTGTTGCGGGGGCTACGTACGCACAAAGTGACGGGAGTCCATACGCAGCTAAATTCATGTTATTGTCCGGGTAGACTTAGGTTCACACCATGCTATAACTGTACTATTTGAGTTGTCCCTTGACTATTAAATTCCTTTATTTTACATTACGACTTGAGACTAGACTTTCATAGAGTGATAGGCTTGCTATTGTAGAGATTTGATGGGCCTCATGTTAGCCGCAGAATAATTATACTCCTCTTTCAAATTTCTCCCGCGCTATGCGTTATCATCAAAATGTTTTCCTTATAGTTCATAACTCGCACGTTTATTCATGATTAGGGTCAAGGACCCATTAAAACTTCTTATTCTAATGAGATCGGGTCATTCGCCTTGGCAGTGTAATAGATACATCTATGGTTCGTTTCGTTCGACCCTCGGCAGTGCACACATTATGGTGGGATCGAGCCGTGCGCCTTCGCAGTGCGCACATTATGTTCATGTGTTATTATCGCACGGTGTTGGTGTAATGGTAGGGTGCTTGTTTATGTGTCGAGACAGTGAATGACTTGAAAGGAGGTTTTCTCAGTGCATGATTTAATTCCAACAGAGGAAAGGCAATTGAACTATGGATGTTCAGGCTTTGGTTGATGGAGCAACGAGATTTTAGATTTTCGAGCGTGGTGGAATTTTCATTGTGATGCGGTGTCGTCGTCCTTGTTGCATTAAGGTTCTCCGGTGCTATGGTCTTCTTTGATTTTCCTTTGGGCAGGGTGTGGTGAAATAGTGTCTAAGAAGCGGTTGTCAGAGATGGCAGTGTGTACCAATTTTAGAATCGAATCAGTGTTTCGAATGTTGATGGCTCGAGAGAGATGATCTTCGAGGAGGCTTAGAGTTAGTAGCAATTTATTAGTCCAAGTGCTACAAAGATGAATTTTGATTTGATGCAACCTTTGGGTAGCGAAGGATGAGGAAGGACATGGTGGGAGGTGTCTCGCGGTGGTTGAATTGCTAGCAGGACAAGTATGAAAAGCAGAGGTCGGGGAGTAGCTTAAAGGAGATGGTTTAACCAAAGTGGGAGTGGCAGAGTAGCATATGGATTCTGTGGTATGATAGCCACATGCCTTGAGAGGAGTTTAGAGCAATTTGGGAACCATGGTGGACAATGCCTATGTCAACGAATTTTATTTGGAATGGTGCTACTGTGTTGAGAAAATTGAGTATGGCAAAGCGGAGTTGGCTTGAAATGAATAGGGGTGTAAAAGCTTGATTATCATTTTTGGATGCAACGTGACTTTGAGTTTGGAACGTATTGTCGGACTTTCAGTTGATGTCAATGGGGAAGGAACAAACTTGTACAGCTGGTGTACGAGCATGGGCTCAGGAGGGTTTACTGAATACGTGGTAGTTGTACCTAGTGCAGCGTCGTTGGAAGACATCGGCATGGAATTTTCACAAGTGGGTTATCTCCTCTGAGCAGGTTAGCGATTTTGTGATTTTGATAAAGTTTCTACGAGGAGTTCTACTTACTACCCGACAGAAGGTCAAATATGTGATCGTGGCCAATAATTTGGAATGTTCATGAGAAGTTTAACAAGAGATTTCGAGGAATTTGGCGGGTTAAAAGTGCGAGATCATGGTAATTGAGAAGGAGGAATCTTTGTGGGTTCTAGGTTTATGTAATTGTAGCTTAAAGCTAAGTGGGAGAGCCCCACCGTCTATGATTAGATCGCGTGGTTGTCTGCTTGTACGGTTTCTAGTTATCGTTGCATTGGTGGGTTATTATGGCTAAGAAAAAGAAAATATTAGGGGTAGTTCGAGCAAAGAGCTTATCAAATGTGTGCTATATTTCGCCTTACCTGTTCATGTTCAGCTTTTTGGAAGACGCAGTTAATGCTTCTTGTGGATGTGATGTACAAGGAAAAGAATTCATCTGGTTGCTTCTTTGGGAGTGTTCATATGCTAACAGAGTGTTGGAGTTTGATTATACATGGGACCATGTCAGAGTGGGTGACTCCCAATAGTGGATCTAATGGGTTCAAGTATGTAAGCGCGGTGTCTAAGGATTTTAAGTTCGTTGTGTGGTTAGAGATCGGGTTTTTGCAGTGGGTAATGAGACAATGTGATCTCGTGATTTGGGTCACTCGGGATGAGTGTTGATCGAGTTTCATTATATTTTTGAATGAAACTACTATTATTTCTAAGGCAGATCAAGAGTAAATCGGAGGAAGTTGGGTCGGTTGGTAATGGTTTGAACCAACATGATTGAGACTATGATCAATTCTTTCGGCATGTTAGTGTTATACAGGTGATTTATGGGGGTACGTGCGGGCTTGACAGCCGTCAAAATTTGATTGACTTGGGGAGGTATTTGATTCTAATGGCCTTGTTATGTGTAAATAGATCCCAGAGGAATTATGACGGTTTAGACCATGACTCGAGGTTTGTATTCTCTGCGGTTATGCGAATTCAGTTGCGTGTTGCAATGGTTCTTCCTAAATGGGTTGAGTGGAAGGGATTCTAGCCAATGAAGTGTTCAATCTACTAGTAGTTCAGGGGTTATGATGAATTCTTGTACTCTCGTGTAGCGGCACGATAGGTGCAGTGAGCGGCATGGGAATTGGAAGTTGAGGATCAAGGTTGCAGTTCGGAGTTGACAAGAATGTCACGAGCTTGGATGAACAGGAAGAATTCAGATGTTCATTGATTAGCTATGATTAGCTAACTCTTGGTTGGGTCCTGTGTAAGAGGATTTGTGCATTGATTAGCTAACTCTTGGTTGGGTTTACAGAAATAGTACGGTTGGTGGTGTGGAGGTGCAGATTTTGCTACCTCATGCAGAAGGTCGTGGGAGCGTATCCCGCGGGAAAATTGTATAAGTGTGACATATTAGTCACTTGATTGTTAAATATTGAAACCAAGCATAGAGATTATGGTACTATCATTAATGTGAGAGTTTATGCCTGGAAGGCGCTCCATTACTTTGGTTGTGAACTGTGGGAGTTTGTTCTGGATTAATACAGCTTGATTATTCGCACATGTGTTGTGATCCCGTGTAGCTTGTGGTGTTATATGAGCATGATGGCTCTCGAGATGCGGGTCATTTATCTCACCTTAATTATGCTTGGGTTTTGTAGCGTATGGCACTATCCGTCTCCCCGAGGCTGTATTTTTGCACTTGGCGTGCTCGTGGTCGATATTCAGTACTTTGTAGGTATAAGCATTATGGCTTGATGAGTTATCCTTATTTATTGTTATGTGTGGATCGGGTGGCACGCCTCCACGGGTATCTTGTTTTGATTGGGTTGCACGTCGTAATAGTGAGATGATGAGTACGGTTCCCTATATCTATTCTTGTGTATTTTGTTTCTCATTCTCTAAGAAGGGTTCATAGCGTCTGTTTGACCGTCTTATTCGTTACGTGGGCTGGATAGTTCATTTCTAGAGTTCGTTTTTCCTTATGTATCACATTCGAGTTTGTATCTTGTTGGTGCATTGTTGGCGTCATATGAGATTTTTGGCAGTGTTTGAGATGGCTTATTGCGTGAGCAGCTTGTATTGGGTGAGACGAGGTTATTGGACCTCGGATCAGTGCAATCGGAGTAGTGTAGGGTGTATTAAAGAGCAAATATCATTATTCAGTTCAAAATGAGGTAATGGTCCTTGTCAGGAGGAGAGACTCCATGATTTGCTGATTCGATAGGTAGTTATTAGTTTCTACACATCTCTTCCGTTGTGGCAGTATTACGAGATTTGGAACAAGGCTTATATGTGTTATGAGGTGTATTGTAGGCACCGGGTTCATGGAATTGCAGCTATTATTGTCGGAGCATGTTATTATGGGCAACCAACTTATGTGGTGCATTGTGTGATTTTAGCATAGGTGCATGATCATGTTTGGGTACAGTGTGTAGTGATTGATACAGTGTTCGTATGTTAGGATCAAGTCTTATAGAGAAATTCAGAGGTTGGAATTTGGTTCTAAGGCTTTCTGACCAAATAAAAGAGAGGATCTTCAGTATGGCTCGAGCTAATGTGCTCAACTGGGTTGTGGTGGTACGGGTAGGTGCACGAGGTGTTAAACAATGATTTTGGACAACTCTGGAACAGTTCTTAGCACGTTCGAGGACGAACGTATGTTTAAGTGGGGGAGAATGTAACAACCCGACCGATCGTTTTGAGCTCTAGCATATCGTTCAGCGGTTTGAGGTCTTGAGTAGCTTCACTTCAGGTATTATGACTTGTACGTGTGATCGGAATTGAATTTCGGGAAGTTCGAAGTTGATTCGGATGGAAAATTCTAAATTCAGAAGCTTTAAGTTTGAAGGGTTGACTAAGGTTTGACATTGAGTAAAAGACCTCGGAATCAGGATTTGAAGATTCCAATAGGTTCGTATGATGATTTTGGACATGGGCGTATGTTCGGGTTGAGTATTGGGTCACCCGGAAGCATTTCGGCGCTTATTATCTAAAGTTAACATTTTTGAAAGTTTAAGAATTTCTTAAGTTTGATTTGAAGTGGACTTTGGTGTTATCGATATCCGTTTGAGGTTCCGAGCCTTGGAATAGGTTTGTATTGTGATTTATGACTTGTGCGTAAAGTTTGGCGTTATTCCGGAAAATTTAAGTGTGATTCGAATGCGTTCGGCGAAGTTTGAATGTTTGAGAGTTTAAAGAAAGGTTTCGATAGTCAATTCATAATTTTGATGTTGTTTGACGTGGTTTCGACTAAGTCCGTATAGTCTTTGGGATGTGTTGGTATGCTTGGACGGGGTCCCAAGGGCCTCGGGTGAGAATCGCATTCGGAACAAATCGAGTTTGGGCTTGGAAAAATTTTTGAGGCAGCTGAGATCTAGTGCAATCCCACCTGCGTGGAAAGGGCCGCAGGTGCGAGACCGCAAAAGCAGGCCTGGTATTGCAGAAGCAGTTGAGTTTGAGGTTGGTTGGATTCGCAGGTGCGAGGACTTTACCGCACCTGCAGGCGCGCAGGTGCGGGCGGAGGAGCGCAGAAGCGGAAGTGGTCTGGGGCTGGAAGATCACAGGTGCGGATGTTGTAGTGCACCTGCGAAGCTACAGGTGTGGTTGTGTGCGTGCAGGTACGGAAGGCTGCTCGAGCTAGGGCGTCCGCAAATGCTAGTGGTTTCAGCAGAAGCGGATGTGCATCTGCGATTGAGGGCCGTAAAAGCGGAAAGCTGGCATCTTGGGAGAAAGTCGGATCTGTGAAGTAGCTTCCCCAGAAGCAGAGCCGCAGAAGCGCAAGGAGTTCCGCAGATGCGGAAAATCGACTGGGAAGAATATATATGCTAGCCAATGCAGGATTTTCTCATTTCATCTCATTTTTCTCTCTTGGAGCCGACTTTGGGGCTATTTTTGGGAGCTATTTCATCTACCTCTTGGGGGTAAGTGTTTCTAAACCACTTTTGATTATATTTCATGAACACATATGGAATTTTAACATGGAAATTGGTAGAAATTGGGAGATTTTGAAAGAAACCTAGAATTTGGTATTTTGGATTTTTACCACGAAATTGGACATGGAATTGGGAATAAATTATATATTTGAGTTTGTAATGTTATGGGTAATGATTATCTTCAAAATATTTAGGAATCCGGCCACGTGGGCCCGAAGGTTGACTTTATTAACTTTTCGAGCGTAGTTGGGAATTGTTATAAATTGATTAATTATGGGTAATAGGGTATATATTTTTGGATTTGCACATTTGTTTGACTAGTTTTGGAGAGACGGGCATTGGTTTGAGGTGTTTGAGAGGTGTTGGAGTCGGTTATAGAACTTCGGAGCAAGGTAAGTCTTCCGTCTAACTCTGTGAGAGGGAAACTACCCCTAGGTGATGTATTTGATATGTGCTACTTGTTGCGGGGGTACATACGCACGAGGTGATGGGAGTCCGTACGCAGCTAAATTCATGTTATTATCCGGGTAGACTTTGGTTCACACCATGCTATAAGTGTACTATTGAGTTGTCCCTTGCTTATTAAATTCCTTTATTCTACATTACAACTTGAGACTAGACTTGCGTAGAGTGATAGACTTGATATTGTTGAGTTTTGACAGGCCTCATGTTTGCCGCCGAATAATTGTACTCCTCTTACGAATTTCTCCCGCGCTATGTGTTTTCATCGAAAAGGTTTCCTTAAAGTTCATAACTAGCATGTTTATTCGTGAATGGGGTCAAGGTCCCGTTAAAGCTTCTTATTCTAATGGGATCAGGCCGTTCGCCTTGGCAATGTAATTGATACATATATGGTTCGTGTCGTTCGACCCTCGGCAGTGCGCATATTATGATGGGATCGAGTCGTTCGACTCGGTAGGATTTTGTATCACACTCTCATGGGGGCGGGTTATTTGCCTCGTCAATATAATAACTATATCTATGGTTCGTGCTATTTGACACTCGGCATTGCATATATTATGATGGGATCGGGTCGAACACCTCGGCATTTCTATAAAATACTCTTATGAAATCGTGCGTAATTTTTGACAAGAAACCAGTGTATCTGTGAGTTTTTCTGATTTGAACTGTGACGACCTATATGGTGAGGTCCGTTATATATACTCTGATTGAGGAGGTAATTGCTTAGTGAGATCTTGAGTTTACCGTTTAGAGGAGGATTGAACCGTGTATTAATATTTGTTCATACTATTTATCTACTCTGCTCCATATTTATTTACTTCTTATTGTACCTGTCTTATTGGACTACTAGTAAGTGTCGATGTCGACCTCTCATCACTACTTCTCTGGGGTTAGGCTAGATACTTACTAGGTACATGTTGAATTACGTACTCATGCTACACTTGCTACACTTATTGTGCAGGTATATACATGTTTTTGGTGGTCCTCTGGGGCGCAGAGGTACGGCATTTCGGGTACTTTACGGTAAGCTGCATTCCATGTTACGATCCGCAGCTAGGGCTGGCAAGTGGGCCGGTCCTGGGCCTAAACGGGCCAAGTGGGCCGGTCCAAACGGTCCTGGGCCGGTCCCAAATTAAACGGGCCAAATGGTCCCGGGCTAAACGGGCTTTTTGTAGGGACCGGGAGCATTTGGTCTCGGGCTAAACGGTCCCGGCCCGCGGGATAAACGGGCTAAGTGGTCTAAGTGGGCCCAACATATATTTGTTTTTTTTTAAAAAAATAAATAGAGTTTGCAGGGTGATTGCCTACGCGTCCAGACAGCTGAAGGTGCACGAAAAGAACTATCCTGGTCACGACCTTGAGTTAGCAGCTATTGTTCGTGTCTTGAAGATATGGCAGCATTATTTGTACGGTGTTCCTTGTGAGATTTACACTGATCATCAGAGTTTGCAGCATCTGTTTAAGCAGAAAGATCTTAACTTACGTCAGCGGAGGTGGTTGGAGCTACTTAAGGATTATGATATCACTATTGTATCCCACCCTGGGAAGGCCAATGTGGTGGCCGATGCTTTGAGTCGCCGGGCAGAGAGTTTAGGGAGTTTAGCATATCTACCAGCAGCAGAGAGGCCATTGGCGTTGGATGTTCAGGCCTTATCCATCCAGTTTGTGAGATTGGATATTTCTGAGTCGAGCCGAGTAGTGGCTTGTGTGGTCTCTTGGTCTTCTCTTTATGATCATATCAGGGAGCGTCAGTATGATGACCCCCATCCGCTTGTCCTTAAGGACATAGTCCAGCACGGTGATGCTAAGGAGGTCACTATTGGAGATGATGGTGCATTGAGGATGCAGGGCAGGCTATGTGTGCCCAATGTAGATGGTTTGCGTGAGTTGATTCTCCAGGAGGCTCACAGTTCACGGTACTCTATTCATCCGGGTGCCGTAAAGATGTATCAGGACTTGAAACGGCATTACTAGTGGAGAAGAATGAAGAAGAACATAGTAGAGTATGTGGCTCGATGTCTGAATTGCCAGCAGGAAAAATATGAGCATCAACGACCAGGTAGATTGCTTCAGAAGTTAGAGATTCCGGAGTGGAAATGCAGTTTGGGTGATTGTGGATAGACTGACCAAGTCAGCTCATTTCATTCCTATGATGACTACCTATTCTTCCGAGCAGTTGGCTCAAAATTATATCTGCGAGATCGTCAGACTTCATGGCTTACCGGTATCTATCATATCTGACCGGGGTTCGCACTTTACATCACGATTCTGGAGAGCTGTACAGTAGGAGTTGGGTACTCAGGTTGAGTTGAGCACATCGTTTCACCCTCAGACGGACGAGCAGTCCAAGCGCACTATTCAGATACCGGAGGATATGCTTCGCGCTTATGTGATAGATTTTGGGGGTGCTTGGAATCAGTCCTTGCCACTTGCGGAGTTTGCTTATAACAACAATTATCAGTCCAGCATTCAGATGGCACCGTATGAGGCTCTGTATGGTAGGCGGTGTCGGTCCCCAGTGGGTTGGTTCGAGCCCAGCGAGGCCAGATTATTGGGTACGGACTTAGTTTACGATGCCTTGAAAATGGTTAAGGTAATTCAGGATAGACTTCGCACATCCCGGTCCAGACAGAGGAGTTATGCCGATTAGAAGGTTCACGATGTGGCATTCATGGTTGGAGAGCGAGTCTAGCTCCGGGTTTCACCTATGAAGGGAGTTATGAGGTTTGGAAAGAAGGGCAAGCTGAGCCCAAGGTTCATTGGTCCATTTGAGGTGTTGCGGCAAGTTGGGGAGGTTGCTTATGAGTTTTCCTTGGCTCCCAGTCTAGCAGGATTTCATCCGGTATTCCATGTTTCTATGCTCCGGAAGTATCACGGCGATCCATCCCATGTGTTGGATTTCAGCTTAGTCCAATTGGACAAGGATCTATCTTATGTTGAGGAGCCAGTGGCTATTTTAGACAGGCAGGTCAGAAACCTAAGGTCAAATAACATAGCTTTGGGTTATCTCTTCACGTTCACTAAGAATGGGATGCGATCGCGTAGGTTCGTCAGGTTATGCATCGCGAACGCATGGGCTAGGCCGCGTTCGCGAAGAAGAAATAAGGCAGCAGTGGAATTGGGTGTTGTTCTTCGCGATCGTGTGAGGTCAGTCGCGATAGCGTAAGTCTGAGGAGCTATTTCATCGCGTTCACGTGGAGAGTTACGCGTTCACGTAGAGTAAAATAATAGGGCAGCGAAGTTGTTCTTCGCGATTGCGAGGGTGTTTCCGCGATCGCGATTAAGGAAAAATATCTAGGCAGAATTAAAGTTCAAAATCGAGGGCTTTTGGTTCATAACTCAAAAATTTGATTGAGATCTCGGTAGAAGGCGACATTTGGAGAGATTTTCGGAGGAAGTTTTTGGGTAATGATTCTTAACTCCTTTATGATTATATTCTACTAATCTATGCTTGAATTCATCGTTTTAATTCGGATTTGGGGTGAAAATTTGAGAAAAGTTCTTAGGCCGAATTTTGGGGTTTTGATCGAGATTTTTGTATCGGATTTGAGTAATTTTGGTACAAGTGAACTCGTGAGTGAATGGGTGTTCGTATTTTGCGACTTTTACCCGATTTTGAGATATGGGCCCCACAGGCGATTTTTGAGTTAATTTCGGATTTTTTGTTAAAATGTTGATTTCATTAATTAGATGAGTCTATTATGGTTGTATTTATGATATGTAATTACTTTTGGCTAGATTTTGGCCATTCGAAGCCGGATATTCGTGGGAAAGGCATTGTAACCAATTTATTGAGCTTGGTTCGAGGTAAGTGGCTTGCCTAACTTTGTGGGGGGGAAATCCCCTTATGATTTGGAACTATTGTGATATGTGAGTGTCGTGTACGTGAGGTAACTAGTACGTACACGGGCTAGTTGTGGAAAAACCTGATTTTCTTATTGAGCAGCAACCTGTTTTCCTCTTATTTTGAGTTACACCATTTTAATAAGTATTAATCTATTTTCATTCTTAATTGAGTTATTTCTAATATGTGTAGCTATCATGTTTAGTCTAATACAGCATGTCTACGTGTCTTAACTGCTTATGTGAACTCTTGTAACGACCCGGCCGGTCATTTCGAGAGTTATAGCCCTGTTTCCCCATTCCTGCTTCTTTATATGTTGTTCAGCGGTGTTTTGTTGTATCGAGTTGGTAGGTTTGGGTCCGGAGTAGTTTTGGAGTGAAATGAACACTTAGTCTCTTAGTTAGAAAGTTAAGTTAGAAAAGTCAACCGGATGTTGACCTATGTGTAAATGATCTCGGATTTGAATTCGGTTGGTTCTGTTAGCTCCTTTAGGTGATTTTGGACTTAGGAATGCGTCCGGAATGTGATTTGGAGGTCCGTAGTAGAATTAGGCTTGAATTGGCTATATTGGAAATTTGGCAAATTCGGTTAACAGTGGAAAATTTTGATATCGGGGTCGGAATGGAATTCCGGAAGTTGGAGTAGGTTCGTAGTGTCATTTGTGATGTGTGTGCAAAATTTGAGGTCATTCGAACGTGGTTTGGTTAGTTTCGGCATTAGTTGCCGAATTTGGAAATTTAGAAGTTCTTAGGCTTGAATCCGAGGGTAATTTGGTATTTTGATGTTGTTTTGAGTGATTCGAAGGTTCGACTAAGTCGGTATGTTGATATATGACTTGTTAGTATTTTTTTGGTTGAGGTCCCGAGGGCCTCGGGGTGATCCCGGGTGGTTAACAGATTTGTCGAAGTTGAGAAATGCAGCTGGAAGCTGCTGGTGTAAGGTTACTGGTGTGTCCGCACCTGCGGATAGTGAGCCGCAGGTGCGATGATCGCAGGTGTGGATGTCATATCACAGATGCGGAAAATGGAGGCCTGGCATTGAGCGCAGGTGCGGAAGAGAGGATCGCACCTACGAGTCCGTAGGTGCGAAGGGGCAGTCGCAGGTGCGAAGGTTGGTGTCTAAGTGACTTTCGCAGATGCACACTTGGGACTACAGATGCGAGTCCGCATGTGCGAGAAAGGGTCCGTAGGTGCGGAATCCCTGGGGAAGATCCTATATATCACACTTCGCGAATTTTGGTGCATTCTTCACCATTTCTATCCGGTTTTGGAGCTTTTAGGAGAGATTTGAAGAGGGAATCTAGGGGGTTTCATTGAGGTAAGTTACTTGAGCCCTAATACTTGTATATATGGTAATATTCCGTTGTTTAATCGTTGTAATTAGTGAATATGAGGGGTTAGGGCTTGGGATTTTAGGAGAAGTAATTTAAGGATTTGAAGGACCAAACTATGTCGGATTTTGATGAATTTTATATGGTTAGACGAGAGAGAGGACAAGGTTTATTATTCTGCCATTTTTGACTAATTTCGAGACGTGGGCCCGGGGGTTGGGTTTTGGCCGGTTTCGGATTTTTGGCATATTTTGTAGTTTTTCTTGTGGGATTCATTCCATTAGCGTATATTGATGGTATTGTACTGATTTTGATTAGATTCGGAGCATTTGGAGACCGAGTCCAGAGATGAGGGTATCCCGGAGTAGGATTTTTATATTGTTAAGGTAAGTAACAGTTTTAACTCTGGCTTTGAGGGTATAAAACCAGAGATTTGACATCACGTGATTGTTTGGAAGTGATACCCACTCTAGGTGATGAGCGTGTGGGTGTGCACCGCGAGGGATTGAGACTTGGTCCGTCCCGTGAGGCTGTGAGGCCTAATGGCTATTATCTGTGTTTATGTGTTTATTTGTTGTTGAACTTGTTTGCCTTCATGTTAGAGATCATGCTTAGGCTTTATTTATGCTCACATTATTTGTAATCAGTCATAGAAATTATTGTACATGTTTACCTCAGTCTCTATTATTTGCTAATATGCGGTGATACTTGATGTGGCCTGTGTTCCCTTATTTGTTGGTGATGATGAGGCTCGTGAGGTACATGATTGAGTGAGGCCGAGGGCCTGGTTGTGAGGATATTAATACCATAGCACGTGAGTTGTCCGCGTAGCATGTGAATTGACCGTGCAGATCCAAGTATTGATATAATGGCACATGAGTTGTCCGTGCTTAGCGCTTGGGCTTTGGAAGCCCCTTCGGAGTCTGTACACACCCCCAGTGAGCGCAGAGTGTTGAGTGTTTTGAGTGTTGAGTGTTGAGTGCGAGTGATGAGTGATGGAGTGACACTGCTGTGAGGTTGTATTTATTTGTGATGTTGCTGCATTTATCTGTTAAAATTCCTTGTGGCATTTACTAAGTTATGGAATTACCTGTTTATTTCTGTTTATTTTTAAATTGTGAAAATAATTAATTGGACTGTTTTACTTAGCTCGTCACTATTGCTCAATTCCTTAGTTACTTCTGTTACTTGCTGAGGTGGTTGTACTCATGCTACACCCTGCACTTTATGTGCAAATTTAGGTGAGTTAGAGCGCAGCGATCGTTGAGTTCAGGCCGGCTATCTGCGGAGATTGCAAGGTAGCTGCTAGCGTCTGCAGGACCTTGTTACTCCTTTTATCATTTCTTCTTTTGGATTATATTGACAGTTAGACAGTTTCATTTCTTAGTTCATAGATTTAGATGCTCATGACTTAGTGACATCCCGATATTTGGGGCTCATTTCTGTATTTTTCTATATTACATATAGAGTTGATTTAGTTTATGAAAAATTTAAATGTTGAAATGTTTTATTAAATTCTTATAATCGATTTAGTAGTAATATTTTGGGAAATAGGCTTACCTTGTAACACGATAGGCGCCATCACGACCATGGTTAGATTTTGGGTCGTGACAAGTTGGTATCAGAACCTAGGTTACATAGGTCTCACGAGTCATGAGCGGGTTTAGTAGAGTCTTGCGGATCGGTACGGAGACGTTTGTACTTATCTTCGGGGGGCTGCAAAACCTTTAGGAAAATTTCACATTCATGGATTCTTATCGTGCGTTTTGTGTATTTTAGTAACTAAACATCTGTATTTCATTCTATCATAGATGGTGAGGACTCGTGCTACCGGTCAAGAGGGTCAGCCACCAGCTCGGGCCGCGAGAGGCCGAGGCTGCGGTAGAGGCCGTGGTAGGGGCAGAGGTGCAGCCCGTACAGCAGCTGGGGCAGTACCTGCAGATCCACCGGTTGTCCCAAATCAGGACCAGGTTCCAGTTGTTGATGCGCCAGCTCAGGCACCACCTGTGCCTATTGTGATTCCTGGCCTTCAGGAGGCCTTAGCTCAGATTCTGACAGCGTGTACCAGCCTTGCTCAGGCGGTCTCTATTTCGACGGCCGCAGCCACTTCTCAGGTTTGGGGAGGCACTCAGACTCCCATCGCTCGCACACCCGAGCAGGTTGTTCAGGGACTTCAGACACCGGAGGCACTACCAGCCCAGCCGATTATAGCTGCATAGGATTATGTGGTTCCTGTTATGCCTGAGGATGATCAGCGTAGGTTGGAGAGGTTTGGGAGACTCCAGCCGCCACCTTTCAGTGGCACAGAGAGAGAGGACGCTCAGGACTTCTTGGATAGGTGTCAGAGGATACTCCGTACTGCTGGTATTCTGGAGACTTGTGGGGTCTCATTCACTACCTTTCAATTTTATGGGGCTGCACTCAGATGGTGGGAGACTTATGAGAGGCGTTGGCCTGTTGGCGCAGCACCCCTTACTTGGCAGCAGTTCTCTGTTCTCTTTCTGGAGAAGTTTGTACCTAAGTCCCATAGAGAGGAGCTGCGCAGGCAGTTTGAGCAGCTTCGCCAGGGCAAGATGTCTATTACACAGTATAAGATGCGGTTCTCTGAGTTAGCTCGTCATGCGGTCTGGTTGGTTCCCACAGACCGAGAGAGGATCAGGAGTTTATATATGTCCTTGGTTTTCAGCTTCGATTGCTTATGACCAGGGAGAGAATATCTGGATTACCTTTGATGAGGTTGTTAACATTGCTCGACAGATTGAGATGGTTCGAGGTCAGGAGAGGACTGAGAGGGAGGCTAAGAGGCCTCGTGGTCAGGGTGGTTTCGGTGGTGCTCCTCAGGGAGGTCAGTTTTAGCAGGACAAGTTTCAGCAGAGTCAGTCATCATTCAGTGCATTTCCATCACAGAGTTCTCATTATGCCCCGCCCGCTCAGGTATCATCGGGTAATTCTTTTGGGCATCAGGAGCAGGAGTTTCGTCAGAGGAGGGGTTGTTTCGAGTGCGGGGATTTTGGTCACATTGCGAGATATTGCCCTAGGCTGTTGGGTGGGACTCCACAGCGTAGTACTCAGCCAACGGCACCAGCACCAGTTCCTCCACCACCCGCCCAGCCAGCTAGGGGCGGAGCCCAATCAGCTATGGGTCGCCCGAGAGGGGAAGGCAGATCAGGGGGTGGTCAGGCCCGTTTCTATGCCCTCCCAGCCAGGCTAGACATTATTGCTTCAGATGCTGTGAATTCAGGTATGTTCTTCTGTTAGACTCGTTCGAGGATGAAGGTATGTTTAAGAGGGGGAGGATGTAACGACCAGGCCGATCGTTTTGAGAGTTATACCATTGTTTCCCCATTGCTTCTTCTTTATGTGTTGTTCAGCGGTGTTGAATTGTATCGAGTTGGTAGGTTTGGGTCCGGAGTAGTTTTGGAGTGAAATGAACACTTAGTCTCTTAGTTAGAAAGTTAAGTTAGAAAAGTCAACCGGATGTTGACCTATGTGTAAACGATCTCGGATTTGAATTCTGATGGTTCCTTTAGCTCCGTTAGGTGATTTTGGACTTAGGAGTGCGTCCGGAATGTGATTTGGAGGTCCGTGGTAGAATTAGGCTTGAATTGGCGATATTGGAAATTTGGCAAATTCGGTTGGCAGTGGAAAATTTTGATATCGGGGTCGGAATGGAATTCCGAAAGTTGGAGGTTCGTAGTGTCATTTGTGATGTGTGTGCAAATTTGAGGTCATTCGGGCGTAGTTTGGTTGGTTTCGGCATCAGTTGCCGAATTTGAAAATTGAGAAGTTCTTAGGCTTGAATCTGAGGGTAATTTGGTGTTTTGATGTTGTTTTGAGTGATTTGAAGGTTCGACTAAGTTGGTATGTTGATATATGACTTGTTAGTATTTTTTTGGTTGAGGTCCCGAGGGCCTCGGGGTGATTTTGGGTGGTTAACGAATTTGTCGAAGTTGAGAAATGCAACTGGAAGCTGCTGGTGTAAGGCTACTGGTGTGGCCGCACCTGTGGATGGTGAGCCGCAGGTGCGATGATCGCAGGTGCGGATGGCATGTTGCAGATGCGTAAAATGGAGGCCTAGCATTGAGCGCAGGTGCGGAAGAGAGGATCGCACCTACGAGCCCGTAGGTGCGAAGGGGCAGTCGAAGGTGCGAAGGTTGGCGTCTAAGTGACTTTCGTAGATGCGCACTTGGGACCGCAAATGCGAGTCCGCAGGTGCGAGAAAGGGTCCGCAGGTGCGAAATCCCTAGGGAAGATCCTATATATCACACTTCGCGATTTTTGGTGCATTCTTCACCATTTCTATCCGATTTTGGAGCTTTTGGGAGAGATTTGAAGAGGGAATCTAGGGGGTTTCATTGAGGTAAGTTACTTGAGCCTAATACTTGTATATATGGTGATTTTCCGTTGGTTAATCGTTGTAATTAGTGAAAAATGAGGGGTTAGGGCTTGGGATTTTAGGAGAAGTAATTTAAGGATTTGAAGGACCAAACGATGTCAGATTTTGATGAATTTTATATGGTTAGACTCAGGAGAGGACAAGGTTTATTATTTTGCCATTTTTGACTAATTTCGAGACGTGGTCCCGGGGTCGGGTTTTGGCCATTTCGGAATTTTGGCATATTTTGTAGTTTTTCTTGTGGAATTCATTCCATTAGCGTATATTGATGGTATTGTACTGATTCTGATTAGATTCGGAGCATTTGGAGATCGAGTCGAGAGACGAGGGCATCTCGGAGTAGGATTTTTACGTTGTTAAGGTAAGTAACAGTTTTAACTCTGGCTTTGAGGGTATAAACCCATAGATTTGACATCACGTGATTATTTGGAAGTGATACCCACGCTAGGTGACGAGCGTGTGGGTGTACACCATGAGGGATTGAGACTTGGTCCGTCCCGTGAGGTTGTGAGGCCTAATAGCTATTATCTGTGGTTATGTGTTTATTTGTTGTTGAACTTTTTTGCTTTCATGTTAGAGATCATGCTTAGGCTTTATTCATGCTCACATTATTTGTACTTAGTCATAGAAATTATTGTACATGTTTACCTCAGTCTCTATTATTTGCTAATATGCGGTGATACTTGATGTGGGTTGTGTTCCCTTATTTGTTGGTGATGATGAGGCTAGTGAGCTACATGATTGAGTGAGGCTGAGGGCCTGGTTGTGAGGACATTAATACCATAGCGCGTGAGTTGTCCGCGTAGCACGTGAGTTGACCGTGCGGGTCTAGGTATTGATACCATAGTGTGTGAGTTGTCCGCGTAGCACGTGAGTTGACCGTGCGGATCCAGGTATTGATATGATGGCACGTGAGTTGTATGTGCTTAGCGCTTGGGCTTTAGGAGCCCCTCCGGAGTCTGTACACACCCCCGGTGAGTGCAGAGTGTTGAGTGTTTTGAGTGTTGAGTGATGAGTGCGAGTGATGAGTGATGGAGTGACACTGCTGTGAGGTTGTATTTATTTGTGTTGTTGCTGCATTTATCTATTAAACTTCCTTGTGGCATTTACTGAGTTATGGAATTACCTGTTTATTTTTAAATTGTGAAAATAAATAATTGGACTTAGCTCGTCACTATTGCTCAGTTCCTTAGTTATTTCTGTTACTTGCTGGGGTAGTTGTACTCATGCTACACCCTGCACTTTATGTGCAGATTCAGGTGAGTTAGAGCGCGGCGATCGTTGAGTTCAGGCCGGCTATCTGTGGAGATTGCAAGGTAGCTGCTAGCGTCCGCAGGACCCTGTTACTCCTTTTATCATTTCTTCTTTTGGATTGTATTGATAGTTAGACAGTTTCATTTCTTAGTTCATAGATTTAGACGCTCATGACTTAGTGACACCCTGATATTTGGGGCTCGTTTCCATATTTTTCTATATTACATATAGAGTTGAATTAGTTTATGAAAAATTTAAATATTGAAATATTTTATTAAATTCTTATAATCGATTTAGTAGTAATATATTTGGAAATAATCTTGCCTTGTAACACGATAGGCGCCATCACGACCATGGTTAGATTTTGGGTCGTGACAACTCTGTGCAACATGCTTAGTGAATTTCCTGCTTCTTCCTTGACTGGTACTTAGTCTAAATCGTCAGATTTTGTGATATAGTTGTATTTCTATTATTTGCACTGCATATTTACTTTGGGACTACGGAACGGTATTCCGGGAGATCCCCATGTACTGTATATTTACTTTGGGACTACGGAACGGTATTCCGGGAGATCCCCATGTACTGCATATTTACTTTGGGACTACAGAACGGTATTCCGGGAGATCCCCCTGTACTGCATATTTACTTTGGGACTACGGAACGGTATTCCAGGAGATCCCCCATGTACTGCACATTTATGTTTGGGACTACGAGACAGTATCTCGGGAGATCCCCTGATGTGTTTTCTGTGTACCAAGTTGTTACCTTCTATGATTTCATTGTTGATAGATTTTAGCCTTTATTTTATTGCGTGATTACACTCTATCTTGTTTTATTATATATTTACCAGTAGGGCCCTGACCTAACCTCGTCACTACTCGACCGAGGTTAGGCTTGGCACTTACTGGGTACCGATTGTGGTGTACTCATGCTACTCTCTGCACATGTTTTCCGTGTGCAGATCCAGGTGCTCCTTATCAGCCGCACTATCAGTGAGCCGGGACAGCTTTGGAGATTTCAAGGTATATATGCCATGTCCGCAGACCTCGGAGTCCCCTTCTACTCTTTCTCATGTCCTTTATATTCTGTATTTTTCCTTGTTAGACTCTGATGTATAGAGACACTAGATTTTTCCTTCTGTAGTTTGTGATTCACGATATTCCGGGTTTTGGGATTTGTTGTGTATTTTTGAATAGTTGGTAAATTTATATTTTTATTTCATTATTTCGCTAAATGTTAGGCTTACCCAGTTGTAGAGACTAGGTGCCGTCACGACGTCACACGGAGGGAAAATTGGGTCGTGACAATGTTTTAGTTCAATCATATATTTCTGGTTCTTTAGTATTACTATTGTGAAGATTAATTAGTATAACCGAGAGGAGTGCAATTTCTTATTCAACTTGAGTAGTAATATATATTTGTAATCGTGAGAGGCATTTATACATTTTTGTGAAATAGAAATTGAAAAATAATAATTCTACTATATAATAGAAATATTAAGTAAAGTCAGGAGCCCAACACCTTTTTATTATATTTATGAAAAATAAAATATTTTCTATTGCTCTATTCATGCATTTTTAGTTAGTTAATTCACAACTTAACTCTTTCTGATTTTCTCAAATAGTAATTTAAAAAATATGTCTGTAGAATAGATAAACCAATCTTTGTGGGTTCGACATCTTTTTGTACTATTATTTGACAAAGTACGAGTTAGAATTTTATATACGTTAGACACTCGTCAAATTTTTGGCGATGTTGCCGGAGATTGGCTAAAGTTGTCACGACCCTAATTTTCCACCTTAGGATGTTGTGATGGCACCTAGTCTCTAAGACTGGGTAAACCTAACACATGTTAATTTAAAACAGAATTGAACTATTTAATCATTTATCATAAACCATTAAATGACATACATAGCCGCAAGCAGCGAATAGTTTTACATTTTCCAATACCGGTAGTACAGAGTCATAAGCACTACTGAAACACACTAGAATTTCTAAACACAATACCGCTTTGAATTACAGTTTAACAGTAGCATAATGAAGTGAGATGGTGACTCCGAGATCTACAAACGTCAAGCAGGTATACCTTGAAGTCTCCCGTCGCGCAGACGCAACTCTCAACAACATAGTCAGAATACCTGGATCTGTACAAAAATGTGCAGAAGCATAGCATGAGTACACCATAACGGTACCCAGTAAGTATCAAGCCTAACCTCGGTATAGTAGTGACGAGGCCAGGTCAAGACACCTGCTAGACATAGAAACATGTTCAAGATATACATAAGCTAACAATGGAAAGAACATAAATATAACACCAACGGCGGAAAAATTATTGATTTACAACCAACAATGAAGTAAAAGAAACATAAATGGCAGCAAACGAGTAATAAAGAAACAACATAATTAGAACACCGATGAGAAGTAAATGAACTCAAATAAGGAAAAAAAGATGACAACTCAAATAATCAAATCGCTCCCAACGCATGGACTTACAACAAGAATTACCCTGAGGCACCACACCTCATAAACCACAAGTCATGGACCACAATTTCCAAATCTTATACATATGGCACCTCGTGCCCACAATAACAATCACCTTCGTACGGCAAAGCCCACGTGCTACCATGTACATTGCAATCATGATAGATATTAATTTAGATGAACGAAAGATATATTTATACACCATAAAACATAATAACAATCTTGAATAAAGTAAGGTGTCAAATGAAATAATGAGTTTATTCTAGAAATCAAGTAAAGTAAAATAATATACAATTTGTATGAAACATAGTATAAGATGGGTTTAGTTTAGAAATCAATAAAATTGAGTAAAAGTATCATTTTTAAGCAATGCAAAACATAAGTTAAATTAACGAATTAAATATATAATTTGTTAAGGAAAAATATGATAATAATTTTAAGTAAGGTAAACATCTAACAGGATGATGAGTATAATTTGAGAACCCAATTATAGTGAAAGTGCGATAACCATTTAGAATAATAAGGCACCGAGTGAGATAACGAGTTCTATCTTAAGAGACACGTAGAATAAAGCATGTTAATAATTCTTTTATTTAATCCATTATGTTACCAATAACCCAACAAAATATGATATGGTGACTCCACACAATTAAATTCACAATGACAATCAATTCATCAAGTTATAACGGAGGCATGAATTGGCATGTTAAAGCAACACAACAAATCACGTAAAATGCATGACTCACACAAGAAACCATAATCGTTCTAACACCAAGATAACAACGAATAACCAAACACAATCACAATGTGAATGAATGGTTGAAGGAAGAACAATGATCGTTCAAATCAACAAGTTATTCCAACATGGAATGTACAATGAAAATCACAACCGAGGTACCGCCTCGTATTCACATTTCACAATTTTAATCACAATCTTTTCGTATATCACCGCGTAAACCTTACATTTAGTTTTGAAAATTATTTTTTTCGAAATAGCTACATGCATTTTAGCCCATCTTATCTCACTGCGTGACTTCAAGTAGTTCCCCAACTAGCAACACGCGTATTAAGCCCACCTTATCTCACCGCATGCGTATCAACCCCTAGCCTTATACCACCGCATGCGTATCAATATAACAACATAATCACAACTCGCACCACAAGTGCCCATATGCCATAACTTGCCACAAAGTCAACAACACCAATATTTCCATAACAAATAGCCCATGGCTCAACCATAATGTGTACAAATATTTCAACAATAACAATATGAATGAGAATGCTCAACATGAAAAGGTATCTCAACAATTAACAACTTTGCCTCAATATGATAACGACTATTACAACTTCAACACCAATAACTCAACAAGATGATATTCCACGAAATAACAACTTCAAGTGATTCAACAATTAAGAGGTAACAAGACAATAAGGAAGGCAATAGCTTCAACTAAAGCATATAAGAGCAAAATAACAAGTAAGAGGTAGAACAAGTGCAAACAACGTCAAATAGAGCATGCAAGAGTAGATTAACAATGAGAGATATAAGATGTCATGACAATTCAATTAAAGGCATGGAAAGAGTCTAGATAATCTAAACCCGTAACACCACATATAGCATGTGCACCCACTCGTCACCTTGCGTACACGGCCTTCACATAACACAAATAGCACAATCAACCCAAATCCTAAGGGGTAGTTTCCCCCACACAAAGTTAGGCAAAATACTTACCTCAAACAAGCTCAATCGATACACCAAAAGTGTCATCCCGCTCAAATCATCCTTCGAATGGCTCGAAACTAGCCAAAAGAAACTCAAAATAATCAATTATCAAATAATACCATAGGAAGCAAATTCAATCGATAAAGGTCGAATCTTTACACATTACCCAAAGTCAACCAAAATGTCAAACTCAGGCCCGCACCTCGGAACCCGACAAAACTCACAAAATCCGATAACCCATTCAATTACGAGCCCAACCATACTAAATTTACTCAATTCTAACTCCGAATCCAGTGTTCAAAACTCAAAAAATCACTTTAGGAATGTTTAGACAAAAAAAACCCAATTTCTCTTTTGAAATCATGAATCAAATGCTAAAAACGAAGATGGAATCACGGAATATAATCAAAATCGAGTAGAAAACACTTACCCCATAGAAGAAACTTTAAAAACATCCTTGAATTCTCCCAACCCCAAACTTTCAAGATGAGAAAAACTCCAACAACATTAATAGCCAAAAATTGTCAGTTGTTCTGCCTCGTTTCTTATGCCAACGATCCTGAAAGTCACTTTTGATACCTCCAATAGATTCCTCGTGAAATTCCAGTAAAGTTAGGCTTTTGAATCACTCCATTTGACTTTATAATAAAGGAGATATGTTGGTTTCAATATTTGAAAATAGTACATATTTTTAAATACGAATTCAATGGCAATTTCGTAAATAATCTGAAAAATCTGGCAACCCAATTCTTAGTAAAATGACCATAAATTCCTCATACGATGTCGAAACTTGATTATTTCAGTTGCTATGATTTTATAATTACGATACGGATATATTGGTTTGGTCGAAACACAAATCAAAGGCCAGCTGCTCAATATGGTAACCTTTATGCTCAAATCGACGTTGAAACTGAAAACAATCACTATACAACCCAAACATATCCAAAACTCATCAGAATTTAACCAAACTTTGTGGACATGTCCAAAATTATCATACAAACTTATTAGAATAATTAAAATTCGATTCTGAGTCCGTTACTCAAAAGTCAAACCTTGGTAAACTCTTCCAACTTAAAGCTTCTAAAACGAGAATCATTCTTCCAAATCAATCTCGAACTTCCTGAAAAATGAAACCAACCATACACGCAAGTCATAATATATAATATAAAGCTACTCAAAGTCTCAAACCACCAAATGGAATGCTAAAGCTCAAAACGACAAGTCAGGTCGTTACAAAAGTCTACTACAGATTAATTGTTTTACTACTAATTTGGGATTTTTTTAATTGTGTAATTTTTTTAACTTCTTTTGCAGAAATTTTAGAAAGTGTATGACCCGTTAATCTTCAAGAGAACTAGTCGAATACGATCCTGAAATTGAAAAATCCTTGCGGTTGTTGCGAAAAGAACAAACTTTACGATCTTAAATTTTCACATCAGAGGACATGGTGAACGAAGAACTCAATTACCAACTTCCACCACATCAAGTAGATGAATAGTTTGATGAGGTGGCACCACGACGTGATATAATACTTAGAGATTATGCAAGGCCAGATCATTTTGAAGGAGAATCAAGTGTGAGGAGACCATCAATCGCAACAAATAATTTTGAAATTCGCACAGGCTTGATTCAAACCATTCAACAATCATGTCAGTTTGTTGGTGATGCAAGTGAAGATCCTCACACCCATCTAATTGATTTTCTTGAACTAGTTTGACCCGCTTATAAACTTCGCCAAACACACTCTAAAAAAAGGAGATAGAAAAGTTATAAAATTAAACAAAAAGAGAGATCATAATAATAATAATAATAATAATAATAATAATAATAATAATAATAATAATAATAATAATAATAATAATAATAATAATCCTCTATATATAATAAAAGGAGAGGCAAAAGCACAGTATGAAGACAAGTGGCATTAGGACAAAACAAACTACCTTTCTAACTAAAAAACCTTTTGAATTTTAAATTTTGAATTAATTGGTTGGTTACTCTATTTGAATTTATATATATATATATATATATATATATATATATATATATATATATATATATATATATATATATATATATAATTCACATTCAAATTGGGGAGTAGTTTCAAGTTGAAGTTTTAAAATTATTTTAAAATAAAAAACAAAAATAAGAAAAAATAAAATTAGCTGTATAATAAAAAAAAAACGAAAATATATAATAAAAGAACCTACCCATTCACATTGGAGAGTAGTTTCAATTTGGATTTTTAAAATTATTTTAAAATAAAAAACGAAAAAAAATAAAAAACTTTCAATTTTAATTGAGGAGTAGTTTCTTCCTTATATATATATATATATATTTCAATTCAAATTGGGGAGTAGTTTCAAGTTGGAGTTTTAAAATTATTTTAAAATAAAAAAATAAAAATAAAGAAATAAAAAACTTTTAATTCAAATTGGGGAGTAGTTTCTTCCTAATATAGTAATCTATATAAATATCTATTTTATTTATATATATATATAAAAAAAAAAAGTAAATAATTATATGATGTCAAATATAAGAAGTAAATAATTATATGATGCCAAGTGGTATAACCATAAGACGACAAGTGTTGATTTTTAGGACAAAGCTCCAACAAAGTTGGAGTTTTAATATTATTTTAAAATAAAAAATAAATATTGCAAATTCAAATTGGGAATTAGTTTCAAGTTGGAGTTTTAAGACAAAATAAACTTCCTTTCTAACTAAAAAAACCTTTTGAATTTTAAATTTTGAATAAATTGGTAATTCTATTTGAATGGTATAAATATAGATATCTTATATTTATCTATAATAAAAAACATAAAAATAAAAAAATCAAATACTCATTTGAATTAGGGAGTAGTTTCAAGTTGGAGTTTCAAAATTATTTTACAATAAAAAACGAAATTAAAAATAAAATAAAATTGCCAATTCCATTTGGGGAGTAGTTTCAAGTTGGAGTTTTATGACAAAATAAACTACATTTCTAACTAAAAAAACTTTTGTCACGACCCAATTTTCCCTCCGTTTGGGTATCGTGATGGCACCTAGTCTTAGGGACTAGGTAAGCCTAACAATAATTAAAACAACAACATTATTTAAATAGAATCTCTTACAATTCCCAAAACTGGTAGTACAAGTCATAAGCTCTACAGAGTGTTTGCTAGAAAACTTCTAAATAGAACTGTCCAGAAATAAGAATAAACAGTGCAAAACGAAAAGTTGAAGGTGACTCCGAAGCCTGCGAACGCAGCGGCAGGTTTACCTTGAGTCTCCACAGCAACAGTCCACACAACTAGCTAACGAACAACTACCTGGATCTGCACAAAAGAAAATGTGTGGAAGAGTAGCATGAGCACACCACAGCAGTACCCAGTAAGTTAGATCAAGAGAGAGAGGACAGGGAGGTGAGGAGGCTTTGTAGACCGGAGAGATCTACTGGTCCTTATTTTGGAGGCAGGGTACGACATGGTAGAGGTTTTGTGGGTCAGCCAATTCAGTTTGCACTTCAAGCTTCGCACAGTGTTTCAGGTGCTCATGGGTCTCAGAGTACCCGTACCGCACAGTTCCCACAACCACTTCAGCAGAGAGCTTGCTTCGAGTGTGGAGATACCAGTCACAGGGTGAGAGATTGTCCTAGACTCCGGATAGGTGTGCCACATCGGAGTATTCAGGCAAGTAGAGGGCACCCAAGAGGGGAAGGCCCGGCCCGTTGATGTGTTTCATATAGTAGGCTTGAGGCCACTGTGCCGGATGATGTCATACATGTATGCTTTTGATTTGTTACAGAGGGGCACCATTCGTATTTTGATTCGGTCCTGCTTATCGGGGCAAGTTCCCCTACTTGTTGTCCCACATATGGATGAGTTTATGACTTAGTATTATGTTTAGATATTTACCCCGTTAGGAGATTCTATGAGTGATAGTCGTGTCTATCATTTGTTTCTATTCATTATTGAAAGTTACGAGACTATACATGAATTCACGTTGTCCATTATGGTAGGTTTGATGTGATTCCTGAGTAAATTGGTTATAATTGGTGATTTGATACTCTACCGGGGTGATAATTTAGCAAGTGTTAAGATTTTATTGGCAGAATTGAGTTAGTGGAGGATTTCTATTAGTATGATGTGTATTCGACTTGTGATTCAGAGTTGAGGGTGAGACCCTCGCGATTCCATGTGATTTGATATGTTTGAGCCGGGCTGCGTGCCGCAGTGGAAGTTATATCAGGATGAGATTCTTGTGATTTGTTCATATACTTTGATTTTTTCTTTTGAATTGATTCGTAGTATGATACTATTAAGTTGAGCCTGTCGGGCTTGTTTGATATTTCCCTTATGTGTTTCTCTTTACATATTCAGTCATTTTCATTATGTACTTCTCAAGTTTTAGCTTGCGGGGTGTGTGCCCGATGGTGTTAGTTGTGACTTGTTGATTCGGGAGTATAGTTATGAGGTCTTCATGTTTCTTGCATCATTGTCAGCATTTTGGAGGTTTGAAACGGGTTGCTAACGGATATGGGTCTAATTGCCGGTGGTGGTTTTGATTTCGGGCAGCTATTGTAATCAAAAATGTTATTATGGATTTGAATCTTCTATGTTGACTGTAGTCCATGCATGCGAGGTGACGAGTGTGTGCTCGGACTTATTTGTGAAAAGTTGTCCTGTTAGGATTCTTGGGTCCTTATATTCACTGAGTATGAAGTTGTTTTTGATATGATTAAGTTTCTATTTACTAGTTTCACCTTTACATGCTTTAATTAGAATTAATTGTTTTCAGGATTTACTTTTATTGCCTATTTGACTCTTAATTTGACTTAACTGAAGATTTTACCTCCCCTATTGTCATGCTATCTTTTCATAACTCCTTATCTTTATTTGAAATTATTATTATTATTATTATCTCTTCTTGTAATTTGTTCAGTTTTAATTGAGGTTATGATTATCTTTCCGCTGCTTATCCTTAATTAAATTGTTGAATATCCTTAGTAATTCCTCAATCTTAAAAGAGGTTTTAGATATCCTATATCTTAGTCGACTTGTTTTATTTGGAATTATTTTACTCATGTTAGTTTCCATGTTGTTGAAGTGTATATTGTGGGATCGTTGCCACACATTAGTTTTCCCTTTGTTGAGCTGTTCTCTTTACGCCTAGCATTCTTTACTGTGGTTATTCCTTGTGAATTGGTTCTACCGTTTCTTTGTGAATTAAAGTTCTTGATTTGATTTACTTGTCGTACTTTGTATTATTGTCATTACTGTTGTGGTACTTGTTGTGGTGATGCACGAAGTTTCTGCCATGCGGATGTTATTATTGTGCTGCACGAGGTTTCTGCCGTGCGATTGTTATTATGGGGTTGCACGAGATTTCTGCCGTACTATTGTTACCATTGATATTTGCACATGCGGCGTGATAAGGCGGGATATATATATATATATATATATATATATATATATATATATGGGTTGCGCATGTGGTGAGACAAGGTGGGAACATTATTATGCACGTGTGGCGAGACAAGGCGGGCATTTATGTTACTATTGCACATGTGGCGAGACAAGGTGGGCTGTGTCAGGGATTGATTTGTGATGATTTATGGCCTGGGGGCATTCTTGTTGTTGATATTTGTGTAGTGGTATACGTACCTGTGTGAGCTTTATCTTGTAAAAGCTGTGAGAAAATATTCTACGTGTTGTCCGTTCTTCTTCTTCCTTATGTTTATTTGCTGGTATGGACTATGTTAGGACACTTGCACAAGCATACACATAGTTAAGCACTCTTATCGGATAAGAGGTGTTCTTGATATTGTTGAACATAGATGCTCACCCTTGTTTACTTGCCTTCTATGTGAGAATGGCTCTATTGGCACGTAAGTCGTTAGTGTGGTTATGAGGTGTTATGAGGGCACAGGATGCCAAGTGTTAGGGTTCAGGTATTGAGACCAGTGAGTTGTGAATTGTCCGAGGTTCGGTACCTTGTGAAGTTGTTGGCTAAAACCTAATTTAAAAGCGGTTGTAGTTGCTGCGTTATTACTTGTCCTTGCTGTATTTGTGATTCCGGATTTAGGTTGGGTTCCATTCATTTTTCTGTGTCATTTTCATGATATTTCTCTGACACTGGTTGTTTCCTTCCTTATTGCCATTACTGTACTGTGAGCCATATTGCATAGTCTTTATGTAGACATCATACTTCTGCTGCTCATATACTTGTACCTGTTTAGTTTATTAGACCAGTGAGTGTCTTGACTGTTCCTCGTCCCTCGCCTGTCTTCTCTCTCCTGGTCCCACATGCCCTCTACCCGGCGAGCGATAACTACCACCTGCTGAAATAAAACATCTAACTCTAACTCCCGAGCCATTCTGAACCGAATATCATGTTTGAGTCCCTCACTGAATCTACGGACACGCTCTCTAATTGTGGCGACCAAAGCAGGTGCATGCCTGGCCAAATCACTGAATCTCACGGCATACTCTAACACTGACATAGTGCCTTGGCACAGCTGCTCAAACTCCGCGCGTCATGCATCTCGAAGGGACTAAGGTAAAAACTCTCTCAGGAACATCTCTGAAAACTGAACCCATGTAAGTGAAGCTAACTCGGCTGGGCTACCCAACTCATATGCCCGCCACCACTAGTAAGCCGCTCCTCTGAGCTGGAATATAGTAAAAGCAACCCCGCTCGTCTCAACAATACCCATATATGGAGAATGCGGTGACACTCCTCCAAAAAACCCTGTGCACTCTCTGAAGCCAAACCACTAAATGTAGGAGGGTCATATTTCTTGTACCTTGCAAGTCTAAGCTACTCTTCCTCAAATATTGATTCCCTGACCACGGGCTGAACTGGGACCACAGGTTGTGTCGCCATGACACCTGGAACCTGACCGACATGAACTCACTGCTCTGGGGCATGGGCGGCGGGAGTCTGGGCTCCTCCCCCGGTCTGTGAAATGACTGGTGCAACCGGAATCAACCCCGAATAAACCAATGTACCAAACATGCTCAGGAACTGTGCTAAGGTCTCCTAAAGTCCGGGGGTAACAGCATGCGCCTCCGGTACCTGCTCCCCAACTGGAACTACTGGCGGCTCCTCAACTGCTTCCCAGGTAGGTGCTCTGGTTGTGGCACTTACTCCTCGTTGGCCTCTGCCTCTGCCTCTGCCTCTAGCGCTACCGGCTCCGGGAGCAGCGTCGTCGATAACTGCAGCTCGTGTCCTCACCATCTGTGAGAGAATAGAATGATAAAAGTTCAAACTCTGTGATCAATAAGCTCGCACGATAGGAATGAAAGAAGTGAAATTATCCTAATAGTTATGTAGCCTCTCGAAGATAAGTACAGACGTCTCTGTACCGATCCACAAGACTCTACTAAACTCGCTTATGACTTGTAGCACCTATGAACCTAGAGATCTGATGACAACTTGTCACGACCCAATTTCCCCTCCGTTTGGGTATCGTGATGGCACCTAGTCTTAGGGACTAGGTAAGCCTAACAATAATTAAAACAACAACATTATTTAAATAGAATCTCTTACAATTCCCAAAACTGGTAGTACAAGTCATAAGCTCTACAGAGTGTTTGCTAGAAAACTTCTAAATAGAACTGTCCAGAAATAAGAATAAACAGTGCAAAACGAAAAGTTGAAGGTGACTCCGAAGCCTGCGAACGCAGCGGCAGGTTTACCTTGAGTCTCCACAGCAACAGTCCACACAACTAGCTAACGAACAACTACCTGGATCTGCACAAAAGAAAATGTGTGGAAGAGTAGCATGAGCACACCACAGCAGTACCCAGTAAGTATCAAGACTAACCTCGATGGGGTAGTGACGAGGAACAGTCAAGACACTCACTGGTCTAATAAACTAAACAGGTACAAGTATATGAGCAGCAGAAGTATGATGTCTACATAAAGACTATGCAATATGGCTCACAGTACAGTAATGGCAATAAGGAAGGAAACAACCAGTGTCAGAGAAATATCATGAAAATGACACAGAAAAATGAATGGAACCCAACCTAAATCCGGAATCACAAATACAGCAAGGACAAGTAATAACGCAGCAACTACAACCGCTTTTAAATTAGGTTTTAGCCAACAACTTCACAAGGTACCGAACCTCGGACAATTCACAACTCACTGGTCTCAATACCTGAACCCTAACACTTGGCATCCTGTGCCCTCATAACACCTCATAACCACACTAATGACTTACGTGCCAATAGAGCCATTCTCACATAGAAGGCAAGTAAACAAGGGTGAGCATCTATGTTCAACAATATCAAGAACACCTCTTATCCGATAAGAGTGCTTAACTATGTGTATGCTTGTGCAAGTGTCCTAACATAGTCCATACCAGCAAATAAACATAAGGAAGAAGAAGAACGGACAACACGTAGAATATTTTCTCACAGCTTTCACAAGATAAAGCTCACACAGGTACGTATACCACTACACAAATATCAACAACAAGAATGCCCCCAGGCCATAAATCATCACAAATCAATCCCTGACACAGCCCACCTTGTCTCGCCACATGTGCAATAGTAACATAAATGCCCGCCTTGTCTCGCCACACGTGCATAATAATGTTCCCACCTTGTCTCACCACATGCGCTATATATATATATACAACCCCCATATATATATATATATATATATCCCGCCTTATCACGCCGCATGTGCAAATATCAATGGTAACAATAGTACGGCAGAAATCTCGTGCAACCCCATAATAACAATCGCACGGCAGAAACCTCGTGCAGCACAATAATAACATCCGCATGGCAGAAACTTCGTGCATCACCACAACAAGTACCACAACAGTAATGACAATAATACAAAGTACGACAAGTAAATCAAATCAAGAACTTTAATTCACAAAGAAACGGTAGAACCAATTCACAAGGAATAACCACAGTAAAGAATGCTAGGCGTAAAGAGAACAGCTCAACAAAGGGAAAACTAATGTGTAGCAACGATCCCACAATATACACTTCAACAACATGGAAACTAACATGAGTCAAATAATTCCAAATAAAACAAGTCGACTAAGATATAGGATATCTAAAACCTCTTTTAAGATTGAGGAATTACTAAGGATATTCAACAATTTAATTAAGGATAAGCAGCGGAAAGATAATCATAACCTCAATTAAGACTGAACAAATTACAAGAAGAGATAATAATAATAATAATTTCAAATAAAGATAAGGAGTTATGAAAAGATAGCATGACAATAGGGGAGGTAAAATCTTCAGTTAAGTCAAATTAAGAGTCAAATAGGCAATAAAAGTAAATCCTGAAAATAATTAATTCTAATTAAAGCATGTAAAGGTGAAACTAGTAAATAGAAACTTAATCATATCAAAAACAACTTCATACTCAGTGAATATAAGGACCCAAGAATCCTAACAGGACAACTTTTCACAAATAAGTCCGAGCACACACTCGTCACCTCGCATGCATGGACTACAGTCAACATAGAAGATTCAAATCCTAAGGGGAAAATCCCCCACACAAGGTTAGGCAAGATACTTACCTCGAACCAAGCTCAAACAGTCCGTAAGAATGCCCTTTCCTCAATTATCCGACTCTAAATGGTCCAAATCTAACCAACCACAATTGCATATCATGAATACAACGATAATAGACTCATCTAATTAATGAAATTAATATTTTAACAAAAATTCCAAAATTTTCCCTAAAACGTCGACCCGAGCCCACGTCTCGAAATCGGGTACAAATCACAAAATATGAACACTCATTGACTCATGAGTCCAGCCATATAAAAATTACTCAAATCCGACCACAAATCCCCTTTCAAAACACGAAATCTTTATTGAAGAAGTTCTTCCAATTTTTCCCAATTTCAACTCCAAAAATCCGAAACTAAATGGAGAAAACAATATAGATTAATGGAATACAACCAAAAACGAGTAAGGAATCATTACCCCAAAGCTTCCTCTGAAAATCCCTCAAAGAATCGCCTTCTCCCAAGCTCAAAATCAAAAATGGAGTGAAAATGAAACAACCCTCGATTCCAACCCCTTTCTGCCCAGCAATCCTCGCACCTGCGACCATTTCTCGCACCCGCGGTCCAACCAGCCACACCTGTGGAAGTCACTAACTCCCACAGTCTCCGCACCTGCGAGCCTTCTACGCATATGCGGGAATCGAAAATGTGGAACTTCCTCGCATCTGCGACCCCAGGCCAACTCTCAATTCTCGCATCTACGCTTCCATCTCTGCACGTGCGAGTCCGCTGATGCGCACAAATTCTCCGCACATGCGGAGCCTGCCAAGTCCAGCTCTTCCCGCACCTGCGCCTCATTCTTCACACCTGCGACCATCGCACCTGTGCCCAAGGTCCGCAGGTGCGATTACACCAGAACTCAGACCTCCCCAAAACCATGGACATCATCCGCAACTCGTCCAAAAAACACCCGGGGCCTCGGCACCCCGTCCAAACATACCAACGAGTTCTATACCCTAACACGGACCCGCTCGAGGTCTCAAATCACATCAAACGACATCAAAACTACAAATCGCACCATGAATCGAACTTATAAATTTTTCAAATCTTTCAACTTCTAAAACCTGTGCTGAAACCTATCAAATCAACCCGGAATGACGTCAAATTTTGTAGGCAAGTCCCAAATAACATAATGGAGTTGTTTCAACTCTCAAAATCATATTCCGACCCCGATATCAAAAAGTCCACTTCCAGTCAAAATCTCCAAAAAATCAACTTTCGCCATTTCAAGCCTAAATCAGCTACAGACCTCGGATTTACAGTCCGGACACGCTCCTAAGTCCAAAATCTCACAACGGAGCTAATGGAACCGACGGAACTCCATTTTGGAGTCGTCTTCACATAGTTTCGACTACGGTCAAAATCCTAAGACTTAAGCTTCCGTTTTAGGGAGTAAGTGTCCCAAATCACTCCGAAATATCCGGTAACCGAATTCAACCACGCACGCAAGTCAATACACATAATATGAAGCTGCTCAGGGCCTTATGCCGTTGAACGAGACTTAAATTCTCAAAACGACCGGCCGAGTTGTTACATCCTTCCCCTCTTAAACAAATGTTCGTCCTCGAATGTGCTAAGTATCGCCTCGAAGTCTTGAAATCACTTAAAGTACATACCCAACACACACCCGTGGGTGACCCCATCTCACCCCAATCCACATAAGCCTGACAACACCATCTCAACTGTAATTTATCCTTTCTGCCAACAGCGATAAGCTTTAGAGTCAAAAATTCTCACCTTCTATTTATATTCAAAAGACCTGATTCTCAATCCATAACCAATATCAGTCTCAATCAGCGGTAACAACTCATGCCTACACCCACAAAGTATGACCACACAACAAGACACACCACATATAGGCCCATAATAACATTTTTGATTACAATAGCTGCCCGAAATCAAAACCACCACCGGCAATTAGACCCATATCCGTTAGCAACCCGTTTCAAACCTCCAAAATGCTGACAATGATGCAAGAAACATGAAGACCTCATAACTATACTCCCGAATCAACAAGTCACAACTAACACCATCGGGCACACACCCCGCAAGCTAAAACTCGAGAAGTACATAATGAAAATGACTGAATATGTAAAGAGAAACACATAAGGGAAATATCAAACAAGCCCGACAGGCTCAACTCTCTAATAGTATCATACTACGAATCAATTCAAAAGAAAAAATCAAAGTATATGAACAAATCACAAGAATCTCATCCTGATATAACTTCCACTGCGGCACGCAGCCCGGCTCAAACATATCAAATCACATGGAATCGCGAGGGTCTCACCCTCAACTCTGAATCACAAGTCGAATACACATCATACTAATAGAAATCCTCCACTAACTCAATTCTGCCAATAAAATCTTAACACTTGCTAAATTATCACCCCGGTAGAGTATCAAATCACCAATTATAACCAATTTACTCAGGAATCACATCAAACCTACCATAATGGACAACGTGAATTCATGTATAGTCTCGTAACTTTCAATAATGAATAGAAACAAATGATAGACACGACTATCACTCATAGAATCTCCTAACGGGGTAAATATCTAAACATAATACTAAGTCATAAACTCACCCATATGTGGGACAACAAGTAGGGGAACTTGCCCCGATAAGCAGGACCGAATCAAAATACGAATGGTGCCCCTCTGTAACAAATCAAAAGCATACATGTATGACATCATCCGGCACAGTGGCCTCAAGCCTACTATATGAAACACATCAACGGGCCGGGCCTTCCCCTCTTGGGTGCCCTCTACTTGCCTGAATACTCCGCTGTGGCACACCTATCCGGAGTCTAGGACAATCTCTCACCCTGTGACTGGTATCTCCACACTCGAAGCAAGCTCTCTGCTGAAGTGGTTGTGGGAACTGTGCGGTACGGGTACTCTGAGACCCATGAGCACCTGAAACACTGTGCGAAGCTTGAAGTGCAAACTGAATTGGCTGACCCACAAAACCTCTACCATGTCGTACCCTGCCTCCAAAATAAGGACCAGTAGATCTCTCTGGTCTACAAAGCCTCCTCACCTCCCTGTCCCCTCTCTCTTGATCTAGCATGTACTATCTCTCATGGCCTCGCCTGTCTTCTCTCTCCTGGTCCCACATGCCCTCTACCCGGCGAGCGATAACTACCACCTGCTGAAATAAAACATCTAACTCTAACTCCCGAGCCATTCTGAACCGAATATCATGTTTGAGTCCCTCACTGAATCTACGGACACGCTCTCTAATTGTGGCGACCAAAGCAGGTGCATGCCTGGCCAAATCACTGAATCTCACGGCATACTCTAACACTGACATAGTGCCTTGGCACAGCTGCTCAAACTCCGCGCGTCATACATCTCGAAGGGACTAAGGTAAAAACTCTCTCAGGAACATCTCTGAAAACTGAACCCATGTAAGTGAAGCTAACTCGGCTGGGCTACCCAACTCATATGCCCGCCACCACTAGTAAGCCGCTCCTCTGAGCTGGAATATAGTAAAAGCAACCCCGCTCGTCTCAACAATACCCATATATGGAGAATGCGGTGACACTCCTCCAAAAAACCCTGTGCACTCTCTGAAGCCAAACCACTAAATGTAGGAGGGTCATATTTCTTGTACCTTGCAAGTCTAAGCTACTCTTCCTCAAATATTGATTCCCTGACCACGGGCTGAACTGGGACCACAGGTTGTGTCGCCATGACACCTGGAACCTGACCGACATGAACTCACTGCTCTGGGGCATGGGCGGCGGGAGTCTGGGCTCCTCCCCCGGTCTGTGAAATGACTGGTGCAACCGGAATCAACCCCGAATAAACCAATGTACCAAACATGCTCAGGAACTGTGCTAAGGTCTCCTAAAGTCCGGGGGTAACAGCATGCGCCTCCGGTACCTGCTCCCCAACTGGAACTACTGGCGGCTCCTCAACTGCTTCCCAGGTAGGTGCTCTGGTTGTGGCACTTACTCCTCGTTGGCCTCTGCCTCTGCCTCTGCCTCTAGCGCTACCGGCTCCGGGAGCAGCGTCGTCGATAACTGCAGCTCGTGTCCTCACCATCTGTGAGAGAATAGAATGATAAAAGTTCAAACTCTGTGATCAATAAGCTCGCACGATAGGAATGAAAGAAGTGAAATTATCCTAATAGTTATGTAGCCTCTCGAAGATAAGTACAGACGTCTCTGTACCGATCCACAAGACTCTACTAAACTCGCTTATGACTTGTAGCACCTATGAACCTAGAGATCTGATGACAACTTGTCACGACCCAATTTCCCCTCCGTTTGGGTATCGTGATGGCACCTAGTCTTAGGGACTAGGTAAGCCTAACAATAATTAAAACAACAACATTATTTAAATAGAATCTCTTACAATTCCCAAAACTGGTAGTACAAGTCATAAGCTCTACAGAGTGTTTGCTAGAAAACTTCTAAATAGAACTGTCCAGAAATAAGAATAAACAGTGCAAAACGAAAAGTTGAAGGTGACTCCGAAGCCTGCGAACGCAGCGGCAGGTTTACCTTGAGTCTCCACAGCAACAGTCCACACAACTAGCTAACGAACAACTACCTGGATCTGCACAAAAGAAAATGTGTGGAAGAGTAGCATGAGCACACCACAGCAGTACCCAGTAAGTATCAAGACTAACCTCGATGGGGTAGTGACGAGGAACAGTCAAGACACTCACTGGTCTAATAAACTAAACAGGTACAAGTATATGAGCAGCAGAAGTATGATGTCTACATAAAGACTATGCAATATGGCTCACAGTACAGTAATGGCAATAAGGAAGGAAACAACCAGTGTCAGAGAAATATCATGAAAATGACACAGAAAAATGAATGGAACCCAACCTAAATCCGGAATCACAAATACAGCAAGGACAAGTAATAACGCAGCAACTACAACCGCTTTTAAATTAGGTTTTAGCCAACAACTTCACAAGGTACCGAACCTCGGACAATTCACAACTCACTGGTCTCAATACCTGAACCCTAACACTTGGCATCCTGTGCCCTCATAACACCTCATAACCACACTAACGACTTACGTGCCAATAGAGCCATTCTCACATAGAAGGCAAGTAAACAAGGGTGAGCATCTATGTTCAACAATATCAAGAACACCTCTTATCCGATAAGAGTACTTAACTATGTGTATGCTTGTGCAAGTGTCCTAACATAGTCCATACCAGCAAATAAACATAAGGAAGAAGAAGAACGGACAACACGTAGAATATTTTCTCACAGCTTTCACAAGATAAAGCTCACACAGGTACGTATACCACTACACAAATATCAACAACAAGAATGCCCCCAGGCCATAAATCATCACAAATCAATCCCTGACACAGCCCACCTTGTCTCGCCACATGTGCAATAGTAACATAAATGCCCGCCTTGTCTCGCCACACGTGCATAATAATGTTCCCACCTTGTCTCACCACATGCGCTATATATATATATATGCAACCCCCATATATATATATATATATATATCCCGCCTTATCACGCCGCATGTGCAAATATCAATGGTAACAATAGTACGGCAGAAATCTCGTGCAACCCCATAATAACAATCGCACGGCAGAAACCTCGTGCAGCACAATAATAACATCCGCATGGCAGAAACTTCGTGCATCACCACAACAAGTACCACAACAATAATGACAATAATACAAAGTACGACAAGTAAATCAAATCAAGAACTTTAATTCACAAAGAAACGGTAGAACCAATTCACAAGGGATAACCACAGTAAAGAATGCTAGGCGTAAAGAGAACAGCTCAACAAAGGGAAAACTAATGTGTAGCAACGATCCCACAATATACACTTCAACAACATGGAAACTAACATGAGTCAAATAATTCCAAATAAAACAAGTCGACTAAGATATAGGATATCTAAAACCTCTTTTAAGATTGAGGAATTACTAAGGATATTCAACAATTTAATTAAGGATAAGCAGCGGAAAGATAATCATAACCTCAATTAAGACTGAACAAATTACAAGAAGAGATAATAATAATAATAATTTCAAATAAAGATAAGGAGTTATGAAAAGATAGCATGACAATAGGGGAGGTAAAATCTTCAGTTAAGTCAAATTAAGAGTCAAATAGGCAATAAAAGTAAATCCTGAAAACAATTAATTCTAATTAAAGCATGTAAAGGTGAAACTAGTAAATAGAAACTTAATCATATCAAAAACAACTTCATACTCAGTGAATATAAGGACCCAAGAATCCTAACAGGACAACTTTTCACAAATAAGTCCGAGCACACACTCGTCACCTCGCATGCATGGACTACAGTCAACATAGAAGATTCAAATCCTAAGGGGAAAATCCCCCATACAAGGTTAGGCAAGATACTTACCTCGAACCAAGCTCAAACAGTCCGTAAGAATGCCCTTTCCTCAATTATCCGACTCTAAATGGTCCAAATCTAACCAACCACAATTGCATATCATGAATACAACGATAATAGACTCATCTAATTAATGAAATTAATATTTTAACAAAAATTCCAAAATTTTCCCTAAAACGTCGACCCGAGCCCACGTCTCGAAATCGGGTACAAATCACAAAATATGAACACTCATTGACTCATGAGTCCAGCCATATAAAAATTACTCAAATCCGACCACAAATCCCCTTTCAAAACACGAAATCTTTATTGAAGAAGTTCTTCCAATTTTTCCCAATTTCAACTCCAAAAATCCGAAACTAAATGGAGAAAACAATATAGATTAATGGAATACAACCAAAAACGAGTAAGGAATCATTACCCCAAAGCTTCCTCTGAAAATCCCTCAAAGAATCGCCTTCTCCCAAGCTCAAAATCAAAAATGGAGTGAAAATGAAACAACCCTCGATTCCAACCCCTTTCTGCCCAGCAATCCTCGCACCTGCGACCATTTCTCGCACCCGCGGTCCAACCAGCCACACCTGTGGAAGTCACTAACTCCCACAGTCTCCGCACCTGCGAGCCTTCTACGCATATGCGGGCATCGCAAATGTGGAACTTCCTCGCATCTGCGACCCCAGGCCAACTCTCAATTCTCGCATCTACGCTTCCATCTCTGCACGTGCGAGTCCGCTGATGCGCACAAATTCTCCGCACATGCGGAGCCTGCCAAGTCCAGCTCTTCCCGCACCTGCGCCTCATTCTTCACACTTGCGACCATCGCACCTGTGCCCAAGGTCCGCAGGTGCGATTACACCAGAACTCAGACCTCCCCAAAACCATGGACATCATCCGCAACTCGTCCAAAAAACACCCGGGGCCTCGGCACCCCGTCCAAACATACCAACAAGTTCTATACCCTAACACGGACCCGCTCGAGGTCTCAAATCACATCAAACGACATCAAAACTACAAATCGCACCATGAATCGAACTTATAAATTTTTCAAATCTTTCAACTTCTAAAACCTGTGCTGAAACCTATCAAATCAACCCGGAATGACGTCAAATTTTGTAGGCAAGTCCCAAATAACATAATGGAGTTGTTCCAACTCTCAAAATCATATTCCGACCCCGATATCAAAAAGTCCACTTCCAGTCAAAATCTCCAAAAAATCGACTTTCGCCATTTCAAGCCTAAATCAGCTACAGACCTCGGATTTACAGTCCGGACACGCTCCTAAGTCCAAAATCTCACAACGGAGCTAATGGAACCGACGGAACTCCATTTTGGAGTCGTCTTCACATAGTTTCGACTACGGTCAAAATCCTAAGACTTAAGCTTCCGTTTTAGGGAGTAAGTGTCCCAAATCACTCCGAAACATCCGGTAACCGAATTCAACCACGCACGCAAGTCAATACACATAATATGAAGCTGCTCAGGGCCTTATGCCGTTGAACGAGACTTAAATTCTCAAAACGACCGGCCGAGTTGTTACATCCTTCCCCTCTTAAACAAATGTTCGTCCTCGAATGTGCTAAGTATCGCCTCGAAGTCTTGAAATCACTTAAAGTACATACCCAACACACACCCGTGGGTGACCCCATCTCACCCCAATCCACATAAGCCTGACAACACCATCTCAACTGTAATTTATCCTTTCTGCCAACACCGATAAGCTTTAGAGTCAAAAATTCTCACCTTCTATTTATATTCAAAAGACCTGATTCTCAATCCATAACCAATATCAGTCTCAATCAGCGGTAACAACTCATGCCTACACCCACAAAGTATGACCACACAACAAGACACACCACATATAGGCCCATAATAACATTTTTGATTACAATAGCTGCCCGAAATCAAAACCACCACCGGCAATTAGACCCATATCCGTTAGCAACCCGTTTCAAACCTCCAAAATGCTGACAATGATGCAAGAAACATGAAGACCTCATAACTATACTCCCGAATCAACAAGTCACAACTAACACCATCGGGCACACACCCCGCAAGCTAAAACTCGAGAAGTACATAATGAAAATGACTGAATATGTAAAGAGAAACACATAAGGGAAATATCAAACAAGCCCGACAGGCTCAACTCTCTAATAGTATCATACTACGAATCAATTCAAAAGAAAAAATCAAAGTATATGAACAAATCACAAGAATCTCATCCTGATATAACTTCCACTGCGGCACGCAGCCCGGCTCAAACATATCAAATCACATGGAATCGCGAGGGTCTCACCCTCAACTCTGAATCACAAGTCGAATACACATCATACTAATAGAAATCCTCCACTAACTCAATTCTGCCAATAAAATCTTAACACTTGCTAAATTATCACCCCGGTAGAGTATCAAATCACCAATTATAACCAATTTACTCAGGAATCACATCAAACCTACCATAATGGACAACGTGAATTCATGTATAGTCTCGTAACTTTCAATAATGAACAGAAAAAAAACGATAGACACGACTATCACTCATAGAATCTCCTAACGGGGTAAATATCTAAACATAATACTAAGTCATAAACTCACCCATATGTGGGACAACAAGTAGGGGAACTTGCCCCGATAAGCAGGACCGAATCAAAATACGAATGGTGCCCCTCTGTAACAAATCAAAAGCATACATGTATGACATCATCCGGCACAGTGGCCTCAAGCCTACTATATGAAACACATCAACGGGCCGGGCCTTCCCCTCTTGGGTGCCCTCTACTTGCCTGAATACTCCGCTGTGGCCCACCTATCCGGAGTCTAGGACAATCTCTCACCCTGTAACTGGTATCTCCACACTCGAAGCAAGCTCTCTGCTGAAGTGGTTGTGGGAACTGTGCGGTACGGGTACTCTGAGACCCATGAGCACCTGAAACACTGTGCGAAGCTTGAAGTGCAAACTGAATTGGCTGACCCACAAAACCTCTACCATGTCGTACCCTGCCTCCAAAATAAGGACCAGTAGATCTCTCCGGTCTACAAAGCCTCCTCACCTCCCTGTCCTCTCTCTCTTGATCTAGCATGTACTATCTCTCATGGCCTCGCCTGTCTTCTCTCTCCTGGTCCCACATGCCCTCTACCCGGCGAGCGATAACTACCACCTGCTGAAATAAAACATCTAACTCTAACTCCCGAGCCATTCTGAACCGAATATCATGTTTGAGTCCCTCACTGAATCTACGGACACGCTCTCTAACTGTGGCGACCAAAGTAGGTGCATGCCTGGCCAAATCACTGAATCTCACGGCATACTCTAACACTGACATAGTGCCTTGGCACAGCTGCTCAAACTCCGCGCGTCATGCATCTCGAAGGGACTAAGGTAAAAACTCTCTCAGGAACATCTCTGAAAACTGAACCCATGTAAGTGAAGCTAACTCGGCTGGGCTACCCAACTCATATGCCCGCCACCACTAGTAAGCCGCTCCTCTGAGCTGGAATATAGTAAAAGCAACCCCGCTCGTCTCAACAATACCCATATATGGAGAATGCGGTGACACTCCTCCAAAAAACCCTGTGCACTCTCTGAAGCCAAACCACTAAATGTAGGAGGGTCATATTTCTTGTACCTTGCAAGTCTAAGCTACTCTGCCTCAAATATTGATTCCCTGACCACGGGCTGAACTGGGACCACAGGTTGTGTCGCCATGACACCTGGAACCTGACCGACATGAACTCACTGCTCTGGGGTATGGGCGGCGGGAGTCTGGGCTCCTCCCCCGGTCTGTGAAATGACTGGTGCAACCGGAATCAACCCCGAATAAACCAATGTACCAAACATGCTCAGGAACTGTGCTAAGGTCTCCTAAAGTCCGGGGGTAACAGCATGCGCCTCCGGTACCTGCTCCCCAACTGGAACTACTGGCGGCTCCTCAACTGCTTCCCAGGTAGGTGCTCTGGTTGTGGCACTTACTCCTCGTTGGCCTCTGCCTCTGCCTCTGCCTCTAGCGCTACCGGCTCCGGGAGCAGCGTCGTCGATAACTGCAGCTCGTGTCCTCACCATCTGTGAGAGAATAGAATGATAAAAGTTCAAACTCTGTGATCAATAAGCTCGCACGATAGGAATGAAAGAAGTGAAATTATCCTAATAGTTATGTAGCCTCTCGAAGATAAGTACAGACGTCTCTGTACCGATCCACAAGACTCTACTAAACTCGCTTATGACTTGTAGCACCTATGAACCTAGAGATCTGATGACAACTTGTCACGACCCAATTTCCCCTCCGTTTGGGTATCGTGATGGCACCTAGTCTTAGGGACTAGGTAAGCCTAACAATAATTAAAATAACAACATTATTTAAATAGAATCTCTTACAATTCCCAAAACTGGTAGTACAAGTCATAAGCTCTACAGAGTGTTTGCTAGAAAACTTCTAAATAGAACTGTCCAGAAATAAGAATAAACAGTGCAAAACGAAAAGTTGAAGGTGACTCCGAAGCCTGCGAACGCAGCGGCAGGTTTACCTTGAGTCTCCACAGCAACAGTCCACACAACTAGCTAACGAACAACTACCTAGATCTGCACAAAAGAAAATGTGTGGAAGAGTAGCATGAGCACACCACAGCGGTGCCCAGTAAGTATCAAAACTAACCTCGGTGGGGTAGTGACGAGGAACAGTCAAGACACTTACTGGTCTAATAAACTAAAGAGGTACAAGTATATGAGCAGCAGAAGTATGATGTCTACATAAAGATTATACAATATGGCTCACAGTACAGTAATGGCAATAAGGAAGGAAACAACCAGTGTCAGCGAAATATCATGAAAATGACACAGAAAAATTAATGGAACCCAACCTAAATCCGGAATCACAAATACAGCAAGGATAAGTAATAACGCAGCAACTACAACCGCTTTTAAATTAGGTTTTAGCCAACAACTTCACGAGGTACCAAATCTCGGACAATTCACAACTCACTGGTCTCAATACCTGAACCCTAACACTTGGCATCCTGTGCCCTTATAACACCTCATAACCACATTAACGACTTACGTGCCAATAGAGCCATTCTCACATAGAAGGCAAGTAAACAAGGGTGAGCATCTATGTTCAACAATATCAAGAATACCTCTTATCCGATAAGAGTGCTTAACTATGTGTATGTTTGTGCAAGTGTCCTAACATAGTCCATACCAGCAAATAAACATAAGGAAGAAGAAGAACGGACAACACGTAGAATATTTTCTCACAGCTTTCACAAGATAAAGCTCACACAGGTACGTATACCACTACACAAATATCAACAACAAGAATGCCCCCAGGCCATAAATCATCACAAATCAATCCCTGACACAGCCCACCTTGTCTCGCCACACGTGCAATAGTAACATAAATGCCCGCCTTGTCTCGCCACACGTGCATAATAATGTTCCCACCTTGTCTCGCCACATGCGCAACCCCCATATATATATATATATATATATCCCGCCTTATCACGCCGCATGTGCAAATATCAATGGTAACAATAGTACGGCAGAAATCTCGTGCAACCCCATAATAACAATCGCACGGCAGAAACCTCGTGCAGCACAATAATAACATCCGCATGGCAGAAACTTCGTGCATCACCACAACAAGTACCACAACAGTAATGACAATAATACAAAGTACGACAAGTAAATCAAATCAAGAACTTTAATTCACAAAGAAACGGTAGAACCAATTCACAAGGAATAACCACAGTAAAGAATGCTAGGCGTAAAGAGAACAGCTCAACAAAGGGAAAACTAATGTGTAGCAACGATCCCACAATATACACTTCAACAACATAGAAACTAACATGAGTCAAATAATTCCAAATAAAACAAGTCGACTAAGATATAGGATATATAAAACTTCTTTTAAGATTGAGGAATTACTAAGGATATTCAACAATTTAATTAAGGATAAGCAGCGAAAAGATAAAAATCTGGTTAAAGGTGGTCGGTTTGTTGGTTTGCAATGGCGAATCCAGGATCCTAGAGAAATAAAAGCACTTTTTCAACTGAATGAAAGGGAACCACTATTGTTGATCCAACTAAGGTCATGAAAAGGCAAGTAGACAAGTTGGTAATAAAAATCGAGGCAAATGATGGCTGACTTCTACCAATTTTGAGCAACAGAACATGCTCTGCCTGGATGATCTGTGATGATAGGGAGACATGAGAATTCGTCCAAGTCCTTTGGCGAATTAGTTACTGTGAAAGTTCCCATGATGTAAGTCCTAAAATCCGATAGCCAATATAGGGAGCGGTTTGATCAAAAGTCAAAATTTGAGTACTGAATCCATAGCATTAAAAATGGTTGAATTCCGCAATAATGTTTATGTGTAAGTCCGTGACTAAGATGTCGCTTGGTACCTGAAAAGTCACTCCTCTTTAGCCAGGGAGGAGTCTTCTTTTCTGTTATCTGGGTTATCCACGGTTGTAACCCAGATTTCAGTTTGTCTGTCTTGTCGTCAAATCCTTCCATCAGTTATTCAATGAAATACAGTTTATCCTTTTGTGTCATTCTATGCTTAGTTCTTTTCCGGCTAATTCTAGTGACATGACATGCATGCAGAGTTTTTGGCCAGATCCTAGAAAACTGAGTTAGTCTTGAATTGGATTACTGAGAAAAAGACATTTTTTTGAGGATGAATAAAGAATCGAAACACTTTGGAATTAAGCTCGAGTAAAATTTATGTGGAACTAGATTAGTCATACCCATGGAGGTTAATGATCTTTACTTTCAAATCATTGTGAAGATTGAGTTTGGGAAAGAACTAATTGAAGTTTGGTGGAAAGTTTGGCATCAATGGATGGGAATTTTTTTTTTCGACCACGACACGTCATGATCCAACTTTTAAAAATTGCACCAGACAAGACCAAAAGGCAGACATATTCATCAATACTATGATCGTGAATGGATACTATGTTTGGCGTTCTCGAGGCTGGGAGGCCCTTTTTCTGCTATCCAAACACTTTATATCTTTCGTTACCCTTTTGAGCCTGTGTTATTTTCTTTGACCACCCTCTTTTGGAATCAAGTTTACAGTTAAAAGTTAAAAAAATTAAGATGAAAAAAAATGATGAGAAAAGTCCATGCCCCAAGAGTACAAACTGGGCAACTCTTAGAAAGTTCAAAAAGAAAAAGAGAAGAAGAAAAGAACAGTCAAAGGTTTATGCCCCCGGAAAATAGAAGTTAGGGCAACTTGTTTTGAAAAAGAAAAGAAGAAAAAAAGAAAAAAAGAAAGAAGAATGGAAGAAAAAAAAAGAAAGAAGAATGGAAGAAAAAAAAGAGACAAAGAAAAAGAAAGAAAGATGAAAATAGTTAGGTCAAATATTTGAACTACATTCGACCTGATTCCTTAAAAAAGGATACATAGGCAGCCTTACACGGTTCAAGCCAACCAAATAAGAATTCAGAAAAAGAAAAAATAAAAAATAAATCCAAAAATTCTCAGTATATGAAACTGGGGCTAAGATTTTATTTCATTTTTGAAAGAGTCAATTCCAAGAGTTGTAAAGTGTATGACCCCATCATTGAGTCTTTTGAATTTTCATGCCGTCCTTTCTTTCTAACCATATCCAAAAGCCTTCCAAATAAGACCTCCTGATCAATTTTGAGAATGCCAAGGGAAATTCGTAATGAGCAACAGTTGTCATATGAGAGATATGGTTATGGTTCTCACTCAAGGAATCAAGAAAAGAAAAGAAAAAAAAGAAGAAAAAAAGAAAATTAGAGAGTCTTACTAGTGAAAACCCTTACGGGCACTGTAAGACGACAGTAAGTATAGATAAATAAATGAGAGAGACTTATTGGTGAAAATTTCTTGGGGCACCACTAGTCGAAGGTGAGCTGTGAGCTAATGCAAAGAATTGGCACAAACAAGCCCGACTTCCAAGGTCATAAGAATGGTGAAAGGGAAGATTGGATTAGTTTGATAGAACAGGCCGTTAAGTCCAAAATGTATGTCATGATCATTAAGGCTAGTTACCACAAAAAAAGAAAAAAAAAACTCTTCCTTCTTTGTTTCCCGACTGGGGCATTTCTTGTTAATATTGTTTCTTGGCATCATTGTGTCCTTTACTCTAAGTCAGTCCTTGTCAAAACAAGCAAGAAAAGATTTCAAAATCTGCTACCAGCTTTTCAGTTGCACAAAAGTAAATTTTGCCACCACACTCAGTTGTTACTGTCAACATGCCTTGAGGATTCATGCAAAGGCTACCCCCAAAAGACTCTTGTCAGCCTACTTAGCGCAAGAAAGATAACTTGTGATTCTCTCTGACAGACAAATTGCTCAAAAGCAGGAAGTCATTCAAGATATCAAAAAAGGTCACCTATGCAAAGATCTCCAGTTGGGATAAGGCTGATTGAGCCAGAAAACACCAATGGCGTTGGGACCGAAACAATCAGGATTGATACATAAAGTAAAAGTCTCTTGAAAGCAACATCAGTGTCTTCCAGCAGTCCGGCTAATTACCAATGCAGTCAACCTTCTAAAAGAGAATGGACACAAAGCCAAGCTACCAAGGACATCAAGGCCACAAACCGACCACCACTTTTAAAACTGACAAAATTTTCTTTGTTTGAAACAGGAACAAAGCAGTGCAAGGATAGTGGTTCAAAAAAAAGAAAAAAAAAAGAGAAGAGCTGACAAAGGGAAGTTTCTCAAATCTTTGCCTTTATTTGTCTTTCTAATATGCATAAAATCATGTCATTTCTCTTCACATTTTCCTCATAGGGTAATGCATCCTAGTCTGATGTATTTTTCCTTCCAAAGAAAATCTTAGTCTGATGAATTCTCTTCTAGGATAGATGTCTTAGTCTGATGAATCTTTCTCCTAAGATAGAAAATCTAGTTTGATGAATTTTCTCCTAGGATAGAAATCTTAGTCTGATGAATCTTTCTCCTAAGATAAGAAAACCTAGTCTGATGAATTTTCTCCTAGGATAGAAATCTTAGTCTGATGAATCTTTCTCCTAAGATAAGAAAACCTAGTCTGATGAATTTTCTCCTAGGATAAACGTCCTAGTCTGATGAATCTTTCTCCTAAGATAAAACAACCTAGTCTAATGAATTTTCTCCTAGGATACAAAGTCTTAGTCTGATGAATCTTTCTCCTAAGATAAGAAAACCTAGTCTGATGAATCTTTCTCCTAGGATAGAAATCTTAGTCTGATGAATCTTTCTCCTAAGATAAGAAGCCCTAGTCTGATGAATTTTCTCCTAGGATAAACATCTTAGTCTGTTGAATCTTTATCCTAATATAAATAAATCTTAGTCTGATGAATCTTTCTCCTAAGATAAGAAAATCTAGTATGATGAATTTTCTCCTAGGATAGAAATCTTAGTGTGATGAATCTTTCTCCTAAGATAATAAATTAGAAAACCTAGTCTGATAAACTGTCTCCTAGGATAGACGTCTTAGTTTGATGAATCTTTCTCCTAAGATAAAAAATCTAGTCTAATGAATTTTTTCCTAGGATAATTATTAAAAAAAAAGGAGAAGAAGTCTGGATTTTCTTTTTTTTTTTAAAAGGTCATTTGTTCATGCCCTCAGAAAATAAGCATTGGGGCAATTTTTTAAAAGAATGATTTTCTCAACAAAAAAATCCTTCTTGGTTCATTTTAGCATAGGGTACAAAATTCCCTAGTCTCGTTTTCCAACATAGAGTCTCCACTCCCTAGTTGATTTTATTTTAGACATAGGGTCTCCACTCCTTTGTCTCCTTTTCCAACATAGGGTCTTCACTCCTAGTTGATTTTTATTTTAGACATAGGGTCTCCACTCCATAGTCTTCTTTTCCAACATAGGGTCTCCACTCCCTAGTTGATTTTATTTTAGACATAGGGTCTCCACTCCCTAGTCTCCTTTCCAACATAGGGTATCCACTCCCTAGTTGATTTGATCTTAAATGCAGGGTACACCATTCCCTGATATCTTTTCCAATATAGGGTATATCATTCCCTGGCCACATTTTTCCAACATAAGGTACACCAATCCTTAGTTGAGACATCTTTTTGAAAATAAAGGAAGACCACTAAAAAAAACCATCTTGATCTTTTAGGGTACACCACTCCCAACCTTTTATTTCTTTTAATAAAGAAGTAGTTTAGAATGTTGTTACAAATAACTCACGAAGTATTCCTAGTAAAAACTTAGGCAGAAAATTTCAGCCGTTTGTTTTGTTTTGGTGTCTGAGCAGGTTTTACCTCGAGGAACATGATTCGAGATGATCAAAAGAAGGAGTCTCAATCCAGAATAAAGAAAAAAAATAAGTGAATCCAAAAGGCAGAAACAGATGAAAATGTGAAATGCTCAAGACATGGCTGAAGACACGAGCACTGCATTCCCCGTTTTGATCAGAAGAAGCTTTAGAAGAATGAACTAACACCTGCAGCTAGCAAGCATCAAGGTTCTGATCAAAGTCTGCGTGAAGAACCATTCAAGACCCAAGATCAAGCTTCAGAAGAGTTATAGATGGGAATTTTGTAACTCATAGATGATATGCTTGTTTAGTTTCTTTTGATTTTGATTATTGATGTAATAACAGGACCGACCGAAGCCTCGACGGAACCTCACTCGACTCCTCAACTCATCATTCCATAACTCTCCTTGAACTACACGCAACCTGATTCCCTTATGACCCGGGATATGTAGGTTGTCCAAAACCAGGACTCGGTTGCATCCTTTCCTATGCTTATTTTCCCTTTTGAATAAAGATTTCATCAAAAACTAGTCACACGACTCACTTTGTCTTTGCCTGAAAACTCTTCATGTTCTCAAGCAAAGAGGGGGCAGTTGTGAGTACCTAATTTTTTAACATACTTGGGATTATTCAACACTTTTTTGTAAGTAAATAATTTTAAGTTTAATCTACATATTTTAACCTTTATTTCATTTTTAGTAGGTTTTACTTAAGAAAATTAAAAATAACAAAAAAATAATATGTTCTTGATTTTAAAATATTTAGCTAGTATTTTTAATTTACACTCTTAAAAGGAAAAAAAATATTAATTAAAGCAAGAGCCAATGAGTCATTTCCATGTGGCAAGATTCTTTCTTATCTTTTATAACAAACTCGCATGCTCTCCCTCAAAACTCACATGCCCATACACACTCTTTTTTTCTTGGCCACCAATTAATCCCTATACCTATACCTATATATCTTCCACACACACAACACACAAAGGGAGAGACCTAAACCCCAAAAAGAAGAGCAGCCGCCCTTTCCCAAAGATCCAATTCCCCTTCTCCAAGAGAGACTCACCCACCTCCACCCGAAGACCGCCGGCACCTCCCCAAAAATGGAGAACTCTCCATCGTCTCTCTTCTCTCAACTGAGAGACAACAGCCACCATTTCATCTCTCTCGATCGAGCCTAATTCCACCCTACCGAATCTCTTAACCAGCCGACGCCCAACCTTATTCCGCCTCTGCCATTGCCCAGCAACCACCGTCAAAAACTCGATGTTGTCGAACGGCCACCAAACAACCTTGAGTCTGTCCCAAAGCCAGCATCAAAAATCCAATGAAACACTGTCGAAAAGCAGCTCAAAGCATCCATAAAGCTCACTCCAAAATCACTGAAATACCATAATGTTTGTCCAAGGTTAAGTTAGTTGGGTTTGATCGGATTCGAGGTCGCCGACGCGGTTCATTAGCTTGATCCAAATCTTGTTGTGTTTTGCACACAAAATTCATTTGGAGCATTTTGGTAATGAAATCAGAAAGTTTTCACATCATTAAAGCCTTTATTTGGCGTCTTCTGTCTATTCTCGCACATCTAGGTATTTATTCTCAATCCATATACTCAAATTTTACGCTGATTTGGATTCTGATTGTGCCATTAAACTTGGTGATTTTGATTTCACCTGTTATATCTGTTTTATTACATGGATTGGTGTTGAATTCAATTTATAGTTCTGTCATCCATCGTTGAACACATGATGTGTTACTTGAGATTTAATGATTGTGATTTAAACATATTTTTACATGCTGTCAATGTGAAATCTGGGCAAAAACAGGAACAAAAATGACTTCACGTAGTAACGAAAAAATGTGATTCTAATGCCTTGAGCTATGAACTGTTTTGGCAAGCATTTGTGTTGTCTCCAGTAGTTCGTTTAAGTGAGCTTAGTAATTTAGAGAGGTGATTTTGCAAAGAATTATTACTGTAATATTCATTTAGGGCCACTGAAGTTGTGTATTTGCAAATGAACGCTTGGGTCGAGTTAATTCGGACTGACATGCTACAAGATAAAGTCATTAAACTGGTTTATTTTTATTTTGTTTTGTGCTAAGAAAAACTGACAATGTAATAAGATTGGATTTAGTATAGTTCGTAAGTATTTGTTTCTTTAGTTTACTGTATGTAATTACTAGTATTACTTTAATTTTTCTACTTAATTAACTTAAGTGAGTTATAGTTAAATAAATATGAAAAACCAAGGGTGGCCACAGATAACTATTGAACTAATTCTAGTTTTCATAACTTTGGTCCTTTACAATTAGCTAAAATTAGTATAGAAAAAATAACTTGAATATCGTAGTTTGCTTTAGGCGCGTTTCTAATCTACTATCGTGATTATGTACACATTCGCATAAAATAATTATGATTCTAAAATTAAATCAAGGTACGCGTTTGCGCGACTTTGGCCAAAAATAATCTTAATAATTAATAAAGTGTTATTAATTATGTACACATACGCGTGACATGATTCTTGACACGCCAAATAAAACGAGTACACGTACGCGTGACTCGTTTCAAGATAGTTCCATAATTATGAATAATCAAGCAATCTAAAAGCAGTAAAAGGTAAAATGCACATAGGTTCTAAAATACATAATTAAAATAATTTAATTAAGCCAGGTATAATTAAAAGCGACCGTACTAAAATCACAAAAATCGGGATTGCCTAATACCTTCTCCCGAGTTAACAGAATTCCTTACCCGGTCTTCTAGTTTCGCAGACTTTAAACAGAGTCAATTTCCTTGATTTGGGATTTAAAATAAACCGCTGACTTGGGACACCATAAATTATTCCAAGTGGCGACTTTAAAATTAAATAAATAATCTCATTTCGAATAATGTCATTTAAATTGGAAAAATCCCCTATCCCCTCGGGAAAAAGGAGGTGTGACAATAGGTGATCGATAGTTTCTTCCTCTGTGTTACATAGTGAGCAGGTTGTATCTTCCAATAGCCTCATCTCCTTAATCTATCTCTTGTTAATAGTTTTCTACGTGCAGCCAGGAATATAGTGAATATCCACTTAGGTAGCCCAGCATTGATGCATATCATCCTTCTCCATGGAACCTTACTAAACTCTCCTCTAAGTTTCAAGTCTATGGCCTTGATTGGAAATGTTTTCATTCTCAATACCTCTTCTTTTGAGTAGCCAGCTTCCTCAAAGTATTTCTTTGCTTTTAATATCTTCTGGATCATCCACGATGCTTGCTTTGGCTCAGCATCCCACATTGAATTGTACTTCTTATAGTATATATGGACCCATTGAACCCACATTTTGTCTTTAATCTTGCATAGTTTCCATAACAGCTTGCAGATAGCTGCTCTATTCCATATGCCTATATCTAATAGATTTAACCCATCTGCTGCTCTTGGCCAACACAATCTGTCCCAGGCCAGGAGCGCTTTCTTGGTAACCTCCATACCTCCTGTCCACATGAACCTTCTACACATGTTTTCAATTAATTGAATCGGTTTCTTAGGCAGTAGAAATATCTGAGACCAAAACACTTGTATGGAGAACAACACACTCTTAATAAATTGAATTCTTCCTGTATAGGATAGAAATCTAGTAGTCCAAGATTGTATTCTCCTTAGCATTTTCTCAATAAGGGGTTGACATTGCACCAGTGATAGTCTTTTAGTACTCAAAGGCACCCCCAGGTATCTCACTGGTAGAGTCCCTTTAGAGAAGCCTAGTATTTGCAGTATTTCCTGTTGTATTTCATCCTAGACTCCTCCAAAAAAAATGAAGTTTTTTTCTCATTTTGTTGTTACTCTATTTCGTTAGTTGGCTGATTTTTGCTGATGCTTGTTAGATCATAGATGGCAGATGCTTGGAATGTTGCTTTTGCACTTTTGTTGTTACTCTATTTCTTCCAAATATCATATCAAACATAAATATTCAACCAAACACAACATCTACGAGTATTGTCTAGTAGGCAACAACCAGCTTAGCACACCATGTCCCAACGTCCAGTCCACTGTACACTGCATATATATCATCTATTCAGTTAATGTATCAAACTAAAATTGTACCAAACTAAAGTAAGAAATACTAAACTGTATCGAACTACTTTGGTATGGTATTTGGTATACACAATTAATAAACCGAATATCGAAATACTGAACCGAAACTTTCAAATACCAAAATGAAGTACCGAATGTCCACCCCTAATAATAGATGCACATATATAGTATCACCGCTACAGAATAGCAAAAGATCATCAGCAAAATTAAGTTGTACTATATTCATTTTAGTACACTTAGGGGGATAGTTAAAATTTGAATTCCTCTTTAGTGTCTTCATCAGTCTAGTTAAGTATTTCATGGCCAATACAAATAGATAAGGAGACAAAGGATCACTTTGTCTCAGTCCCTTTTTAGCAGAAAATGGGGTGAAATGTTGTCCGTTGATGATGATGGAATAGGAGACACTTCTCACACATCTCATAATCCATTAGACAAATTTTTCTGGTACTTGTAGACTCTTTAGGACTTGTTCCATATAATCTCATTCAATAGAGTCGTAAGCCTTCTTCATATCTACTTTCAACATGCATTTTGGGGATAAGCCTTTTCTACCATATCCATTAACAAGTTCATGACTCAATATTATGTTGTCATTTATCAATCTGCCAGGCACAAATGCAGATTGGTTTCTATCTACTAGATCATCCATTATGCCCTGCAGTCTGTTTGTTATCAAATTCGAGATGATTTTGTATAGGAGTGTGCAGCAAGATATTGGTCTGAACACAGTGATTCTGGATGGATTAGTTACCTTTGGTACTAGGGTAACAGTTGTGCAGTTGATAGGCTGATATAGGTTATCACTTGAGAAGAATACCATCACTGTATCTATTATCCTGTCCCCAACCACAAGCCATGCCTTTTTGAAAAATAGTGCATTGAATCCATCACAACCAAATGCTTTGTTATCACTGATACCAAGCAGTGCCTGGTATATTTCTTCTTTATAAACTCCTTTCACCAGCTGTAGTTGTTGTTGCCTATTCATCAATGGGCCATCCCTCATAACTACTGGATTAATAGCAGGCAAACTTTCAGTTGTTGATCCCAATAGCTGCTTATAGAAACCAAGCACTTCCTCTTCAATCTCTTGTTTTGTCTGCACCACTTCCCCATTTCTCATTATTAAGCTCTTGATTTTATTCTGAGAGTATATGTTTTTCGTACTTGCAAAGAAATAAGTTATGTTAGCATCTCCTAGCTTCAACCATTGTACTCTAGACTTTTGTTTCATGATACTTTCTTCCACCCCAAGCCATTTCTCCAGTTGTACCTTTGTGTCATTTTCTTCTAGAACCATATCCTCAACTTGTCCAGGTTCCCTCATTTGCTTCTGTAATTCACAAAGTTTCTTCCTACATTGATTAATATTTTCTCCTACTGCACTGTACTTTGCATTATTAAGATCTTTCATAGCTTGTTTTATTTTTTCAGTCTCTTCCACACATCTTTCATAAAACTTCCTTCATTACTCCCTTGCCATGCTCCACTAACTATGGATAGAAAGTCTATCTATTCTGCTAGATAGTTTAGGAACTTGAATGGTTTGGGAACTTTATCTTAATTATCATCAAATGTAATACTCAGAGGAGAGTGATCAGAACATTCTGGATCCATTACCCTTACTTTCAGGTATGGCATTTGAAACATCCACTCAGCATTCACCAAAGCTCTATATATCTTGCTATATGTGTGACCATTTATCTAGGTGAAATACCTTCCATTAGTTATCATTTCTACCAAAGTAGTATCATCAATAAAATTATTGAAATCTCTAATCTCCAGCTCTTGCACAGGGTTCCTAATTGGCATATCCTCCATTGATCTGATAGCATTGTAGTCTCCCATGATTAGCCACAATGCCCTGTTGCACATTGTTCAAACCAGTTAAGTCACCCCATAATCATCTTTTATTTTCCAGTGTATGTAGGCCATAGACTGCAGTAAATGTGAATCTCATATTCATACTTTTGATGTGAACTGCAACATGAATGAATTGAGAGGACTTTCCCAATTCCAAGCATTCTATCTCAATAGTATCCTATAGTAACCAAATCCTTCCTCTACTACTATGTTCATAGTTGGCCAGACAATCCCACCCTGTAGTGATTTTCTTTATTATTTGCACAGCCTTCTGCTCCTTTATTTTTTGTTCAAATAATGCTATCATAGTTATGTTGTTGCTTCTTATAAACCTCTTAACCTCTTTCTGTCTAGGGGTCTTATTCAATCCCCTAATATTCTATGTAACAAGCTTCATACAAGAATAAATAGGGATTATGGATATCCTTCCTCTCCTTCTTGACTACTCTGTCTACTTGTACCCTCACCCATTTACCTAGAGAATGTTAGCTACAATCCAGATTCTTCCAATATGTTGAACCCATTGATCGTGTTGACTGCATCATTTTCTGGTTTCTCCCTGTTCCAAGCTATTTATTTTCCTATAGCTTTTTTCCATGTATGTTCCTCCTCCCCTCTAGCTAGCCTTGTAGGTGAGCTAACAAGGTTGTTGTTTGTATTTGCACCAGCAAATATTGCTACCTTAATACTATTGTTAGGTGTTGTATGTGGTTGCTTCATCTTATCATTTAGATTAGCTTTGGGCTGCCATTCTTGTTTCTGCTTATGTTGCTTAGGCTTAGGTTTAGGTGTTGGCTGCTCTCCTTTGTTGCACCTGTGTCCAACTTGTAGATAGTATGACAAAACTCAGGGATCCAGTCATAAGATACCTCTTGCATGAATTCTCTCCCATTCGGATCTGTCACCTTAATGGCTCTGGGAGGTTCTTTAGTAATATTCAACTCAATTAGCACTCTAGCATAGAAAATTCGATCCAACTAAGTGGTACAAACATCTGCATATAAGGGAATCCCTAGTCCACTGCTTATCCTGCTTAATGACTTTGCTCCCCAATAATTGAGTGGTAGGTTAGGAAACTTGACCCACACAGGGATGGTCTGCAATACCTCCTTATTGAAATCAAAGTCAGTTGACCATACTTTCATGATAATCGGCTTATTATTTAGCATATGAGGTCCAGAGTACAAAACTTCATCTCTGTCGCATAGAGTTAAATCTTACCACAAAATAATAGAAATATACTTTTGGCTTTGTCGTAAAATTCCATGCTGAAGAAATAAAACGCTCCATAGCTCCTATGGTTGGGGCTCCTCCAACGACATAGAGGATCAGGGCTTGCTTCCATTTCTGTGTCTCCTCTTCCACTTCTTTCTTGCATAATTCAACAATTATTTCGCCATTTTTTATAGTCGGTGCAATGAAACTTAGATCCATTCCTTTCGCTGTCAATCTGTTCCCCACAAACAAATTTGCCCACTTCTTTTGGTCTTGCTCTGTATTCTCAGCTGGCAATTTGTCTTTGGTTTTATCAGCATCTTCCATGTCCCAATTTCCGTCAAATTACCAGTAGTTACTACTGAATTTGCTCACATGCATGTCAGTTTTCCTTGAGCTAGGGTTAATGTCCTTCAACTGATTACCAGTAGCTATCTTCGCACTATCAATCATCGGTAAAGGAGCCATAGCAGGAGGTGTTTTCATACCTTCCTTCGTGGCTGATAATGGTGGCCACTGTTCCATTGAAGCTTCCTTCGCATCTGCGATCTCAGCACTCTGCGTTTCAATGATTTGGGTATTGTTGCTAGTCCTCGTATAATCCACCAGCTGAATCGTAGTTGTATTTCTCTTCGGCCTATCCCTCCCCATTGTTTGTCGGCGTACGTTAGCAGGAGCACGCTATCATGCGCCGAAAGAGAAGAGAAAGTATTTATTTTTTAAAAAAAATATAAATTATTATGACTTATAGTATTTTTTATGTAGTTTTTATTATAAAAATTTTATATCTAATTTATAGTCAAAGTTAAAAAAATTTGACCTTCGTGATTCGAACCATGACTAATAAATAGAGACGAACGGAGTAAAAGGAAAAGAAGAGCATGGTAAATTGAGGGAAACAAAAAAGAATGAGATGGATGAAATTTTTTATGCTTAATCAAATGTTCTGTTTTCGAGATAGGAAAATGTAAAACTTCTTTTACAGAGCTTTCTTTCTTTAATGAACTTTATTAGCGGGATGAAGAATAAAAATAGTCACATGGTTATTAAAATATTGGGAAGTAATTCTGTTCCTGTCAGAGTTGTAGGCTTAACAGTATCTTTAACAACTCTAACGCACACGTGTACCTCGTGGGATGACGATTATTTTCTCGGGTGTAATAAGCATCCAAAGCTAACAATCTTCAATTAGTGCGCTGATCAAGAAACTAATTTAGAATTAAGTAGAAAAGATTAATTCAAACTTAAAAGGTGAGTGTGGGCAGTTCTTTGGAAATGATTCTTTAAATATTTCGAAAATTTTTCTAAAAATTAAAAATGCTGTTGAAAATAATTGTTGTGTTCCCAAAAAAACCTTTAGTTTTTAAAGAAAAAAATATATATTTTTTGAGAAACAGAAGCAAATTTATTTTTCTTGTAGTGAATGCAACACAGAGAAATTATGTAATCGTGTTGAAAAAACATCACTGGCCCAAAGACCCCATAGTTTCTCATAATTAAAAAGATTTCATTTTCGTAAACACAAAGTGGAGGTCTCTCATTGGCAGGAAAAAGATAAGGGCCTAATCAATTCATCATAATTATTAAAGATGATGTTACCTTCCTTGGCTCCAACTAATTCAATCACTTACGTGTGGTTTGGTTTATACTAGAAGTATGGTTCTTAAATGGTTTATGTTTAATTAATTAAAGGATTTTTTTTATCTTTAGTTGAATCCAAACATTACGATAGTTTATATTCTATCACAAAAAATAATACTTAAATTTGCATAACATATATAGGTTTTAATTAATAGGACGGAGTTTAATAAGGTTACTTAAACACTATAAGTTATGCAACGATTAATTTTTTCCATCTTATGCCAAATTTTATGCTTCGCTTATTTTTGTTAAATGTGGTAAATCAAATGTACACCTGCAGTTGTGGGGGGAGGGGGGGGGGGGGTCCTCATAGCATCTAATTACTTGATTCTCAAAGATACCTGTTCACATCTCCTCCATATATATATATACATGACTTCTATTTGATATTTTCTGAACTTTATTACTCTTATCTAAAGACTTTCTTATTCATCAGCTCAAGTTTAAAGCTAAGCAGGTAACTAATCCTCTTCTTCATATGAATCTTTCTGCTTATGCAACAAATAATAAACCTTATTATTCTAACCTCATAATACGGTATGTTCTTTGTTTCAGGGAAAGAAGATGGCACAAATTCTGCTACATGGTACTCTTCATGCTACTATATTCGAGGTCGATAAAATCCATACTAATTTTGGCAAAGAACTTTTCAATAAGGTGCGTTAAAAACAATCCTTCCTTTCCACTCTTCAATTTAATAGGAGTCAGAATTTTTAGTTGGGGTGGAGGGGTCAAAATATAAAGAGGTAAACCCACGAAAAAGTTAAAGGCTATAGTATATATGCATTTTTTTAATCTAGTTACTCAGTGTAATTTTGCCTCCGCCATTGATAGTATTAGAACAATACTACAATTCTTTTGCCTTCATTTGTTTGGTTGTGATCCGTTCAGTACATGTACAAATATAGGAATATAATGCTACATTTCCGCTTTTCTTAGATCTATATATGGTTTCAGATGAATAATGGACTGACTTCTTCTTAGTTGTAAGGCGATAAGTTAGTTCATAGTTGTACACAAATGAGGATTTAGGAATTTGGATCAAAAGTGGTGGATTGTTTCCGACCCAACGCAGGATATGGGTAATGGAAACAGTAGTTAGAAGAAAATGAAGGGAACCATTTTTTTTTCTAAGTTATAGACGACAAATAGGTTAGTTACTTGAACAAGGATAAGGGGATGGGGGAGTTTGAGGATCTCGTGAATTCAATTATTGCAAAAATTTTGTGTGGTGGGGTTGTTGAAATTGAAGAAAGTTCCTACTCCACTATGAACTTTATTGTAACAAAATTATTCAAAAAGTTACTTAATATTTATTAACTTATTTTTTATAACTAAAACGTCGCTCAATTTTGTCTAATTATCACATGAAGTCAATAGGAGAAAGAAAAGAAATATTGTCGATGATACTTACGGCAAAAATTGAGTGACTTATTAGTTATTAAAAATAGGTTAATCAATAGCGTGATACTTAAGTGAAGTTAAATAATTATTTTAATTAAAAAGAATGATTAAATAATATTGAAGAGTGGGTCTATAAGTTGAAACTAGACAATTAGTATAAAGAACACAAAAGAAAATAGTGTATGTACTCATGAGCTGTGGTAACACATCCACCACAACTTTTTTCCCACCTTAAGCAAAGATATTTTTGGCTTAGAATTACTTTAAGCTTGATTTCAAGAGAATAATTATTTACTAATATTCGCTGATCAATTAGTATCACTTTCTGCCCCCTTCTCCCAACCACCCCTTTTTTTAGAGTTTAAATAAATTGTGTGCATTTGCAATGCAAAATATATTTATGTAATTAGTTCTTTTATCAGATTATTATAGATAAAAATTTTCATAAATATTAATGGGTAATTTAATAAATGGAAGTATCATGGAGCAGTTGGAATAGCATTGCTTGCCAAGCTATTCAAGAGAAATAGTACCTTGATTCTGATTTAAAGACAAAGAAGATGTATAAAGGCAAACTATTATAGCAATAAACTTATGATTCAACAGAAGATGCAAGTTGCACATATAAGGGATAAAATAAGACAAGATTACTTGAGAACAATTGATGATACTAGGAGAGGACGAGGTTAGCCTAAAATTACATTATACAACTGACTCCACCCAACTTGATACATACGAGGTGTCGTTACTATATTGTTTTATAGTATGTAATACTTTTGTTATTTTTTCTCAATATCTGAATTATAAGGGAAAAAGGAATTAATGAGTTCCAGTTTTATAGTAGTGCCTTGTTATTTTTGTTATAGAAAGTATTATTTTAATACGTCCAGTTTTGATAATAAAATCTTTTATTTACCAAAAAGAAATGAGTTCTATTTAGCTGCTAATATTGGTGGAACTAACTTTCTCTAAGCAAAGGGAATTAAACTAGTTTTGATGGATGGAGTACTATGTACAAGGTTTAAGATTTTCGTGCATAAGATTTGAGAAAATCCATCTTAACTTTTATAAATCTAAAACTATATTAAGCATTTAATATACAGCAGTAATAATTAAAGTATAAATATCTTTTGACACTTCTTTAACATTTTATAGTTGGGACATGTTACGAGACAATAACAAGAAATTGTATACTTCTTAGCAGTTCCATATTATAATTATACAGTTTGACATGTTACGCGACAGTAACAAGAAATTTTAGACTTCTTAGCAGTTCCATATTATAATTATACAATTTGACATGTTACGAGTAGGGGTGTACAAACTGAACCGGAAAACTGCACCAAACCGAAAAATCAAACCAAATCAATTAAAAAACTCGAACCAAACTGACATATAAATATATAATTTTTTATATAGAATTTTATTTAAAAGATGTCTAGAAATATTTGAGATCCTCTCATGGGATATAATTTAATAGAACTATAAAGTGCATTTATTTTTATTTACTTTAAATAATAGATTGTATCACTTTCTTACTATGTATTATTGAAATGCATCAATCATCTCTTTGTTTTTTTATATTCATATGTCAAGATTTCTTATATCTTTTTCGAATTTGAAGTGGTATTTCGATAATTTAAAATTACATAGAACATATCATTATTTAGGTATCATATTGATTTTTATGTTTGATTATTAAATTTGGTTAACCCTGAAAGCGTACATCCACCAAATATTATTGGTAGACGACTAAGAAAATAAATTATAATGTGTTACTAAAAAGATTCTCCCATGAGATCACTTTAATAGATCATATGTTAATTTCTTTTTTTTTTAGTAAACATATATTCACTTCTCAAAATAGTATCTATAACTTTAATAGTGCAAGATTGAAATAATATTCACGTAATAAAAAAATCCAAAAAATCCGACAAAACTGAACCAATCCAAACCGATATAATTGGTTTGGTTTGATTTTGATAAAATCCAAAACCAATCCGGTCCATGTACACCCCTAGTTACGAGACAGTAACAAGAAATTGTAGACTTCTTAGCAGTTCCGTAATCCATATTATAATTATACAGTTTGACATGTTACGAGACAATAATAAGAAAGTGTATACTTCTTAGCAGTTCCATATTATAACTATTATTTTTTGTAGGTGGTGCATGGCATTGAGGGAGCAATTGGCTTCAACAAGACAGCCTCAAGACTATATGCAACCATTGATCTTCAAAAAGCCAGAGTTGGCAGAACAAGATTGTTAGATGAACACAAAAACCCGCGGTGGTATGAGTCTTTCCACATTTACTGTGCTCATATGGCTGCAGATGTTATTTTCACTGTCAAAGTTGACAATCCAATTGGAGCAGAACTCATTGGTAGAGCTTACTTGCCAGTTCAAGAACTACTAGATGGAGAAGAAGTCGATAAATGGCTTGAAATCCTCGATACAGAACGAAAACCTGTGCATGGACACTCTAAAATTCATGTGAAGTTGCAGTTTTTTGATGTTACAAGGGAATATAATTGGAATAGAGGGATAAAAGTCACAAGATTTCCTGGTGTTCCTTACACATTTTTTAGTCAAAGACAAGGATGCAAAGTCACCCTTTACCAAGATTCTCATGTTCCTGATAACTTCATCCCAAAAATCCCTCTTGCTGGTGGGAAATTTTACGAGCCACAACGATGTTGGGAAGATATTTTCGATGCCATAACGAATGCAAGGCATTTGATTTACATAACAGGATGGTCTGTTTATACTGAGATCACTTTGGTAAGGGACACAAGGAGGCCTAAACCAGGTGGAGACATAATGCTCGGGGAGTTGCTTAAGAAAAAAGCTAATGAAGGTGTGAGAGTTCTAATGCTGGTTTGGGATGACAGAACATCGGTTGGTGTGTTGAAACAAGATGGACTAATGGCTACTCATGACGAAGAAACTGCTAATTTTTTCCGAGACACTGAGGTCAATTGTGTGTTGTGTCCTCGAAATCCTGATGATGGACGGAGCATTATTCAGAATATAGAGATTGGAACAATGTTTACTCATCATCAGAAGATTGTAATTGTGGATAGTGAAATGCCTAATGGAGACAATGAGAAGAGGAGAATTGTGAGTTATATTGGTGGGATTGATCTTTGTGATGGTAGATATGATACACAATTTCACTCCCTTTTTAGGACATTGAACACTGCACACCATGATGATTTTCACCAAGCAAATTTCACTGGTGCCTCAATACAAAAAGGGGGACCAAGAGAGCCTTGGCACGATATACATTGTCGATTAGAAGGGCCAGTTGCTTGGGATGTACTCTACAATTTTGAACAGAGGTGGAGGAAGCAAGGTGGAAAGGACTTGCTTATAAAGCTAGGGGATATCGACAACATTATTACTCCACCTTCACCTGTTATGTATCCTGACGATCATGACACATGGAATGTTCAAGTTTTTCGATCAATTGATGGAGGAGCAGCTTTCGGCTTCCCTAATGCTCCTGAGGAGGCAGCCAAGTCTGGCCTTATTAGTGGCAAGGACAATATCATTGATCGAAGCATACAGGACGCGTATATTAATGCTATTCGTCGAGCAAAGCATTTCATCTACATCGAAAACCAGTACTTCTTAGGTAGCTCCTTTTCGTGGTACTCTCATGATATCAAGGATGAAGAAATCAATGCTTTACATTTGATCCCAAAGGAGCTGTCTTTGAAGATAGTTAGCAAAATCGAAGCAGGGGAAAGGTTTACAGTTTATGTTGTGCTTCCAATGTGGCCAGAAGGACTTCCTGAGAGTGGATCTGTACAAGCAATACTGGATTGGCAGAGGAGGACTATGCGAATGATGTACACTGACATAATTCAAGCTCTAAAAGTAAAGGGAATTGTGGCAAATCCAAGGGAATACTTAAGTTTCTTTTGCCTTGGCAATAGGGAAACAAAGAAGGGAGGAGAATATGAGCCTTCTGAGACACCAGAACCTGGTTCAGACTATAGTAGAGCTCAAGAAGCCAGGCGTTTCATGATTTACGTGCATGCCAAAATGATGATAGGTAAGTATAATTCTTTAATCAGTTGAACAGTGTTATCAAAGGTGCGCTTAAGCCTTAAGCCCTGAAGCGAGGCTCAAACATGTTGAGCGCTTCGCCTCATTTAGCGGGCGCTTCAGTGTTGTCATCAAGGCTCTAACGCATACTTTTCCTTGCTAATGAGAATAATCCGAAAGTTGGGACACTAAGCAATTGATATTTCACTTTATTGTAAATTTTCTTCAATTTCTTTGTCCATATATTTAGTGTTCATGCTTATAGATATTAGTCTTGGATATTTTGTAGTTTTTCTCCATTTGCGCCATTCTTTGCACTTTGCGCCGTTCTTTGCACTTTGCGCTTAAAGCCCCAACAAGACCTTCGGACTTTTTTGCGTTTTTCGCCTTTGATAATACTGCAGTTGAAGCTAGAAAACATTGAGATATATTAAGTTTTCAATTCTTGTTTTTGTGTGTTCTTTTTTTGCAGTGGATGATGAATACATTATCATAGGATCAGCAAACATAAACCAAAGGTCAATGGATGGAGCAAGAGATTCAGAAATAGCAATGGGAGCTTACCAACCATTTCATTTATCAGTGAAGGAGCCAGCTAGGGGTCAGGTTCATGGTTTCAGAATGGCATTGTGGTATGAACACTTGGGCATGTTAGATAACAGTTTTCTTTATCCAGAGAGCCCCGAATGCATCCGAAAAGTGAACCAAGTTGCTGATAAATATTGGGATTTGTATTCAAGTGAGAGCCTGGTTCATGATTTGCCTGGCCACTTGCTTACTTATCCTATTGATGTCACTGAAAATGGAGAGGTCACTGAACTACCTGGAACACAATACTTCCCTGACACCAAGGCTCGAGTTCTCGGTACCAAATCTGATTTTCTACCACCCATTCTCACTACTTAATAAGCTCATTGGGATCGAGCTTTGAGAATGAAGTTCTCTTTGGTAGGGAACGCTAAAACCTCTATAGTGAGCTTTCTATGGCACGAATCCACATTAATCGAACAAGTGAACATCGAATATCGGATGATTATACCAAAAAAAGAAACAAAAGGGTGCTACTATATTTTTTAGCATATATAGCAGTTTGTTTGTGTAGTTTCATTACCGGTTACCAACTTGCCACTACTACTTGTATTTTCTACTGATGATGTTACTGTCAAACCAATTGAGTGTTACTAGCTTATTGAGATAACTTCTGTATCCTAAGGTTGTTCAAGAATTGCGTTTCAGTTTATATGTGGAAGAAACTCGAAATTTTATTCTTTTGTTAGACTCCAATATTTAGTTAAAAAATCTATTGCTGGAAGAAAATTTAATATTTTTTCCATATTCTTCAATGAGAGGTGATAAGCTATATCTCATTGAAAGGACTTGATTATCCATCTTGGTTTTTTGACATCGACTCAGTTGCTAGGAAGTATGTTCCCCAAATTCTCAAATGCCCATACCTTATTTGGAGTTGGAGACGACCTTTCCAACAAGTTGCACAGCGTCTTATTAAACGCCTAAGCTAGCATTGATATCAGCATATTATATAGAAGGAGCATGTTGTTTGAAACCAAAGTGATCACAAGTCCAGCATATTATATAGAAGGAACATGTTGTTTGAAACCAAAGTGATCACAAATCTTGGTTATTAGTTTTACCAAATAGCTTACCATTGCCCGTCAGTACATTTCAAGAAATGCTGGAAAAAAAAAAGATGATATTCACCCTAATGAAGTTTGTGACATTTTCCAATTAGGAAGAGGGGATAGATGTTCCACAGGGTCATGCAAATTAACCCTTAAAGAGATGTAAGGCAGCCAACATAAACAATCTGGATTTCCCATGAGTAGCACTGGAAATAAGGAATAATCACACAGCTTTAATTATCAACAAATTGGCATATTGTACTATTATCAGTAATCCATTTGCAGAACTTCTATGCACTAGACGAAGAAAATCTACATCAAAACATTTTCTTTTGGCAGGGGTGGCTGGGTGAAGGTAGCTGTACTTTCATCTGCTGTTGCGCATATCATAGACAGCTTCATGTCTGCAGTCATGTAATCTACTAGTTTGTACCAAAGCAAATATTTTTAGTAGCAGCATCTTCATCCACCCACGCGATAAGACCTCCCTCTGAACGCTACACCAGAACTCCTATCAGGTTGTGCACGATTAATTGGTGGTACACCTATCCTCCACCGTGTTACAAGTTTATGTCTATGAATCAGCAGTCAAAGAAACTTTTAGACAAGAACACAATTTAGACATCGAAAGATGCACTTAAATGCAGAGACGGAACATGCATCTCTTTCAAACACTCCCCCCCCCCCCCCCAACACACACACACACACCCCTCTTCCCCCTCTCTTTACTATGATTCTCTTGGTAGAAATCAAATAAATATAGAATAGTAAGGGGCATAACAGAACAGCAGCAGCACAGTATCATATAAAAAGAATCAACTGCAATCAAAAGGATACACCCACATTGGCGTCTTCAAAAAGTTCCTCCCAGTGGCAAGTGGATGCAATACGGTTAAGAAGTAATACAGATGTCCAGCAATGATCCCCAGCAGGTCTGGCATGATTGATGAACCAAAAATAACATCTAAACAGAGCATGGCCCATGGCAAATAGAATGCCTGAAAGTTGGAAATAGGGAAATTACCAATGGACAATTAAGATAAGAACCCAAAAAAACCTGATAAGCGGGACTTGAATACTACCTAACTAAAAAATGCAGAACCATACCTTCAGGGTTACAAGACCATAAATGTTGATATTGGCATCTGGAAATTCTCTACTCCAGACATATAGAAGCATGAAAACCAGCGATATGCCCAAGAACGGAGAACTGAAGAAGGGGATTGCGGATAAGACCTAAGCACGAGAGGGAAAAGAATGTATTAAAGATGAAAGATTGGGTGTAGGTGCAGATCAAAGACATCAAACAAAATCTTCAGTGAAAATTGAACAAAGGACAGAAGTATGGGATGACAACTAAAGGCAAATACTACAGGAGCTAAAGTCCTAGATATTCAATCTTCAAATGATTGTCAACATCGGACATACCAATAATGTGAAAGCTCCAAATATCATCATCCATAGAAAATCTGCAGTACGTCTTTGAAATGGTCCATTTTCCAGTTGCACCCCATATCTCGCTCTATAACATCATGAAGCAACAGTCATAATAAGTCATTAAATAAATAACCACAGCTACTTCCATGCTTTTAATAGCTAACAACAACAACAACAACAACAACAACAACAACCCAGTATAATCCCACTAGTGGGGTCTGGGGAGGGTAGGTGTACGCAGACCTTACCCCTACCCTGGGGTAGAGAGGTTGTTTCCGATAGACCCTCGGCTCCCTCCCTCCAAGAACTCCCTACCATGCTTTTAATAGCTACTGTGGAAAATGACTGAAAACATATTAGATTTCGAAGCATACTACTATACTACTCATAAGTACTTACATCATTAAGAGGCGAATTCCAAAATTAATAGAAAAGTTTCCCAGAAAGAGGAAATTTGTAATCAATCGCCAGACCTGAAACAAATGCAACATCCAATCTCATACATAAAATCTTCTTTGATAAATTAAAATCTAATAAATATTCAGAAGTACCTCTAAGAGCAAATTAACACATATCTAATACGACATGATAAACAATGTCACCTCTATTAAAGTGACAATAACATTGCAATATCTCAAGACTTTTAATAGCTGCATTGATCAACATGAAGTACAAAAAAATGGGTATTTTCTGAGACATTGTTTGTAATCATAAAAACCATTTTGAGTTATTCCTGATATTGTGCAAAATCAACCTTTTCCCTTTTTGTTTGGTCTTTAAAAATAATTTCTCCCAGTTGTCTCCATTATCATCAAACATAGGTCAAACAGAATGCTAAACATAGGTTAAACCAATGAAACTAATTTATATCAGCATCTGTTATTAAAAGAAAAGTAAAAGTTTAACCCCAAATAGTTTCTATAGATGTAACTTGAATTCATTGACGAAATACTCGGAATTCCAGAAGACTATTTTATCCTTTTCTTCATTTGACGGATAAATGATGAATATCTAACACCGTTAGCTTCAAATAATTATTGCAGTTTGACGCACAGCCTATTTCGTATTCTCGCTTCAAAATGAAATGAAAGCTCCTGCTACCTACGGTTCTGGATCTATCCAACTTATACGAAAGAAGACACAAAGGCAGATACAGAACTACTCAATAAAGTAGGTTGCCACAGGGAAGAGAAGTGGTTATCAATGCATAGATTCAACTGCATGCAACATTTTGCTGTGCCATGTCAGAGCAAAGGTTAGTCGAAATTACATAATTGAATAGTCGTTTTCAACTGCATGCAACTCAACAATTCAAGCCTCATTTCCTCTTTAATAAATAAAAATCCCCCTCACTTTACTTTGTTATGCCATGTCAGAGTAATGGTTATTCGAAATTACATAAAATTCAATAGTCTTAGGCATAACCCAGAGAAGTAGTTAATAACTTAACTTTTTGAAAATAACATAAAAGAACTTGAGAAATGAAGAAATACGCGAGAGAAATAATGGAGAATGTATTTCTTGATCAGTCCCTCAAGCTATTGGGTGGACAAATAGTACATACACCTATTATTCCCATAAGCTATTGGATGTCTACGGAAACTAGCACGCACCTTCACCATTCGACCGAGTACCTGCTATCTCCAACTAGTATAGGCATTGGGTAACCTACCTACCAAGGCTTAGAGTGTTTTTTGTGTCGGCGGGAATTTGAGCTCAAATCTCCTATGGTTTTCATCTCACTTTATTAACCACTAGGACACTCCTTTAGGTAAAAGGTACTGATTTTATCAACATACGGTTCAAATCCATGCCCATCTAATCAGTGGTATTCTCGCAGGCCAAAGTGAAGGAAAATTGCAGCTGACCAGGGATTGGCGTAAACTCATAAGCTACCAAAGGTAGGGATAATCTCTGGGTCTTATTGTAAAACAAAAAAATTGTCCAACCACAGCAGATGGATTGCATCCTCCCACCCCCCACCCCCCCCCCAAACCCTGCTCTTTCTCTTTCGTTTTTCTTCTTCGCTTTTCGGGTGGGAGAGCACGTTTCACATCTAGACATGTCAGTAGTTTGTAAGATACACTATATGGTCTTATTAGTGTTGTGAAAAATGCTAACTACAGAGTAATATGAAATCAGATTAAACTGATAGAAGGATGCTTACCTGAAAATGAGAGATCAGGGGCTCATATAATAGTGCTATATGAACAGGATGGCATAATCCCAATTGACATGCAGTTGTAAGCAAGAGACAAGCAGTCCCATAAGCCTTGCTTATAGGTGGAAGTGACTTATAAAATCTGGAATGAGAAAACAATAACTTGTTGTAGAACACATAACGTCAGAGAGAAAAAAAAGTATAAAGAGAAGCATCAAATAAAGGACCACGATATAGGATAGAATTGGCCAAAATGAGATAAAATGAGAACCGAGAATGATTCCAAAGTTTGCATCAGCAGTCAGTAGCTGAGCTAAGGGCTTTTAAGGGGTATCAAAGAAGTAAATATATGAAGAAGTTAAGGGGATTCAACACATAGTATATATACATAAAAAATAATTTTTACCTATCTAACCAGTGTAATTTTCTGACGAAGTAATGTCAATTGACACACCTTGGAGCTATGTGGCTCCGCCATCAAATGTTTCCAAATAAGTGCTTTGATCCAATCAAGTGTTTTCCAAATATAAGTGTATCAATTCCAAACTATTTCTTCCTTTTATATATACTATACTTAAGCCTATCAGTAGCTCTACTAGACCAATTTCTTGAAAAGAAGTCAAGGATGAAGATTAATTAAACTTAAACGAAGATTGGGAAGAGCGAAAATTATGAAAAACACGGCAAATATGCAATATTTTCAGAACAATGTATATAGAGAGCATGCTAAGATTGACAAATTTTTCCTTATTTACAGCATAGTGCTACCACATTCTTCACGCAAAAAGTGTCATTCATTATTATTAAACCTTCGCACTGATTATGATTAAACCTTGGCACTTATTATGATTAAACCTTCGCAAATCGCAAAAGCTGCTCTGTGGTGAGGATTACACTTTTTAATAGAAATTTTTATACCACCTACAATTAACTACTTTTAAGCAGAGTGTTCAATTTCCAAGGACTATAATTTTACTTCAGTTGAAATTTGAAGTGTTTGATAAACAAAATAATGGTAATTCAGCATCACAATATACATAATAAAAACTAATTCGGTTTGTATGTAGGAAAACGTAAGAAGAGAAAGAGGGGGGAGAGGGGTGTGACTTACTCGGCCGGAGATGACATTGTGAATTCAATAATAAATTAACAATTGCGCGCTACGAGATCCGTATTTATATGTGCGGAGAAAACTTAATTAGTCCAGAAAAAAAAAATTACTTAAACAGAAAGAAAAAAAGTGACGATAGATAACCAATAGGCTTCTTACAGCTGTTTCACGCCAACTGAAACTCAAAAGCACCCCTTCTTCCCGGAAAGCTACCAGAAGCTTCGCCTGCCTATTGGTTGAATTGCACAAATAGCCTCATTTTGAGTCCACTTTTATATTATGTCTCTTCTTGAAAAGCTTTGCAATTATAGCCTCTGCTTACTTTTTGTTTTATAATAATCATTTGGTATCCGAAACTCATTATCCCAACTAATCTTAGATTCACATTACATAGGATCCATTTAAGGGAAAAGTGCTCTTTATAATAGGAGTTTCTACATTACAAGGTCTCGAACTCCAAACATCTAGTTAAAGGTGGAGAGATCTCATTCATTTCACCACACTCAATAGCGGTAATATAGTCTCGGTCTAGTTTGCACAACAGAAAGAATAAAAGTCTTGCTGCCCGTATTCCCTTGAATAGTTTGCAACATTTCTCTGTTGCCAAGTACCTGTCGATATTGTTGCTTCGATTGTGTGGGAAAAAATCCAAAAGTAAAAGCAATAAATAGCATGTACTAAGAGATGCACTTATTAGTATTGCACACAGAATAAACAATTGCGTGCATCTACCAATGGGAAAAAAACTAATCCTGTTTTGTTTGGTATGATTTAGAAGGGTTCTCTTTGCAATTTGAATCCTGTACCTGAACTGCAACTCAAAATCCTGTTTGATCCAAATGCAAGCCAAGTAAAACTATTTTTTGTTTTCCATGATTAAACTTTTGCTACGCATACAATTTAGGCGTTTACACCTTGTATCTTAAACGAGAAGGCTTTAATCTTTCTTCTACAGAAAGATTTGCATCTCGTTAACTCGCGAAATATTCTTCATAATAAATGTTTATATCAATAAATCAATAATACTAGAACGGTATCTTGAAAGATAATAGGAGACCGGGGATCTCATTCCATTTTCATAAATAGATTGCAAAAGTTTCCACACTTACAATTTTCCTTTCCAATTCCTTCTACAACAAACCCAGCATTACATCCTTCTATTGTCTTTTGTTTTGCCTTCATTACAATCTTATACAACATCCAGAAAATTACAAGCATATCTTTTACGTTTTTTACTTCATGATCATCAGCCGTGACAATCGTTGAGACAACGAAAATGATGCAACTCAGAATCCACAGTATGGGAAGGAAGATTCCTCAATGGCGTGTGTTTGGAAAACAAAATGTTACTGCAACATGCGATCAAATTAGTCAACGACTAGATTCCTACTATTCAAAACTGATGGCACCATGTTAAAGCTAAGAAATTTCCGCAAATCGAAACAAACTCGTCATGGAGGCAATTTGTGGGAATCAAAATACTCAGCAAGGAAGTCGGAAATTCCTACTGCTCATGTTGTCTGTCTGTACATAAACATACTGGAACAAATCACATGTCGGACACAGACCATAGATATGCTTCCCTTTCAGTTGCTTGTTTCTCATTGGTCCTCTTGAACAACTGCTTCTCATATCCTGTTAGAAGAGAATCAACATTGAAGTCACCAATATTCGCCAAAGAGGAAAGAAGATAAGTAGCTTAAATCAGCTCTTTATCTATCAAGTGAAAAAATTCAAAAAATAAAATAGAACTGACAACAGTTAAGACCATCTTCTTTAATAAGGACCAGTGAAGACCATCTTATTACAGAAGAAATGAGAGAGATCCTATACCTGTACTTCGGTCAACCCCATCCCAGTGTCGCCCTGGTCTTATACCATAACGATTGGGTGCCGCATCCAATCCTCTTTTTATCCAACTGTGAGAAGGTATTTCCTGAGGGATTATAAAACCTGAGTCCTTCATTTTGTCATTAGCCCCAAAATCCGGCAGATTTGGTTCTAATTGCTTTTTCTGCAACATCCAAGAATGTAACCATATTTAGAGAGACAGAAGGAGCTAAAGGGAACCACTCACATCATGAAAAACACAAAATCCAGTAACTGGCAATCATCCACCCCAGCACAGATAGAGTAGATGCCTGCAAAAAGAAAGTGGTCAGAATAAAAAATCACCTTAACCAAATGTGCCATTGGGTCACCCCATCGAACTCTTTCCTTCAGCATACTGTCTAGTTCTGGATCATCTCTGCGAGGCAAAAATTAAACACGTACAAATAGACTATCAACCAACCACTTGAACTAGGAGAAACACTCTAGAAAGCAAGAGTTTAAAATAAGTAAGAAAATTATTTTCAATATAAGTTTAGCCACATTAGTAAGAATGAAACTAAGGTGAAGTTAGACGATTTTGAAGTGCCTAAAACGCAAATGATTCGAATAAATAGACTAAAATCTTACAATAGAATAGCACGATAGACAAAGATGTAACAGACAAAATTATCAAGTGATGGCTAAAGTGGAAGAGTGCTACCGGGTTATGTGACAGGAGGATACTTACCAAGAAGAAAGTATGTGAGTAGCAATATTAATTGTGAATGAATTTTGGGCCTCTAAAACCCAACATATCCACAAGATGAGTGTCATAATAATGTGGATGATAACCAAGGAAGATGTCGTGAATGCTGTGAATTTGTTTTACAGACAGGAGAGATTTGAAAAAAGTCTCAACTCTACCTACATTGCTTTAATCCCAAAGAAGCCAGGGGCAGTGCAGCTAAGAGATTTCAGCCCTATTAGCCTCATTGGAGGCTGTTACAAGATACTTGCCAGAGTACTGACAGAAAGACTCAAGCTGGTGGTTCATAAGCTGGTAGATAACCCATGGATGGCTTTTGGAAAAACAGGCAGACTATTGATGCAGTTATTATTGCTAATAGAAGTGTAGACAGAAGAACGAAGGAAAATAAACCTGGTGTTCTTTGCAAATTGGACACTGAGAAAGCATACGACTATGTGAATTGGAATTTTCTCCTCAATGTTCTAAAAGAAATGGGGTTCAGAAGGAAATGGAGGAGCTGGCTCTTTTACTGCATCAACACTATCAGATAATCTCTCTTGGTAAATGGAACTCCAGTAGGTATTTTCCCTTCTCAAAGAGGTGGAGACAAGGTGATCCTCTGTCTGCTTTTCTTTTTATCATGGCCATGGAATGTTTCAGTCACATGTTAAAGATCAACAACAACGACAGACCTAGTGAAGTCCCACAAGTGGGGGTCTGGGGAGGGTAGTGTGTACGCAGACCTTACCCCTATCCCTACACTGGGAGGTAAGGTGATCCTCTGTCTCCTTTTCTTTTTATCATGGCCATGGAATGTTTCAGTCACATGTTAAAGATCAACAACAACAACAGACCTAGTGACGTCCCACATGGGGTCTGGGGAGGGTAGTGTGTACGCAGACCTTACCGCTATCCCTACACTGGGAGGGTAGAGAAGTTGTTTCCAATAGACACACATGTTAAAGATCGCTAAACAGAATGAATGCATTAGGGGTTTCAGGAATGAATGCATTAGGGGTTTCAGGATGGACAACAGTGGACACAGCAGACTGGAAATCTCTCATCTTATGTATGCAAATGACACGCTTGTGATGTGTGATGCCACACTGGAACAACTTCAACATCAAAGAGTGATACTGACTGTGAGGAGACTTTTTATGGCAGGGTAACAAAGAAATAAGATCTTATCCTTTGGTTAAATGAAGTATATTAACACAAAGTGAGAAGGAAGAAGGCCTTGTTATTAGAAATTTGAGACATCACAACTGCAGTTAAATGACGAAATGGCTATAGAGATTTGCTGCTCAAGAGCAATCACTATGGAAGCGGGTTATCAGCGAAAAGTTTGGTTCACAGGAATGCTGGACATCAACACCAGTGACTTCCTCTCGCGGAGTGAGGTTTATGAAAAAACATTAGAAGCTCTTCGGCAGAAATTCATGTGCCACATTGGTTTTGAAGAGGGAGATGGAAGAAGGATTGCCTTTTGGGAAGACAACTGGATAAATCATTCTCCCCTAAAGACCTATTGCCAGATCTATTTAGGCTCACTGCTACCGGATTAAAAGTTGGCCAACACCAGAGAACTTGAAGGTTGGAATTTTTTTTTTGTTATTTTTTTTATGAAGTAAATTGCATTAGTAAGGCATCAAGAAGATGCAGAATTACAGAGAGAACAAAAGACTAGCTCCAAGACAGGGAGCTAGCTGGTAAAAAGAAGAAACCTGTCAAACAGTAAATGCTAGCTCCTATACAATTTATGCTAAAACCGGGGAGCTAACAAAATTCAAAAAATTATCAACATTGTTTACTGGATAGTTCTACAGAGTGGTGGTCAGACCGACTATGTTATATGGGGCTGAGTGTTGGCCTGTCAAGATTGCACATATCCAGAATATGAAGGTAGCAGAGATGAGTATGTTAAGATGAATGTGCGGGCACACCAGGTTAGATAGGATCAAGAATGAGGTTATTTGCGACAAGGTAGGTGTGGCCCCCATTGACGACAAGATGTGGGAAGCGAGGCTTAGGTGGTTTGGACATGTGAGGAGGAGGAGGAGCACAGATGCCCCGGTGAGGAGGTGTGAGAGGTTGACATTAGAGGGCCTACGGAGAGGTAGAGGTAGGCCGAAGAAGAAGCAGGGAAAGGTGATTAAGCAAGACATGACGCAGCTTCAGCTGACCGAGGACATGACCGTCGATAGGAAGGTGTGGAGGTCGAAGATTAGGGCAGTAGGCTAGGTGGTACATTGTTCATACCAATAGGATTAGTACGCACTCTTGCATTCTGTTGGTAGTAGGTTTATGAATACCCGTCATTTTCTTTCATTTTGATCATCTTATTATCGTGTTGTTTTTTTGCTACTTTTACATGGCTTTTTGGTGTTGTCCCTCATTGTCTATCTTTTTGATTAATGTGGTGCCTATATTTTTCTGAGCCGAGAGTCTATTGGAAACAGCATCTCTACCTTCACAAGGTAGGGGAAGATCTGCGTACACACTACCCTCCACAAACCCCACGATGTGGGATAATACTGGGTATGTTGTTGTACTGTTTAAAGGATAGTGAAAGTTCCAACTGAACAAACTAACTAAGCATCTAGCTTTCTGAGTGTAAATTGGAGTTGAGGTTCCATCAAAACAACTTGAAGGTTGGATTCAATTTAGGAGACACCTGAATGATCGGGAAATAGGAAGACTTCCTTATTTGGGTGTATTGGACTCTTTTGAATGTTTGGCAATAGTCAAGATAGACTTGTATGTAAAGGCAATAGTAAGGCGAATTTTACTGTAAATTCTTGTATTTATTGTTGAATTCTGGTGGACAGCAATGCAGCGTACAAGGTTGCAGAGTTCACTTGGTTAGTAGCTAGAGAGGCTTGCCTAACACAGAACAACCTCCTAAGACGGCAATTTCAACTTTGCTCAAAATGATACAGCTATGGCTGGACAAACCTGAGAGCATCAATCATTTATATCTTTACTGTCACTTAACGGATCAGCTAAGGCAACTATTTTTGAATATGGTGGGGCTGAAATGGACTATAAAATAGACAAGTCAGTTTTTGAAATGTTGGAATATTAGAGGAAGGAATACAAATCAGAAGAAATGGTGGCAAATTATCCCGGCTTGTATATGGTGGACAGTGTGGAGGGAGCGAAATGCTAGATGCTTTAAAATAAAGGAAACTCCATTCAGAAGATCAAAATGGACTGTTTACTTGTGTTTTATTTTTGGTGCAAACAGACCATTGTTAGTGATGCTGAAGCTGTTACAGATCTTGATGATTCCTTTTAAGAATGTATAAGGGATTTTTTTTTCTATTCCTTTCTTTTCTTTTGGGCAGATTGTAGATTCTTTTGACAGCACCTTCTTGGTGCTTTCATTTATTTATAATAACACTTACCATTTCTCAAAAACTATTTGAAATACTCCCATTTAATAAAGTCGTGAATGGTACAACTGGAAGATAATACAAGAGGTCACTCGAGATGGTATAATTAAGTCTAGTGAAGAAACCTCTAAAAGCATCAATCGGATAGCGTGACACTATGATGATTACAGGTGTTTAAAGGAGACAAGATAAACCTAAAACTTCGGGAAAGGAAGTAGTTTCAATAGACCTACAATCTCTTGGATTTCATGCAACGTTAGCAAAGAACAAAACACTAGAGACAAAATATCCATGTGGGGGATACCAACTAGCTGGGATAAAGGTTTAGTTGTTGGTACACTTACATCAAGTCTAGTGTTTATTAAGAGTCCATTCAGTTTGGTTAAAAATTTGTATGTCTATGAAAGGATAAGTGAATTCACAATTTTAGGCAAACCCTAATGTGTCTAAAAAAGAAATTATTGAGTACAGAAAATGAAATGATCTCAAAAGGAATTGAATAAATACAAAGAATTCATATAATCAATCCCTACTACTTTTGGAATTGAGGCGTAGTATTTTGCACAAAAAAACCAAAGGAGACAGATCTGTTAAATAATAGGTGGTTTCTCAGGAATATATCACCAACTATGGTGTTCAAAAGGCTGCAGATTGAGCAAATCGAGGATGTATTAGTGCCTCGGCCAACCCTATAGAACTTAAATAAGATGCTTCCTAATGGTGAGCTAGCTTTATATGAACTCAGGACTTATCTAAAGAAGCCTCACAAAATATGAAAATCATGCAAGTAAACACATCTCAGCCAGCAATAAAATATTTAAGTCCTCAAAATTCGTAATAATCAACGGGCAAGGTTACTAAAAGCACGTAGTATGCCCAATCTTCAAATTACAATTACAAGTTCAACAATCGATTTTCTTGCTCTATACAGTTTGTGTTTGGTAAAACCGAGAAAGAAGCCTCAAAAGCTTTAAAGAACTCATGAGCATAAGTTGATAGTTATATTGCTACTGCAGAAAGTGCAAAGGCAAGATATATATCATCTCAAGTTCATATCTTTCAGACACATTAATGGATCATAAAGAAACAACAACAATGAATATCTAGCAATTATAATACCTGCTCCGTGCAAATGGCTTTTCCTTCTCGCTTTCTAGTTCCTGAAGCCTAGCCTCCAACTCACGCTTTTGAGCCAATCCCTTCCCCCATTCCAGTTTTATTTCCTGATACAAAGATGAAAAAAAATCACTTGAAAAAGAAAATTCACGAAAGCTTAACAAGTAGCAGGTAACTGTGCTTCACAAATATAGCCAGTTCTAAGTAATCCCGAATAAAGGAAAAGGAGGGCTGCAGTGACTGATGGTCATGAAAAAACTAAGTGATGTAGCACCTAAAGAGTGGCGAAAGAAGAGAGAACGGGAGAAAATAATACAGAAAAATAGAAAGAAATCAATTCATAAAGTGCTATTCAGCAAGTCAAGTGTCCCAAAACGTACGAATGGTCCTACTTATAGAGCAGGAAAAGTGCAAGGCAAGTTTAAAAGAATGGTTGTGAGACCAATAATGTTATATAAGAGCGAATAGTCGAATACTGGCAGTAGATATACAAATTGCACGATAGATGTGCAGTCACACAAGGCTGGACAAGATAAGAATAGATCTCTCTTCAGACATAAATTTTTTGAAAGAAAAATAAAAGAGGGAAATAAGCAAAGGCCACCTAAGATGAGTTATCCTTATCCTAAGTAGATCTCCATATACACTGTTGAATAGTATGATCATGTTATCTAAAAGCTTAGGTTGTTATAGAGGGGACAGTTCTATTAATTTAATTATGTTTCAACATGCCCTCAAACGCGCAAGCAAGCATGTGAAAGTTTTTTTGAAAATAAGTGGCTGTTAAACCTGAATTCAAGACCTCTGCCTACTCTAATACCATGTTGAATAGGATGATCATCTCATCTAAAAACTTAAATTGTCATAGATGGAATGTTTTTATTTGTTTAATTATGTCTTCAACATGCACTAATAATGTTGATGCAAGATAAGATTAATTAAGGTGATACGAAACGAAAACCTAATAGGCTAATATCACATGGACTTGGGTTTCCTCAAAAAACTTACGAAATCTCTCAAAACCAACGCACAGATTTCATTACAAATAAAACATAATAGGAGCATAAGATTTATATCAACTAGTTGGCACAGATTTCACATGGACTTAGGTTCATTTTTTTCGTCAAGAATCTCCATGTTTGTATAAGACGTTTGTCAGGAATGATTTTTATTCTAGCTAGAGAATTGTAGTCCATGTAGCCATAAGTGTGACATTCAAAAAGCATCTGTCTCGGAGAATTCCTATTTCGCCTTAAAAGTAACAAAATTTAGCATTAAAATGAAATGGATTTTAATAGAGCTGAACCAGCAAAGGGGATTCATATATTTGATCTCGACTAATTTTTTAGGCATAGTTGATTAATATTAGAAAGTGTGAGAAAAGAAGCAGACCTCTCTATTCACTCTATAATCAGGCCACAAGAGAAAATATACAAATATGATGGAGGACTACCACAATTAATACCCCATACTGACTACTCCAAGTGAAAAACCTCCAATTTTTAAGTTCCTGATACACTAGCAATCCCTAAAATATCTGGATTAAAAGAGATTTATAGTTGATTGTAGTCAGTAACATGGGCATGAGTAAGAAGCAGAGATCAGAAGAAATATTTGCCCTGAATTCTGGAAATATTGCAGCTCTACAAGAAGATAAGTAGTGATGAAGGAAAAACTAGCTCCAAGGTTGACCACTTGTTCATGTAAATAAACACGTCGGATAAAAGTACCTTTGGCTTCTCCTTCTCTTGCTTCTTCTTCTTGGACTTCAGGAACTCTTCCTTTGACATTCGTTCCCCTGCAGTGATACAGAGTGAGACCAAATGAAAGAATACATTTAATAACTATAACAATTATTTCTCTAGCTCTAACGCACCTGTAATTTTATCCCGATATACTGGTTCAGCCCCTCGGCCACTAAGTAACGGATCCATCTCTTTAAACCTAAAATAACAAAGATATTTAAATTAGATTCAGCAATTAGAATTAGCCAGAGTAAGGATCAAGCATTATTGGAATTCTCTGTTGCTCGGATCTTCCAAATGTTGATGCACCCGTGTCAGATCCTCCAAAAATGCACAACTTTTAAAGGATCCAACACGCACCTGGCGGCATTTTTGAAAAATCCGAGCAATATAGGCGGGATAGTGATGTGCATGTTCAGGAAAGCTTTGATACTTTTAGCATAAAAAATTTCCTCCTAGGGAAACAAAAGATGCCACTCTCTTCACACATTACTTTACTTGCTCTAATCTTCCAAACTTGCCCTGAAGAAAGGCAAAAAATGAAAAGATGATAAGGCTGCATGAAATAGTAGAATAGAATTACCTTAACCAGTCTTCCTTCTTTGTCTTAGCAATTTCTTCTTTAATATCTTTGCCACTAACCAAACCGGTCTTTAGCTCCTGCTTCATAGTAGATGTTTCTGGACGTGCCTTCCTTCGGGGAGAAAGATCCGAGTCTGATGCACGGGAACCTCGCCGAGGAGGAGAAATATCAGACATATCTGGAGGACTTTGGCCATACTTTTGCCTCCGTTTTGGTGGTGCCAAATCAGCAGAAGGCTTGGCTTTAGCTTCTGGTGAAGGGGTGTCATTTCGAGTCCTACGTCGCCTTGGGGGTGAGATATCAGTATTTCTAGTGCTGAAAGACTTCACATCAGATTCAGGTGAATCATTCCGGGCCCTTCGTCTACGCGGTGGTGAAATATCAGCATCTCTGGTGCTCAAAGGCTTCATTTCAAGTTCAGATGTATCATTTCGAACCCTCCGTTTACGTGGTGGTGACATATCAGCGTCTCTTGCGCTTGAAGGCTTCAACAGAGGTTCACCTTTGCGGGGTGGTGACAGGTCACCCTCCTGAGTTCTTGGTCGCTTACGCCCACTTTCTGGAGAGGGTGTATCATTTCGAGCCCTTGGCTTACGCGGCGGTGATAAATAATCAGCTGCAGAACTTGATTGCTTAAGTTGAGGTTCTGGTGAGGGTGTATCATTTCGACCAAGTCTTTTCCGCGGCGGGGACAAATCAGCAATTTGGTCATCAGAAGGGATAATATCAGAAGTACTTGATAGAGATACCCAACCACTTCCATCTTCTGAAATGGAACCAAATGGACGTCTAGCTCTAAGCTGCTCCAATCTTTTCATGCGCTTAACTTCAATATCTTCATTTACCTGAGGCAGCTCCTCGTCTGTAAAAGAACACAGTTAATAAACGACAGACACAACAACATCCGAGGATGCAGAACATCAACAAAAAACAAACCTTTGAAGTAACATTACCAGCTGACTCATCCTCTTCATCTTCAATTTTTACAGGCTTTTGCCAAACAGGATCTTCGTCGACCACAACGACACCTCCTTTGACATTAGGTTTAACCTTCTTCTTTTTCTTCTGTTTCTTCTTTTCCTCTTCATTGTTACTTTCATACTTTTTTAGGTAGTCCTTCAGCGAAGTAGAGCCTGAAGATGGAGCCACCATTATGATTAAAGTTCAACTTCCTGCATCAGGAATCAAAGCCCAGATCTTTCACTAACTTGGATAAACTAAATCCATAAACTTAACTACTCAGCATTTGCCTGACAATACAAGGATTTATCTCCTTGCTTAATTATCATAAATAACAAACTCCAACTGTATTTTCAATTTTCATGGGGCAAGTATTAGACCTAGACAAGAAAAGGGAAAATAAACTTTCTCTTGAATTAGTATTAGGAAATCTGGTTTTGGAGATTTTTCAATAAAACTAATAAATTCCTTTCAATTGTTTAACTTTTCAATATTTGAAGATAGAAAAAATTGTAGGGGAAAAGGCATCGCACCTTCAAATCTGCAAGAAGCTTATTCGACAAAAAAAGATCACTTGTTTGAAAGACACGGTTTTGATCTTAAGTCTTTGCAATGGCTGATTCCAACGGGGAAACCCTTTGTTGCGGAGCGCCGGAGAGGAACACTACAGAATAATTGGGGGAAAAGATTTTGCTTTCTGAAAAAGAACACGGTGAAACACTGAAAAACGAATTGTTAGTATTTTATTGAGTTTTAACTCGGAATTTACTCTTTTGCTTCCATTCTAGTACTACTACTAGAACTACAATAAAATGATAAAAAGAAAATAATTATATTGTGGATGTCCATTTATTACTCCGCTATAGATAATTTTTCTGAAGAAAATTATTCATTTAGTACTCTGTTTAAATTTATCTACAAGCAGCTCATGCAGTCAGGTTGCAAGCATCTCAAGCTCATGTAGGCAGGTTGCAAGCAACTCAATAAAATGATTTGCAGCATCTTCTTATTAAACAGGCAGGTTGCAAGCATCTCACGCAAACACATTACAAGCACCTAAAGAAAAGCCTTGTAGCTGCTTCCTGAAAAGCCTCGCAGCTGCTTCCTTTCTTCTATAAATAAAGGAGTTTTTAGTTCATTATGAACATAACTTTGAAAGTTGAATAAAATATCAATCTCCCTCTATACTTGTCTTCAGTTTAATTCTTTTATAGTCTTTATTTTATAACACGTTATCAGCACGAGACTCTGCCATTTTGAGCACTTACTTCGAATTTAATTTATATTTCAGTGTTCGTCTCCGATGTAAGGCGACATTCTTATGTCCGTGGTTAGATCTTGTTCATAACGAGCATCATAAGGCAGATTATACCCTTGAGGTGGTGAGTTTTTCTTCTTGGCAGTAGTGATATAGATATCACTTACATCTGGTGTGGCCAAATTTACGTAATTTAATTTGAGCCTTTTGCTTATATTTTAATATCATTATCATCGCTTGCTTGGTTATATGTTATGTATATAATACCTATTTTGGTATTTGTTTTCATCCTAATTATCTTAATAAAGAATTACAAAGTGGATAACATTGTTAGATCCACTTAAACTCCAGCACAGTTTGCAAGAAATATACAACCACTAGAAGTGGTTATGTTTCGTATATCTCATTGTAACTAAATTTTGTTAACCACCAGAAGTGGTATATGCCTATGACCACCAGAAGTGATAATTTAGGCTTTCTGTGGTTACAATTAAAGATAAGCTAGAGAAATATTCTCTATATTACATGCACGCCTCGATTTGCTCCTGAAGTAGTAAATATTTTAAAAGAGGTTGAAGCATCACAATTGATGTGATTAATGCGCTTTCAGATAATTATATTCGATTTCCTGAAGGATGAGAATTTTTGATAAATATTAATCCATTCCCTTAAGTAAATGTGATAATATTAATAAAGTCGTAAATATGAATGTGCTCTTGATATAAATTTATTACAATTTACCTCCAGAAGAGGTAATATGATTGAGAGAATATATACTCAATTTTTCGTATTTTAATTTGCTCCTGAAGAAGTAACACAATTGAAATTTTCTCCCGAAGCAGGAAAATATTATGAAATTGTGTCTTTCTGTGCGTAAATAAAATAATTAGCTATTCAAAGTTATTTTTGAAGCACATTTTCATTCCCTGTAGTGAATGAAGAAATACCACAACTCACCCCCGGAAGAGCTAGAATAACAAATGATATAAATATTATTTTTGTGGCATAAAGATCATTGTCGCACGTACCTGTTGTACTTAAAATATCTTGGATAATTTTATTAAGTATCATTCTAAGGCAAAAGTATTCTTGTAGAATGCTTTCTACTACAACCACATTAATATATTATGGTTAGTTATTGAGTTCCTCGAAGGAAATAACAACTCGTGTATCTTTCCTTAAAAGATGCAATAACTATGTGGTTGTCCTATTGATACAAAATATTCAGATGTTAATGATATTTCTCCTTGAAGGAGATATTTGTCACAGAGTTAGTGGTAGAAATATTAAAATTCTTAATTTTCGTCATTTATAAATTTAGAATTAGTTTTATATTGTTCATTTGATTATGATTTTCTCTCATGATACCAGAATTGTCTAAGCAATATTTGATAGTACAAAATGTATCAACAACTGCTGAAGAGCTAATTGTTGTCTAGAAGACACATGACACTAGTAGTGTCTGGTAAATATTAGATTGTGGATAATAAAGGAAGGCTCTCGAAGAACTTATATACAAATATGTCATTCATATTATATGATTATGGTCAAAACATATGTTGTAATAAACCTGAAGTTTACTAATACAAATGGCTATCATATTGAGACTATAAATGATTGAAAGATTGAAATTCTTCATGTTTCTACAATCATATAGGGTAAATATGTATGTGAGAAGATACCTGTCTTATTCTTCAAATTTGTACTACATCATGTATCACAATATACCAGAAGTTTACTAATGCAAAAGCAGTCACAGTAAATCAAAAATTTACCAAAATAAAAGTAGCCACAGTAAATCAGAAGTTTACTGATGCAAAAGATTATGCCATAGTAAACTAGAAGTTTACTTAGAGATAGCACATGCCATGATAAACTTGAAGTTTTCATTTGCCATTTTTAAATGAGCTATTTGAGAATTCAGATAAGCATATACTGAAGAACTAGAAGATTCTTCAAGAATTCTCTTGTGTTGCTTGTTTTCATAATAACTTGATTATACCAGCTAAAGTTGGGACTAAAATCTCCGAATTCTGGAATATATAAAAGGTGAATATGGGACCATTCACCTATCATGTGAACCATTTATAGATGCATATATAAGATGGTTACATGTATGTTTATTGTCAACTTGCAGTTTGGCATTTGAAATTGTCTTTCTCAATTAAGAGCATAATTTTCAGATTATGAAATCAAGATAGTTCATCTTGATGATGTTGGTTTATATCAAAACTAGTTTAGCATCGAATATCTCTTATTAATGGCTAAACTATTGCTTATGATAACAAAGCCTCATGTGTTGCTCTAAGATTTTCTAAATTACATATAACAGCACTTGTATGTATCAAACTAACAAAATATGATAAGTCCTCCCCTCACAATTGGTTTAGGATTAGAAACCAAATATTTTTACTATCTAATAACTTTTGATGTGTGGTATATGATTAATTTATCTACCACAATGTACAAAGATAGATTTTTCAAAGAAGATTGAGGATATGAGTTAGTTTTTCTAACATTTGGGGGATGGAATAAAACAGCTGAAAAATATGCTATATGAATCGAATTATCATTAATATGATCCTTGTTTAGAAGATAATTCAAGTCAAATGCCAGAAGCATTTGCTGATCCAAAATTAAATATCATATTTCAGCTGTAAATGCTCCTATTAAAATTAAAGTCCCTGAAGGATAGAGTTTACTGTACGCATGAAACGTGGTAGACCAAATGGTTCCAAAGGTAACAACCCTTGAAAATAATAGGAGCAAATGATCAAAATGATCATAACAAGGAGGAAATAAGCTCTGGAAGAGCCTATGACATAACATGAAACTCCAAAAAAAGTTCAGGTACCTGAAAATAAAGAAAGTGATGAGATCTCAACAAGTTATGCCGATTGCGAACTGATACGAAATGATCGTTGATAATATATTTGATACAATATAGTGCATAATATTGTAAAAGATTGTGAGGATCGGACCTGTAGTCCAGACACCTGAAGATGTCATGCCATTTAAATGTAAGTCATAACCTATATGACTCATTTGATTAATTCTATATGAAGATCCCTGAAGGATTTAAAATGCCTGAAGCAAATTCAAAATCTCGAAAAATGTATTCAATCAGATTACAAAGATCTTTGTACGGTTTAAAGTAATATGGGCGCATATGGTAAAGAAGGTTACATAAATAATGTTATTTGTCCATGTATTTTTATAAAGAAAATGGCATCAGAATTTGTTATACTTGCTGTTTATGTTGATGACATAAATCTTGTTGGAACTCCAGAAGAGCTCCAAAAGGCAATTGAATATCTTAAGAAAGAATTTGAGATGAAAGATTTTGGAAAGATAAAACTTTGTTTTGGTCTGCAAATTCAACATTTAGCAGACGGGATCTTTATCCGTCAATCTGCCTATATATAAAGGGTCTTAAAATGCTTTTACATGGATAAAGCACACCCATTGAGTACAACAATGATTGTTCGATCACTTGAAGTGAATAAGGACCCACTCCGACCTCCAGAAGAGGATGAGCAACTCCTTGGTCCTGAAACACCCTATCTTAGTGCAATTGGTGCACTTATGTATATTGTTAATGCTACAAGGCCTAACATAGCATTTTCTGTTAATTTACTAGCAAGATATAACTCTTCTCCTACACGGAGACATTGGAATGGGATTAAGCATATATTGCGATATTTAAAGGGAACTCTTGATATGGATTTGTTTTATGCTAACAAAGGTAGTGCAGATCTTGTTGGTTATGCAGATGCAGGCCATTTATCTTATCCCCATAAAGCTCGATCTCAAACCAGGTACGTATTTATATGTAGAGGTACTATTATATCATGGCGCTCCACAAATCAATCTATTGTTGCTACTTCTTTAAATCATGCTGAGATAATAGATATTCATGAAGCAAGTAGGGAATGTGTATGGTTGAGATCAGTAATTCATTTCATTCGAGAAAAATATGGTTTGGAATATGAGAAAAGACCCATAATTTTATACGAAGACAATCCTGCATGCATAGCCCAATTGAAGGGGGGATTTATAAAAGGAGATAGAACGAATCACATTTCACCAAAATTATTCTACACACACGATCTTCAGAAAAATGGTGATATTGATGTGCAACAAATCCGTTCAAGTGACAATCCGACAGATTTATTCACTAAATCTTTACCAACTTCAACTTTTGAGAAGATGGTATACAAGATTGAAATGCGGAGACTTAAATATTTGAAACAAGATTTTCATCAGGGGGAGTAAAATACGCGATGTACTCTTTTTTCGTTACTAAGATTTTTTCCCACACGATTTTCCTTATAAGGTTTTTAATGAGGCAGCTAGCAATGCGTATTAATAAATATGTGTACTCTTTCTCCTTCACTAGGATTTTTTCCACAGGGTTTTTTTCTAGTAATGTTTTAATGAGGCACATTATCTTTTAATGAACATCCAAGGAGGAGTGTTATGAAAATAATTATATTGTGGATGTCCATTTATTACTCCGCTATAGATAATCTTCCCGAAGAAGATTATCTATTTAGTACTATGTTGAAATTTATCTACAAGTAGCTGATGCAGGCAGGTTGCAAGCAGCTCAATGAAATGACTTGCAGCAGCTTCTTATTAAACTGGCAGGTTGCAAGCAGCTCATGTAGACAAATTACAAGCACCTAAAGAAAAGCCTTGCAGCTGCTTCCTGAAAAGCCTCACAGCTGCTTCCTGAAAAGCCTCGCAACTGCTTCCTTTCTTCTATAAATAAAGGAGTTTTTAGTTCATTATGAACATAACTTTGAAAGTTAAATAAAATATCAATCTCCCTCTATACTTGTCTTCAGTTTATTTCTTTTATAGTCTTTATTTTATAACAAAGCTAAGCCTTTTTCCTAGAAAAAAACAAAATAAATTGAACAGAAAAATCGAGTAGATTTTAAACAACAATCTATCTATCTACTATATATATATATATATATATATATATATATATATATATATATATATATATATATATATATATATATATATATATATATTATATTATATTAAAAGTATTAAGGCCCTATCGAAATGTCGTTCGTCTTTTGTACCTTTCGTAAATGCATTATATGTTGGATATAGTTGTAAATATAATCGTTAAGTTTTTTGGAAAAAATCAAAAAGTGATGTGTGCTTAATTCCTTTTAGGTTTAGAATTCTTTAGAATTTGCATTATTTGGGTTTTGGAATTCTCGTCTTACGAGTTTTTTTTCCTTTAGTTCTTGTTTCCTTTAGTGTTAGGATTCTTGGGATCCTTTTCCGTAGGTTTTTATTTTATTTAGTTTTATGATTCTTTAGATGCTGTCTTTTTAATTACTATGATACCTAATTTTTTATTATATTTGAATTTTTATCACCTTCTACTATGTAAATATTTTCAGAAATTTAATATATATTTTTTAGCTTTGTTATATTTTTTTATATAGGGTAAAAATTAATAATAATTTAAAAGGTCAATTATTACTATTAGTATTATTTTTATCTTTATCTTTATTTTTAAATAAAATGAATTAAAAACCAAAAATAAATAAAAATTAATTATTATTTTTTTAAAACAAAATTCAGATGGGAATTAAAAAAAATAGAAATATAAAATTAAAAAGTAAAAGTACAATTATGTGGAAATTGTTTAATAAAAAAGGTAAAATAAAGTGGAAAATTTTAAAAAATAAAAGTAAAAGAATGTGAAAATTTAAAAAATAAAAAGTAAAATAAAGTTGGAATTAAAAAGTAAAAGTAAGTGTAGCTGAAAATTTAAAAAAAGTAAAATTAAGTGGAAATTTAAAAAAGAAAAGTAAAATAAGTGGAAAATAAAAAAAGAAAAGTATAAAAGTGGGAATTTAAATATAATAAAAGTAAAAAAAAATTAAAAAAATAAAAGTAAAGGAAAGTGGGAAAATATTTTTTATTTTTTAAAAAAAATGAGAAGTGGGAATTCTTTTTAATTAAAAAATAATAAATAAATAAATAAATAATCTGAAAAAAATCGAAAACTTTTCTATAAATAGAAGATAAATGTGAGGAGAAAAGAGAAGAGAGAGAAAAAATAGGGAGGAAGGAATTGAGAGAAATTTATTTTCTTCTTCTAGGATAAGGAAATTTCTACTCGTGTCATTCTTTCTTCGTCTTTCTTTCGAAAAATCCAGCAAAATCACCCCTCCCAAAAAAATAGCTTTAAACATAGCAAAAACAAGCCACTAAATCACCGATCTTGCAAGGTCGATCGGGGTTGCAAGTCGCGATTTTTTGTTCGAGGTTTCGTGGCCGGTGAAAGCTCCAGTCAACACTCGTCGATTTGTTTAGCGCTCTTGTAATTTCAACTTTGTTAATTTATATCAAAGGCATGTTATTTCCCTTTCTTCACTGATTATAATTGTCCATTTACCTTCTTGTCTATTGGTGTGATTATTGGGTAGCATGAAGTAGTAGTTCACTCTATTGATACTTGGATCATTTGAATCAGATTGTTTCCTTGTTCATATATTTATTGGACCATAATATTAAATTTAGAGTTGCAAAGTTTTTTTTTGAGTTGATTTAACCGGATAAAAGGTCTATTGAATCACTATAATTTGGCTTGTTTACTAATTTTGTTCATGAGATTGTGGTGCCATTAGTTTTGTTTAAGAAATATACAAAATATGGGATATTGGGTTGGATAATTTGCTTGGGCCACGATTTGTTTCTAAGGAAATTGATTTTTGGGCTGTTGGAGAAAAAAAGATTTTGGGCCAAAAGATTTAGTCTCATCATGTCCAAAGTAATAAATAACATAGTTGACTCATCTTTCTCTAAACTAGCCCACTTTTCTATAAATAACAAATCTAATTCTTCCACAAATAATTACATACCTCATGACCTTACAATTGTAACGATCCGGTCGGTCGTTTTGACAATTTAAGTTTCGTTCAGCGGCATAAGGCCATGCGCAGCTTCGTATTATGTGTATTGACTTGTGTGTGTGGTTGAATTTAGTTACCGGATGATTCAGAGTGATTTGGGACACTTAGTCCCTAAAACGGAAGCTTAAGTCTTAGAATTTTGACCATAGTTGGAACTATGTGAAGACGACTCCATAATGGAGTTTTGTCGATTTCGTTAGCTCTGTTGGGTGATTTTGGACTTAGAAGCGTGTCCGGACTGTGAATCTAAGGTCTGTAGCCAATTTAAGCTTGAAATGGCGAAAGTCGTATGTTTGAAAAGTTTGACCGGGGGGTTGACTTTTTGATATCGGGGTCGGAATCCGATTCTAGAAATTTGAATAGCTTTTGTTATGTCAATTATGACTTGTGTGCAAAATTTAAAGTCATTCCGGATTGATTTGATGTGATTCGGCACAAGATATAGAATGTAAAAGTTCAAAGTTTATAGATTTTGATTTGAGGTATGATTTGTCATTTTGATGTTGTTCGATGTGATTTGAGGCCTCGAGCAGGTCCGTGTTATGTTATGGGACTGGATGGTGTGATTGGACGGGGTCCCGAGGGGCTCAGGTGTGTTTCAGAGTGGTTCTGGACCAAGTTTGGGTGTTTTGATGCTGCTGGTTGTTGGTTCTGGTGTTGTTCTTCGCGTTCGCGAGAAACCTCTCGCATTCGCAAAGAAGGATTTTGCTGTTAGGAATTTGTTCTTCGCGTTCGCGAAGAGGTTCTCGTGGAGAAGGACATTTTGCTATTCGTTGTTTGACTTTAGAGGTTGATATCTCACAATCTATAAGGAATTTGGAGATGATTGAAAAATAATAGTTGTAGCCCTTTTTATCTAGTTTTCAGAAAGGTAAACCATTTGTCATTTGGAGTTGTTTACAAAGAGTTATGATAGATATACTATAGGCTACCCGGAAAGAGTTTGGAAATCTCTGTTGCACAGAGCTGATTTTGGAAGCTTATATCTCGTAATCTATAAGGAATTGGGAAATTAGCAACAAATAAAAGTTATAGCCCTTGGAGTCTAGTATTCAGAAAGTTAAACCATTCATCATTTGGAGTTTTGTACAAAATATTATGACCATTATACTAGAGGCTGTCTGAGAAGAGATTGAAAATGGCTTTTGAAGAATTTGTTCTTCGCGAACACGAGGGGAGTCTCGCGAACGCGAAGAACAAACCCCTGGGCAGTAGAATAAAGTCCAAATTCGTGTCATTCTTCCATTTTTGGAACAAGGAAGCTCGTGTGAGGCGATTTTTCCAGAGTTTTTCAAGGAAACATTGGAGTAAGAATTCCTAACTTGATTTTGGTTAAATTACATGAATCTATTATTGTTTTTATCACTAAATTAGTGAATTGGGTTGAAAATAGTAGAAATCCTCTATACTTTAATTTAAGATTTGAAGGGCGATCCGTTATCGGAATTTGATAATTTTGGTATGGTTGAACTCGTATCGGAATGGGTGTTCGGATTTTGTAAAAAAATTGTCGGGTTTCGAGGGGCGGGCACCGCGCTGAATTTTTAGAATAAAATTTTAAGTTTGTATTTTATTATCCGGAACTGTTTCCGATGAATTTTAATATAGTGGTACAATTAATTTGGATAGATTTGGGCGGTCTGGAGGTCAATTCAAGAAAGAATGCGATTTTGGAATATCGACACAACTTCAAAAATGTAAGTGTCTTGCTTAACCTCGACTGGGGGAATTGCCCCTTAGGCATCGAGTCTTATGTGCCATTGGTAAAATATAAAAAGCCGAGTACGCAAAGTGACGAGTACGTACTCGGGCTTATATGTGCAAATTTTCGTGGTTTAAAGTTTTAAGCATTCTTATGTATTAAATTAGATAATTGTTGGCATTAGTAAATCCTTGAATTATCACACCTCATTCCTTGTTTGTCAAATATGTATTTTATATAATAAATTTAGTGTTATTGTCACTTGGATTTTACGTAAATTCCGTGTGTTTATTGATTTGATATTTTCTTGGAATTAAATCCATGATGGAACCCTTATCTGCAAATATTTATTAATTAGTTTAAATTGAGGAGTTAATATAATTATCAAGAATTTGGATTAATGAAGGAGTTGTCCTATACTGAGTATTTTTCACCTTTGTTGATTGTTTTGAGGTTTTATATACGTTGTGTGGAGCCTTGGGCCATTTGTTGAGAAATTTATTGATTCTGCTACATGTTTGGAATTTGGTTGTGGTTAGTGGCAAATTGTGATATTAACTGTTGTATTGTGTTGTGGTTTAAACACTCTCCTTGATGTTATTTATGCTTCCTACCTTACTTGTTAATGATATATGTAATGACCCAACCGGTCATTTTAACTTTTAGAACCCCGTTCCCTAAAATAAAACTTCCCGTAGGTGCTTATAATGATTTATGACTTGCGGGGATGGTTGGTTCGGGATTTGGAAGTATTTGAGGTGAAACCGGAACACTTGATTTCTTAAGTTGGCCTTAAAGTTCTAAGTTTGACTTCGGTCGACATTTTGAGAAAACGACCCCGGAATAGAATTTTGATGATTCCAACAACTCCATATGGTGATTTTGGACTTAGGAGCGTGATCGAAATTGTTTTTGGAAGTCCGTAGTGAAATTAGGCTTGAAATGGCTAAAATAGAAATTTAAAGTTTGAAAGTTTAACCGGGGAGTTGACTTTTTGATACCGGAGTCGGAATTCAGTTCCGAAAATTTTTATAGCTCCGTTATGTAATTTATAACTTGTGTGTAAAATTTGAGGTCAATCGGAGTTGATTTGATAGGTTCCGACATTGAATGTAGAAGTTGAAAACTCTTAGTTTCATTAAGCTTGAATTGGGGTATAATTCATGGTTTTAGCGTTGTTTGATGTGATTTAGAGGTTCGACTAAGTTCGTATGATATTTTAGGACTTGTTGGTATATTTAGTTGAGGTCCCGAGGGCCTCGGGTGAGTTTCGGATGGTTAACGGATCAAAAGTTGGACTTAAAAAGCTGCTGTAATTTTCTCTTCTGCTGCATATTCTGGGATGTGATCGAGCCTCAGACCGAGCCCCATATACCGAGCCTCAGATCGAGCCCCAGATACCGAGCCTCAGATCGAGCCCACGATCGAGGCCTGAGTCGAAGTCAGGGACGAGGCTCAGTATCGAAACCTCGATCGAAGGCAAGGCTCGAGGGCATGATCGAGGGTAAGGCTCGAAGGCTCAAGCTCGATGCAATGATTGAGGCTATGATCGAAGGCCCAACCTCGATACCCTGATCGAGACCATGACCGAGGTCCAGACTCGAGCATGTGATCGAAGTCGCGATCGAAGGTAAGGCTCGATGGCATGATCGAAGGTATGGCTCAAGGGCTAGGATCGAGGCCCAACCCTCGATGCCCTGATCGAAGGCACATGTTCGATGCCGCGATCGAGGCCCTGTTCGAGGCCCAGTTCCGAAGTGCTGGGCAGTGTTATAAAGAGAGGACATTCGTCCCATTTGCCATTTTTGACGAACTTGAGCTTGAGCAGAGACGACTTTTGGCAGATTTTCAAGGGAAAAATATTGGGGTAAGTGATTCTAACTTGGATTTGATCAATATACAAGAATATATCATTGTTTTCACAATTTAATTAGTGTTTTGAGATTGAAATTTGGAAAAGTTTAGAAATTTCATAGAAACGAAATTTTGAGATTTCGGTATCGATTCGGAGTCGGATTTGAGTGAAACTGGTATGGTTGGACTCGTAATTGAATGGGTTGTCGGATTTCATAACTTTCGTCGGATTCCGAGATGTGGGCCCCGCGGGCGAATTTTTAATTAATTTCGAGATTTTTATTAAAAATGTAGTATTTCCTTATAGAATTTATTTTCTACAATTTTTAGTGATTGTATTGAATTATTTTGGCTAGATTCGAGCCAGACAGAGTTGGATAATCATGGAAAAGGCAAAATCTTGGATTAAATTGGAGCAAGACGAGGTAAGTCTCTTGTCTAATCTTGTGAGGGAGAAATTACCTCATAGGTGATTAAAAAATTAAATAATTATTGCTAAATGTGGGGGCTACGTACGCACGAGGTGACGAGAGTCTTTGCGTAGCTACTATAAATGCTAAAGTCCGGGTAATTTAGGACTCAAAGCATGCATTACTTGTGTAAATTGTATTCTTTGATTAAATTAATATTAATTGATATATATGAATATATATTGTGGATTGTTAGATAAAGATATTAAAGGATGAAAACTTCATATACTCGATTCTCTGTTTAAATTATTAATTGTTAAAGAAATTATTCTTCCTCCCAAACTTATCTCATAATAAATATACTCTCCTTCCGGAGGTACATAAAAATGTCCTCCTTTCTTGTGGGCGGGCCGAACGCTTCGGCAGGATAGATGCATCTATGGATCGCGCCGTACGTCCCTCGGCAGTGTACACGACACTCTGGATCGGGCCGTACGTCCTCGGCAGAAATCGTGCTTAATAATAATAATAATTACACGATGCTTTAATAATTTATTTCAGCTTGTAAAGCTAATTAGTAAATTGGAAAATCTTTGGAATTTAATGAATTATTATTCTTTCTTGTTAAGGAATTAATTGTTACTCCTGTAAATGAGATTTAATTGATAAATTAGAATTTATTTGAATTAAAGGAATTTAATTAATATATTGAAAATTGATACATTTGAAGGAATTTGATTATTTTCGCTGATTAAATAAATTCTGTAAATCGCGTTGATTTAAATATCCTAGTTTTATTTCAATTGTTATTGACTATAGTGAGTGTCAAAGTCGGCCATCTCGTCTCTACCACTTTGAGATTAGGCTTGATACTTACTGGGTACACATTGTTTACGTACTCATACTACACTTGCTGCACTTTTTGTGCAGGATCTGAGACAGGTACTAGTGGAGGACCTATCATCACATACCCACGTCATCCAGAGGCATAGTGGTGAGCTGCCTTTCTGAGCCGTTCTGCAGCTACCAATGTCTCTTCTGATATTTATATTCTGTCTATTTTATTTCAGACAGTATTTGGAGTTTTGTATAATCTACTAGATGCTCATTCACTTGTGACACCAGGTCTTGGTACAAACATTGGTAGAGTTTGGGTTTATATTTTCTTGGTTTTAAATTTTATCAATGTATGCTTAATTTATTACTTGGCTTGCCTAGATGTAGTGTTGGGCGCCATTACGACCTACAGGTAAAATTGGGTCGTGACAATATACATGTGCTTGGTAAGGAAGAGTGTAAAGCATGAAGGGTGATGCTGTGCCATTGAGAGTGTAAAGCACGAAGGGAGATGCCATGCCATTTCATTTATATTATCAGGTGAGGATTGTCACACCTCCTTTTTTTCGAGGGGATAGGGGATAGGGGAGTTTTTTTAATTTAAGTGACATTATTCGAAATGAGATTATTTATTTATTCAGAGTCGCCACTTGGAATAATTTATGGTGTCCCAAGTCACCGATTTATTTTAGAATCCCAAATCGAGGAAATTTGACTCTTATTTTTGGTCTGCGAACACAGAAGACCGGGTAAGGAATTCTGTTAACCTAGGAGAAGGTGTGAGGCACTCCCGAGTTCTGTGGTTTTAGCACAGTCTCTTAACAATTAATACTTGGCGTAATTATCTGATTTATTGCATGTTTTAAACCCATTATGCATTTTTGTCTTTTACCGCTTTTTAATATTTATGGAATTTATTTGAACAAGTCGCGATGTCGCACACTTGTCGTTTTGGTACACATTGCAAACCGCGCCACATGAAACGCACCCGCGATTTACAACATGTTTATTTTTATTATTATTTGAATTTATGGTCAAGTCGCGTGAAACGCGCACTTGAATTGGGGTTTACGTATCATGACTATGCCACAGGAACCGTACCCATAGTCACGATGATTTATTATTAATCGCGCCTAAATCAAGCTACGGTGTTAGAATATTATTCAATTACTAATTTTGACATTATTGTAAGGTCATGAGGTATGTATATTGTTATGGAGGAAATGAAGTAAATTAATTATGGAAAAAGTTGGCTAGCTTGTGAATGTTTATTTATTTTTTGTCATGTTCAACAATTAGCCCATAAATACGTTAGGGAAATCCAATTAAAGTCTTACACCAATCATGGCCCAACCTAATCTCTTATAATTTTACTGCTAACCAATATTTAAAACTAGACTAAATTTATGACAGGAATAGATAGATACAGGCAGGACCAATTTAGTCACTAAGATAGGAGATCAAAATGAAACTAAAGCATGCTAAAATGGAAAGCCATTACTTCATTGAATAAACAAGAAAAGTAACGAATTAATACATATTCATCAATAAAATTAACCATATGAACTACTAAAAAGGACAAGAAATTTATCTTAACAAATACTCAACATGAGAATAAATTAATCTTAGCACACTCAGATGCGAACTCGATCATATCATACTCAAAGTTAAATTAAAACAGAGTGACCCAAAACATTAATGAGAAAAACAAAATAGAAAGAGAAGTGAACCTTTGTATTGATGATTGTGGATTTAAATTACAACCACTCAATGATCGGATAGCTCTCAACTGGACCCTTCGGACCACGAAAACTCGAGCGGCAAATCCCAACTTGCAACCTCAATCGACCTTGCAAAACTGACGATTTAGTGGCTATTTTTGGAGCTTTTTTTTTTTTTTTTGGGTTAATGATGGCTCAAAAGTGGTCAAGGGTCGGTGGTTTTGGGGTGGTGAAGTTGCTGGATTTTTCGAAAGAAAGCCGAAGAAAAATTGACACGAGTAGAAATTTCCTTATCCTAGAAGAAGAAGATAATTTTTTCTCAATTCTTCCTCCCTATTTTTTCCTTTCTCTCCTCTTTTTTTATCACATTTCTCTTCTATTTATAGAAAAAAAATCGGATTTTTCAGATTTTTATTTTTTATTATTTTATTATTTTATTATTTTTAATTAAAAAGAATTTTCACTTCCCATTTTTCTTATTTTTTTTAAAAAATAATTCCCCACTTTCCTTTTCTTTTATTTTTTAATTTCTCACTTTTTTTACTTTTAATATATTTAAAATCCCACTTTTTTACTTTTCTTTTTTTATTTCCCACTTATTTTACTTTTCTTTTTTTATTTCCCACTTACTTTTACTTCTTAAAAAAAAAATCAGATACCCTTACTTTTATTTTTTAATTCTAAATTTATTTTACTTTTCATTTTTTAAATTTCCACATTCTTTTACTTTTTTTTATTAAACAATTTCTACCTACTTTTACTTTTACTTTTTAATTTTATATTTCTACTTTTCCTATTTTTTTAATTCCCATCCGAATTTTTTTTAAAAAAAAATATAATAATAATAATAATTAATTTTTATTTATTTTCGGTTTTTAATTCATTTTATTTAAAAATAAAGATAAAAATAATAATAAAAATAATATTAATAGTAATAATTGACCTTTTAAATTATTAATAATTTTTTCTATACATATACATATATATATATATATATATATATATATATATATATATATATAAGTGTAACAAAGCTAAAAAAATATATATTAAATTCTGAAAATATTTACATAGTAAAAGGTGATAAAAATTCAAATATAGTCAAAAATTAGGTGCTCACAAGGATGAGAGTAAAAGCACGAAGGGTGATGCCGTGCCATTTCATTTATATTATCAGGTGAGGATGAGAATAAAAGCACGAAGGGTGATGCCGTGCCATTTCATTTATATTATCAGGTGAGGATGAGAGTAAAAGCACGAAGGGTGATGCCGTGCCATTTCATTTATATTATCAGGTGAGGATGAAAGTAAAAGCACGAAGGGTGATGGCGTGTAATTATTTTGATATTATCATATATTCATGGCACGAAGGGTGTTTCTATGCAGGCGAAGACGAGAGATATACATTATATTGTGATATCGTTTTGTTGTGTATACATTCATACCTTTATCTGGAGATGTTATTGTGCACCTATGTTTTCTATGTGACTTGTAGTCGTTGTTGCTTCCTGTGTACCTCCACTTTATTTCTTTTATTGTTATTGGCATTTCTCCCACCTAGTTGGTACTGTTATATATATGCACGGTGAGAAAGATATAAATGCATGAAGGGTAGTACCGTGCCAATTGATTTAATTTATATATATATATATATATATATATATATATATATATATATATATATATATTGGGTGAGAATGAGACAAGTGCACGAAGGTATTGTCGTGCCATTTGATGTGATATGTTGAATATATTTCTCACACCAGGAAAGTTAAATGAGGTGTCACATGGTGACTTTTATTTGAAAGAATTATATTTGAAAGATATTTACTTGAAAGAAGTATATTTGAAAGATATTTACTTGGAAGATTTATATTTGAAAGAAATTTACTTGAAAGAATTATATTCAAAAGATATTTATTTGAAAGAATTATATTCGAAAGATATTTATGTGAAAGAATTTTAATGGAAGGATATTTATTTGAATAAAGTATATTCGAAATATATTTATTGAAAATGATTATATTCTAGAGACTTTTATTGGGAAAAAAACTTATAGGTAAAAGATGTATATTAAAGGGACTTGATTAATTGGTTGTACCTGTGTTTATTATTCGTTTGAGTAATATTTATGGTGTTCCTGTTGCTTTGCTGTTTAAATCACTAGTTGATTGGTGTTGTTGTCACTACTATTTATTTTCTATTATTTTTGTATGCTATATTGCACATATTATTTGACTAGTGAGTGTCTTGACTGTACCTCGTCACTACTCCACTAAGGTTAGTCTTGATACTTACTGGGTACCGACCATGGTGTACTCATACTACACTTCTGCATATTTTTGTGCAGAGCCAGGTATTGAAGATATTGGATTCAGACAGAGATTAGAGTATGATCGCAAGGATTCAAGGTAGGACTGTTTGGTCATCGTAGTCCCTTGGAGTCTTTTCATTTTATTGTACTGTTAATTTCTTATTCGATCAGTACTGTATATTCTCTCCTCGAGATAATATCATGTATTCAATTAGAGTTCGTGACTCAGTACTACCAGTCTTGGGAGGTTGTTATGTTCATATTTGTTCCGCTGTTGGTTTTGATTACCTATTTAATCAATTACAAAAAAATGGCTTCGAAATGTAATGAAAATCGGCTTACCTAGTTTTAGAGACTAGGTGCCATCACGACGCCTGTGGTGGGATTTTGGGTCGTGACAACATGGTATCAAAGCTCTAGGTTCATAGGTTCTACGAGTCACGAACGAGTTTAGTAGAGTCTTGCAGATCGGTATGGAGACGTCTGTACTTATCTTCGAGAGGCTACAGAGCTAATAGGAAAAAATTTCACTTCTTTCATTCTTATGTTCTTTTGCATCCACTCGTGAATGAAATTGCGCACTTGGTATCAACTATGCATCAACGGTTCGGGATACTACAAAGGGGTTATAAGGGAGCCAAGGTTGCTCAACCATTATTACGACGTGTAGTCCAGATCGAGGATGCGAAAGTATTGAGAGATCATTCAGTTATGCACATTATGGTGCAGCGGGTTCTGGCATCTGGTTGATAAGTATGCTATAAGGAAGGTTTAATTAATTACCTAATGATCACAATTGTGGTAGTGTCACAAGGTGGATGTAGATCTAAAATAGTTAGTGGTATTAGAGACTAAGTAGTTCGTATGAGATTTCTATTTAGCGAAGGGTACATACTGGTAGCCAAGGCACTGGAGAGAGCGATTTTAACTGTCACGAGGGTGACATGCGCCAAATAAATGGCTTGAGGTGTCTTATGACCGGTGAAGGTTAGTATTGTGGATCATCGGCATGTGTTCTATGGCTTCGCGCCAAGTGAGGGGAGTCCACTATCAACGATCAGATTGCGGGGTCATGTGTTATATCAGTTTTGGCCCAAAATCGTTTGCAGAATGTGGTACTCCCTACAAAGCGAACAGATGAATGTTTTGATCCTAACGCTTACAGGCTATTTGCAAAAGCTGAATACAATCCCAATGAGCCATCAAGGTTAGGGAAGCTCACATCAGAAGCTGCGATGAGGCAACCACGTGAAGGTTTGGGATACAAACAACCGTCACCGGTGCACATCTCCATGAGAAGGGCGAACATCAATTATATCACCGTAGAAGATGAATCTGCCGCTTCTAACAAGCCTTCTGTCTTTGATCGAGTTAGAAAATCAACTGCGAGGACTTCTGTATTCGAGATATTAGGTCCATTAAAGTAAGGGAATAAGTTTCGGAGAAATTATCGAAATACAAGAACACCCACTTCACCCAAAATTCAGAAGATCTCTAAGGATTTTCAAAGTCTGGTTCCTTCCAGAATGAGGCGACAAACAAAAGTCATAGTTTCGTGTGATGAGGTACTGAAGGTGAAGCCATACACTGTCGTCTACACTAAAAATGTGATGAAGACAAAAAAAGTGTGGGTTCTTCATATCATGTCACTACACAAGGTGAGCAATGTGTTTCATCTCTAATGGAGGATGACGAAAAATTGGAGGATGTTTCACTGTGTTATCACATATCCATCAATGATGGGGACCCTTAAGAAGATGAAGATGCGAAAGATGCTCCCCCGGAACTTGAAGAAGGGGTGAAGGCAACGATTGATGCCTTAAAATAAGTTAACCTTGGCATAGATGAAGAACCAAGGCCCACATACCTAAGTCCTTTACTAGCAATTAATGAAGAAAATACTTATATCGAGTTACTCAAGGAGTTGAAGGACGTCTTTGCTTGGAGTTACAAAGAGATGCCTGACTTGGACCCTAAAGTAGCAGTTCATCACCTTGCAGTCAAGAATGGCGCTCGTCCTGTTAAGCAAGCCCAAAGGCACTTTAGGCTGGACTTGGTTCCCTTAATCGAAAGTGAAATTAACAAACTCATTGAAGCTGGCTTTATTCGCGAAGTTAAATACCCAACACGAGTCTCAAGTATTGTCCATGTAAGGAGGAAGAATGGCCAGATTCGGGTGTACGTTGACTTCAGAGAGCTCAACATTGCGTGTCCCAAAGATGAATTCCAGCTATTCTAGAGCTGATGATCGATGCTACTACTGGGTACGAGGCAATGCCATTTATGGACGATTCATCGGGCTATAACCAAATTCGAATGGGCCAAAAGATGAAGAATTTACTGCATTCCGTACCCCAAGGGTATTTATTGCTACAAGGTAATGCCTTTTGGATTGAAGAACGCCGGTGCTACTTACCAAAGGGCTATACAGAATATTTTTGATGATCTTCTCCACAAGAATGTTGAATTCTATGTTGACGACTTGGTGGTAAAATCAAAAGAGAAAATCGATCACTTAAAAGACTTGAGAATGGTATTTGAGTTACTCCGGAGGTACCAACTTAGGATGAATCCATTGAAATGTGCCTTTGGAATTACTTCTGGAAAGTTCCTTGGTTTCATTGTCCGACATCGAGGGATCAAAATTGATCAAGCCAAAGTGAATGCCATTTTGAAAATGCTTGAGCCTCGGGATATTCATGAATTGAAAAGTCTGCAAAGAAAGCTAGCATACCTTAGAAGATTCATCTCAAACCTAGCTGGGAGGTGCCAACCATTTAGTCGCCTCATGAAGAAAGGTGTTCTTTCAAGTAGGACCAAGTTTGTAGCAATTCCTTTGAAAGTATTAAAACTTACTTGATGAAGCCCCCAGTTTTGGAAGCCCATATTCCTGGAAAGTCATTAATACTATACATTTCAGCATAAGAAAGGTCTGTAGGAGCACTGTTGGCCCAAGAAAATAGTGAGGGGAAAGAAAACTCCCTTTACTACCTAAGCAGGATGATGACACCGAATAAGCTGAATTATTCGCCAATCGAAAAGTTATGTTTGGCCCTAGTCTTCTCAATTCAAAAGTTGAAGCACTACTTTCAAGCTCATGTCGTTTTCCTTATTTCTAGAGCAAATCCCATCAAGTTTGTAATGTCAAAACCTGTCATTAGTGATTGACAAGCAAGGTGGTACCTCCAGTTCCGATAATTTGAAATTGTGTACATCCCTCAAAAGGCTATAAAAGGACAAGCGTAAGTGGACTTCTCGGCAGATCACCCTATACCTGATGATTGGGAGCTAACTGACGAACTACCTGATAGGGACGCAATAGTCATTGAAGTTCAACCTCCATGGAATATGTACTTTGATGGTGCTGCACATCATGGATGAGCTGGTGTTGGTGTAGTATTTGTCACTTCTCAAGGTGAAGTGCTGTTGTTGGTGCCTTATTTGTATCCACTAGTTGATACCAAACTATAAAGCACATGCTTATGCACAGTTGCTGGTACCATCCCCAAGTGAATGGAGCATGCCATAATGAATTTCCCCCTGAAATCTCTGATCACACCTCCAGCACTACATTTACCATCAATACATGAGCCATCATTATTGAGTTTAATAAAGAGAATGGGAGGTCTGATCCATCTGACACAGATAATAGATACTTCATTGAGAGAAATGTTGCTAAGATTGCATATGTTAACCCAGCCTTTACCAAGTCTGGTATTACCAAATTTAGCTTTCAGTTTGTCAGTAATGTTGAAAGATATAAAGGAGATATATCTAGAAGTAGATGGTCTTTCCATTCCATATTTGGAGCTACACCTTGATCTCCATAGTTCCCACAACACAAATGGAGGGATAATTGTAAGCACATAAGCAACAACAAAGTTCTTAGTCCTTTGATTCCAGCAGTTGATGATAAGAGTTCTCATATTTACGTTTCTGTATGTAATCCCCAGAGGACCAACAAAGTATTTCCAAATATTTTTACCATTCTAGGACTCATGCAACATGAGCACACTGAGGGTAAGTTCATACCAAACCTGATGATCTTTTCATTAATGGAGAGCTTGTCATGTATTGCTCTCCAAGTTAGGAATTACATCTTAAAAGGAATGTCATTGTGCCAGATCTCGGAGTCATACTGATTTGTGTGTCTCCTCTGTCTGAGGAGGTTTCAAGCAGTAGCTACAGAAAAATTACTTGTACTTAAGCATATCCAGTGTGGAATGTCATCAACAGCTGGATTAAGAACAACATGCATTTGAGACATTTGCCTCTTAATATTGACTGGAACTTGAGCATGAAGACAAGACCAATCCCACTGCCCATCTATAAATACTTCATTGATAAGATTACTATGTTGAGCCAAGCCATCATCAATCTTTTTGTCTAAAGGATCAATGGTGGACCAATTATCAAATCAGAAACTAATGTTTCCTCTGCCAATATTCCATAACATGTTAGAGTCCACATTATCCTCAATGCCACACATAGATTTCCAACTATGAGACTGACCCTTGGTCCATACCTATGTGAGAGGATGACAACTACCATGCTACTTGGCCTTCATGAATTGAGACGACATGGAATCGATGTTTCTAAACTTTCACCTCTGTTTAGCATTGAATGCCAGACAACTTTCATCTAGTCTCCTGAAGTTAGCATCCCCTTCCTCATATGGAAAACAAATATTGTACCAGGAAACCCAGTAGTGCATGCCTTTTTTTTCAAGTCCAGATCAGAAAAATCTAGAGTTATACTTTTCAATCATGAGAGAATGAATCTCTTCTTTTTTGCAGTTTATGGAGACTTACTGTGGTATCTTTTCTAAACCGCCAGAATATATACCAAATACAGTTCCTAAGATACCAAAATGGAGATCCATATTTATGGACCTATAATAGAGATGCTATGTTCTGAATTTAGAATCTCGATAAATGGTTCATAGTTACTGCATTCAGCACTTTAGCCCGAGTCTAGGTTAGATCATCTAGCATATTAATTGAGTTCATTGTAGATCTATCACCTATAGTCCATGGATGATCTTAGCTTTATCTACTGATATGTGATAAAGGGGTAAAGACGAAGGTTTCGAAAGTAAATCTTTAAGTACCATTTGGTGTATTTATTTGTTAAAGAAATGCATTTCAACAAATGGATGATAAAGCAGTAAGCTTTCTCACGCGTCTTTATTAGCTTAGGTTGGAGATGACAATATAGTGGACGGAAAAAGTAAAAGAAAGGGGAGAGTTTTTCTTAGTTATTTGTTAGAAAATATATACAAACAATTAGGGGTTGTTTTGTCGCAATGATTAGAGGTTTATCCCAGTATAAGATCTGGGATTATCCAGCTACTGGAAAGCTTTCAAATGAACACACAAGCTCAAGACAAAGGTGGGGCAATCTCAATGGAGGTTGTTATTCAGTGAAGGCAGGATACAATAAATAGTGTGCTAGCAATGAAGTAATTGAACTTTGGCCATGGAAGCTTATATGGAAGACAAACCACCTACAAAGATCATGTGCTTACCTGGATAGCTCTTAAAGGTGTTATTTTGACTCAAGACAACTTATGTAGAATGAATTTTCAATAGATATTACATGTGTCTCGACATCTCATAATCTATAAACCATTTGTTGTTGCACTGCAGGGTGGCTGCAGATTTGTGGCACATGTTCCTTTCAGTTTTTGGCATCAGTTGAACAACCCCACAAGCCATAAAAGAAGCAGTTGAAAGTTGGAACCTTCGCAAAATTGACAGAACCATCAAGAGGATCTGGCAGATGATCCCAATAAGTATAATTTGGTGTATTTGGACAAAAACGAATCTCATATGCTTTGATGGCATATCAACTTTTTCATGTGGTTGTGTATTAGCTTTGGTAGGAGAAGGCAATATGGTCCGGGTGGCTTCACACTTTGTGGTGGTTTCTTTTGAATTATTTTTGGGTGCAGTAGGTGATGTCGGGCTTAGTGAAGGATGTGTTGCAATCGCATAGCAGGACCTGTAACTAGAAGAAGGACATTTCTATATAGACCTTTAGATAGAAGAAGTAGAGTTTTTAAGAGTTTAGAAAATGATTTAATAAATCTGAGGAATAACCTCTTACTATTAGTTAGTTTTGGTACACCTAAGAAGTTCTCATGTATGTATAGAGAATTAGATGTTATTTATAGAGAACTATATTACTGTGTTGGTTCTCTACTTTTTGGCACACAACTTGGCAAGAGTTTTCTCTGATCAAAGAAAAAAAGAAGGCAATATGTTGGAAAGAGCATAAGAGAGGATATAAAACTATAAAGAGCATTAGGCATATGGGAAAGTGTATTTGTAACAACCCATTCAATTCTTTCTATGTCGTGCTTTTGAGATGTGAGCTTTTTGATGGAAAATTCACCTCTCATTGTAGGAAAGACTCAAAGATTCAACACAAGTAATTTTGTGCAGTAATAAATTAGTAATACCCAAACAAGAGAACTTCAAATGATTCAGGATACTTTATCTTGCTGCATGTCTGAGGAGCAGCAAGAAGGAATCTGTCCAAGTTGAAGAATATTGTCTATTTATGCAGCTCTAGTCGCTATGACATTATGAGTAGAAAATTTAAAATTTTTAGCTGTTGTAAATTTGCACATATTTTTGTCTATATTATTTCCCAAAGTCGAATTTATCCTTAGCTAAGGATTAATTATTTGATTAGTTAGCGGATATACCCGTAGGTTAAGTCAAAATTCACTATGGGACATTTCTATGATATGATATAAAGTTTCAACTTCTTGTGCATAATGTTCACATGCCTCAGAAACTAAGGAGATAGATCTTCAGTTCTTATCGGGAGATCTTGAAACCATCAAAGTCATCAAAAAGGGAAGTGGTGGTGTTGTTCAACTTGTTCGCCATAAATGTGTTAGAACATTATTTGCATTGAAGGTCAATACTCATCAAGCAAGAATATTTTAACATTCCTCTTTTTCACTAATTTAATTGGTTAATAACGTTTGCATATATTTAGGACCTAGAAAAGTGCATTACTTACGCATTACTCTCTGTAAATGTCAATATAATGGAATAGTGGCTATGCGAGTGATCCTCCTTCGATGAATTGTAGAAGAACAAGTATTTGTGAAAAAGAGATTCGAATCCTTTAGAGAACCACCAATATTTGATTAGATTTCTTGAATAAAGGAATCAACAAGCAAATGCATCTTAACTATTCTTGGAATGACAATTTGCAGAATCTTTCATTACAGAATCTACATATGGTTTGCCACAATTTGACCCTTGCTTCCTAGGCCAGTGCCACATTTTGTTAAAGTGTCTACTAGCTTCTTGTTGTTCCAGGAAGTTGTATTTTGGTTTAACTTCATGATGGTCATCTCTTTTAATGTTGACGGGTGATTGCTTCTGACCCAAGTTATCCATATGACTATACATGGAGATATTCGTAAGCAGATAGTGCAAGAACTGAAAATAAATCAAGCATCACAATGTTCACATGTTATTTTATGCTACCACTCGTTCTATCACAATGGAGCTATTTATCTGGTTCTGCAGTATATGGACCGTGGATCTTTAGCTGATGTAATCAGGCAACTTAAGACTATTCTTGAACCATATCTCACAATTGTTTGCAAGCAAGTTCTTGGCTTTCTAGAAACTAATGTTTGAATAAGTTTCTGCTCTCCAAATGATGACTTTTTGCTTCATTGCTAATGTGAGGGGAAAGAAAACTCCCTTTACTACCTGAATAGGATGATGACACCAAATGAGTTAAATTATTCACCAATCGAAAAGTTATGTTTGGCCCTAGTCTTCTCAATTCAAAAGTTGAAGCACTACTTTCAAGCTCATGTCATTCGCCTTGTTTCTATGGCAAATCCCATCAAGTTTGTAATGTGAAAACATGTCCTTGGTGATCGACTAGCAAGGTGGTACCTCCAGTTTCAACAATTTGAAATTGTGCACATCCCTCAAAAGGCTATAAAAGGACAAGCGTTAGCGTACTTCTTGGCAGATCACCCTATACCTGATGATTGGGAGCTATCTGGCGAACTACCTGATGAGGACGCAATAGTCATTGAAGTTCAACCTCCATGGAAGATGTACTTTGATGGTGCTGCACATCACGGGGGAGCTGGTGTTGGTACCGGTGTAGTATTTATCACTTCTCAAGGTAAAGTTTTGCCTTACTCTTTTACGTTGACACAACTATGCTCTAACAACGTTGCTGAGTATCAAGCACTGATACTTGGGCTTGAAATGGCTGTCGAAATGAAGCAGTTGCAATTGCAAGTCTTTGGTGTCTCTCAGTTGGTGATCAACTAGCTTTTAGGTAGTTACGAGGTCAAGAAACCTGATTTACGCCCATATCATGATTATGTTAAAAATTTAATGGGGTGGGTCGGTGGCATGACTATTCAACATGTGCCTAGGAAAGAAAACAAGAAGGTTGATGCTTTAGCTGCCCTAACCTCATCGTTAATCCTGCTTGATTAAGCGCAAGTTATTGTCTGCCAAAAATAGGTAGTACCACCGCCAAATGAGGCTGAAGGTGAAGAAAATGAACTCAAGCATCTTGTCGTTGTTTCTGAAGTTGAGAAAGAAGAATGGCGACAACCCATTATCGACTACTTAAGCTATGGTATACTTCTAGAAAATCCGAGGAGAAGGACTGAAATCCGTCGTCGTGCACCTCGCTTCCTTTACAGAAGTTCATTCGAGGGAGTATTCTTGTTATACTTAGGGGAAGAAGAAACAGTCCAAGCTTTGCAAGAGGCACATTATGGGGTATGTGGATCACGCCAGTCTGGACCAAAGCTCAACTTTCATATAAAAAGGATGTGATATTATTGGCCAACGATGGTAAAAGATTGCTTGGACTATGCTCGAAGATGCAAGGCTTGTCAATTCCATGCAAATTTTATTCATCAACCTCCTAAAGTGTTGCACCCGACTATTGCATCCTGGTCGTTTGACTCTTGGGGATTGGATGTTGTTGGACCACTGCCAAAGTCCTCTGGTGGGCACCTATACATCTTGGCTGCAACTGACTACTTCTCAAAATAGGCTGAAGTTGTGGCTCTTAAGGAAGTAAATAAAGAAAATGTTGCAAGTTTCATCCGAGTAAACATAAACTATCGCTTTGGCCTTCCTCTTTACATAATAACGGATAATGGCAAGCCATTTGACAATAGATTGATGAACAAGATTTGTGATCTCTTTGGCTTCAAGCAATGTAACTTTTCTATGTACAATGCTGCCACCAATGGTCTAGCTGAGGCATTCAACAAGACTCTATGCAACTTGTTAAAGAAAGTTGTCTCCAAATCCAAACGAGATTGGCATGACCGTATGGAAGAAGCTCTGTGGGAATATAGGACAACTCACTGCACGCCAACACAAGCGGCCCTTTATGCAATTGTTTATGGAGTCGAAGCTGTCTTGCCACTCGAGCGTCAAATATTTTCATTACGATTAGTTATTCAAGAAAGGATCACTAATGAAGAAAATGTTAGACTTCGATTAGTAGAGTTGGAGGCTCTTGATGAGAAGAGGTTGGAAGCTCAACAGAGACTTGAATATTATCAAGCTCGATTGTCTCGCGCCTTCAATAAAAGAGTTCGCCCAAGATCCTTTCAAGTAGGAGATCAAGTCCTTGTCGTACGAAGACCCATTATTACTTCCCATAAACCTGTAGGGAATTTCACTTCAAAATGGGATGGGCCATATGTCGTGCAAGAAGTTTATCCAAGTGGGGCTTACAATCTAGTTGATGTAGATGGTATGAGAATCGACCCTATCAATGGCAAGTTTTTGAAGAAGTATTATTCTTGAATTTGCAACGCTCCTTGATGCATGAGCCTAAACTGCATATTCCTACACTCCTGGACCGCATGAGTCTAAACTGTGTACAGTCCCCCAAAAAAAGTCCGCTAGGTTGAAAACCTCTAAAGAGGCGGCTTAGGCAAAAGTTAGGACATAAAAAATAAAAAATAAAAATAAAAAGTAAAAAAAAAATCACCCATTATGAATTACGGTATGACTTGATCCTCTTCATTGAGGTACGTAGGCAGCTTAGAGTTTCATTTTGATTTCAATCGCATAAGTTCAAAAGGTACATAATCCACCAATCGTTGTCCAAATAAAGTACGATTGAATGTAATCCATTCAATCAGCACTTGAAAATCGAGATGAGATACTATTCTTCTGTTAAACTTTGGATCCCATTTGATTTAAATGGGGTAAGCCTCTGTGGTAAATTGGTATCTTCAATGGAATGATTTTAGTCTTTTAGAAGGCTACTAAGTATTTGCATTGAAGCCCGAAGATTCACTTTGTCTTCATGTTTACCAAATCTTTAAGTCCTTCGGTCTTCAAGTTCACCGCTCTTCAAGTTGAAACATTTAAATCCTCCAAGTCTCCAAGTTGAAGTCTTCATGTCCATCGATCTTCAAGTTCGCCGCTCTTCAAGTTGAAATATTTAAGCCTTCCAAGTCTCCAAGTTGAAGTCTTCAAGTATGTCGGTCTTCAAGTTGAATTATTTAAGTCTTCCAAATCTTCAAGTTGAAGTCTTCAAGCCTTCTAATTTTTCAAGTTGAAGTTTAAAAGTCCACCACTCTTCAAGTTAAAATTTGCAAAATCCGCCAAATCTTCAAAGTTCACCAAGTGTTCGAGTTGAAACTTTCTAATTTTCCAATCTAGCGGACATTTAAGTCCCTTTGCACCTTAAATTGGCCTCTTCGTGGGTTTGTCCTTAAAAGGAACTATAACTTTCCAATATTAAGGTGGACATGTAAGCCCCTTTTGTACCTTAAGTCCCTTGGATTTGTCTTCCCATATGATATTTGAGGATTTGTCCATCTATTTGTTGCCATGGACTTGTACTTCGATATGCCATATGAACCTTTGCATCCTGAAATGGCCTCCGGTATTTTGGGCAGGGATGAGTATCAATCCCTTCACACCTCGAGAGTAATCTCTACGATAGTCGGGTCGTTTTGAGAGTAATCTCTCTGATAGTCGAGCCACATTGAGAGTAATCTCTCGGTCGGGCCACCTTGAGAGTAATCTCTCTGATAGTCGAGCCAGATTAAGAGTAATCTCTCCGATAGTCGAGCCACATTTAGAGTAATCTCTCTGATAGTCGAGCCACACTGAGAGTAATCTCTCCGATAGCCGGGCCACACTGAGAGTAATCTCTCCGATAGTCGGGCCAGATTGAGAGTAATCTCTCCGATAGTCGGGCCACATTGAGAGTCATCTCTCTGATAGTCGGGCCACATTGAGAGTAGTCGAGCCACATTAAGAGTAATCTCTCTGATAGTCGGGCCAACTTGAGAGTAATCTCTCCGATATTCTGGCCATCTTGAGAGTAATCTCTCTGATATTCGGGCGGGGATGAATACAAATCATTTCACACATCTCGTTAAGCAAGAACATATCCTTCTTGTTTTACCTACAAAAAGGACAATAGAATAAAGAAAGCACGAGCAAACAAGAAGAAATTATCTTCGCGTCAATGCTTCCAAGTCGTCAAAAACATACTCAAATTGATTTGCAAACGCTGAAAGTGAAACTAATAGAATAAAGAGTATTGTATTTATAGAAGTCATAATGTTGATCTTGAAGGTGAATTACCGTGGTGGGATTACTTATTTTGCATTCCGGATGGGATTCAGCTACTGTAGGAATCCAAAGTCAACTCAAATTGCTATTTGGAATTGAAATACACACGTAAAGTTATCTAATCATTACAATAAGGAGGGAATTAGTTCCCTAATGAAATGGAGATGCATTCTGCCGGTGACGAATTGGGGCATGGTTAATTTGAAAGTCTAAACCAATTAAAAATTTGTGCTGTACATTAAATTTGACCATTGGAATTTGATAGTGAAATAGATTCCTAATAAAGAAGTAAAAGTTGGCTAGTAACTTGGCTAACAGAATGTCACGTGAAAACTAAGGCTTTGTATAAATTCAAAGTTAATCATGGCAATTGTTAAATTCAAGTGTCTACAGTTCAAGCCAACACACACACACACACATATATATATATATATATATATATATATATATATATATATATATATATATATATATATATATATATATATATATATATATATGCCACGTGATTCTTTATATGACTTGATACTTCAAGCCTTGTCTTCAATGGACAAAATATATACCCTCACAAATCTTGAAGTATGGGGCATTTGTAGGCATACAAAATTTATTGAATTTAAATTCAATAAAATAATTTGGACTATACTTTAAATTAAATATATTTTGGTCCAAATAAATATTATGGGCTAATATAATTGGATCAATTCTATATGTCCAATTTATATGGGTTAAATAAATAAATCTTAATCTATTGGACTAGCCCATTTAATTGAGCTACAAGTAATGAGCCCAATTCAGTAGGCCCAATATGTCATCTTCTTAGAGGCCCAATTGGTGTCATGTGTCAAATGACGTGGTACGCCAAGTCAAACGGAAGAGCAAATATGATCATGTCACGTGTCAAAATGACAAGGCATGCCAAGTCACATTAAAAGGCCAATGAAAGCGCGCCACGTGTGCAAGTGACATGTTCTAGCCAATCAAATGCGGCCTTGTCACACTTCAATTTGATTGGTCGGAAAAAGTTTGTTCTTATCATAACTCTTCCCTCCCACAACTATAAATAGGGGTCTTCATAACCCAGAAAAGACATCAAAAGTGATAACAAGAAGCAAGAAAGAGCTCGTGGATCAAACACTACAAATTCCTCCACAAGTTTCAAGCTTCAAGCAATCAAGTCCAAGTTCAAGCAATCAAGTTCAAGCTCAAGAACGAAGAACAAATCAAGCCCAAGCTCAAGAACGAAGAACAAATTAAGTTCAAACTCAAGAACAAGGAACAAATCAAGATCAAGTTCAATGGCTCTTAAATTTATATTCGAAAAGTAGAATCAGAGGAACAATAGAGATTATAACACTCAAATATTTGAAATAAAATACTACGATTATTATAATATTTTTCTGTCTTAATTTTATTTTTTTTGACGCAAATTTATTATCTACAGTCACTACTTATAATATTTCAAAAATCAAACCTATCCTTTGCAACCTTATTTATTATAGCACAAACCTTCCCCAGAGTAAGAAAAAGGTAAGAAAACATGAAAATAAAATCACTTTTTCGTGTGTGGATTTGAAAGCAAACCAATACATGCTATTGAAGTATTGAAAGTTTTCGCCCATTAACAACAAAGCAAAAAGCCCAAATATACCCCTAATATTCTGCGTTTTGACTTATAGATGTAATATATTTATTTTTCGCCTTTCAATTCATATGAGCTTCATTATTATCTTTTGTCTCAAATATATCTTTACCAATAACCACATAGGAATATATTTGGATTTTTTTTCCGTTCAAGGACATGCTTCAAATTATTGAAGAGGGAATATGTAAACTAATTTGTGAAAGAATTGGTAAAACCATGTAGGGATATATTTAGACCGTTTTAATTACGCAGGGGCTTACTTCAAATTATGCGGATAGTATATGAAAATCAAATTGATAATTTGGATGGTTTGTTTGTTTAAATGGCTCCAATGTGGCAAATATCATAATCAAGCATTAGAGGGAGGGGCAAATACGGGACAAAATTTGATAAGGGGCTTTTGTGGAGCGAAAAAAAAATGGAGGACAAATATAAAACAAATTGAATATTTCATGAATAAATTTACATGTTTTCCCTCGTACAATATTTTGAATGAATGTCGTAAAAATGATTCAAGAAATACAAAAGCATTTGCTATGCTGAAAAGAAATCGCCATTTCTACGGGGCTGTTCGCGCAGTCCCCGGTCCCGATGATGTAATTATACTTCCGGTTTTTCATTCCCGGTCGACGTGGCAGTCATTGTTGCCGTATCCTTATATCATTCCTCCATTGTTCGAATGTAAAGAATATGAATTGGAACACTAGAAGTCTTGTATCTTCGAAAATTCCACTAATGCATTACTAGATAATCCTTAACTTGGTAACACACTTTACTTCCCCTTAAGAATTTATGCTATCGAGAGAAGAACTATCTAATAACACTCTAGTGGTTTGTGCTCGTGTATGATCATATAACCTTTGCTCAATAGCAAACTTAACTTCCCGGTGGGAATTTGCTATAGAGCAAAAAATTATCTAACCATCCCCAAGTAGATCTTTACTTGTGTGCCTTGTTATTAAAGGGCTTATTGTTGTTGTCTTCGTAGTATGCTTTCTGTTACTGCCTCGGTAAAAACCTTGCCAGAAAAATCCAATTGGGACAAAAACTGAACGAAAGAAAAATAGTACAGCACATATTTTCTGATCGGATAATGTTCATGAGCAATAATATCTTATGAGGTGTGCCGCGTTCCAATTGCTGGGCAACTTCTCTCCATTTTGGTTTTCCAACTTGTATGAACCTTTTTCGGTGATAGCTAAAACCCAGTAGGGGCCTTCCCACGTTGGACCTAGCTTGGGTATTGTGAGTTACTTTCCTTAGGATCAAGTCACCTACTTTGAAATAACGAAGGTTGACTCTTCGATTATAATACTGCTCCATTCTTTGCTTTTGAGCTACCATTCTTACATGTAACGACCCTGTCGGTCATTTTAAGAGTATTAGCTTTGATCCCCTATTAACTGCTTCCCTCTTATTTGTTTCTGCTTATATGACTTTCCTGGAGGTTCTGTTTTTGGTTTCGGAGTATTTTGGGACACTTTGTCCCTAAAACGGAAGCTTAAGCCTTAGGATTTTGACTGTAGTCAGAACTGTGTGAAGATGACTCCGGAATAGAGTTTTGTCGGTTCCTTAGCTCCGTTGGGTGATTTTGGACTTAGGGACGTGTTCGGATTGTGCTTTGGAGGTCTGTAGCTGATTTGGGCTTGAAATGACGAAAGTCGAATTTTTGGAGATTTTGACCGGAAGTGAACTTTTTGATATCGGGGTCGGATTCTGATTCCGAAAGTTGGAATAGGTCCATAATATTGAATATGACTTGTGTTCAAAATTTGGGGTTAATTAGACGTGATTTGATAGGTTTCGACATCGGTTGTAGAAGTTTGAAAATTCAAGTTCATTAAGCTTGAATTGGTGTGTGATTCATGTCTTTAGTTGTTGTTTGGTATGATTTGAGGTTTCGATTAAGTTTGTATGATGTTTTAGGACTTGATGGGATCTTTGGTTGAGGTCCGGGGGCCTCGAGTGTGTTTCGGTGAGTTTTGAGCGAGTTCGGGTATTTCGGTACTCTCATGTTGTTCTGGTACTTTCGGAAGTGCGGGCCACACATTTTGGAGTGCTGAGGCAGAAGAAAAGTGCCGAGGCACAAGAAAAAGTGTTGAGGCATAGGAAAATTGCGGACCACATATGTAAGTCCCCGTAAAATATTTCCTAAAAAACCGAATTCTGTGATGCCATAGTAGGCGTAGAGGTTAATAATAGTAAAAATTCTTCGCGGTGAGCTTGCGAGTCGCGGTTCGGACTTTTTGGATTGAACAGTATGCTAGGGAGTTGAAGGAAAATATTGGGCAGAAGTAGGCATTTCTGCGGCCGCATAACCACTATGCGGACCGCAAACTGGTCGCAGAGTGGGATAATTTTCTGGGGCATCTTTGTTGTCAATTTCGCGGCCATTATGCGACCGCATAATCGTTTCGCGGGCCGCATTCTTATCGCATATCCCGCCTTGAGATTTTTCAGAGGGAGGTTCTGCGGTGCACTATGCGACTGCAGAACCGTTCTGCGGTGCACTATGCGACCGCAGAACCGTTCTGCGGTGCACTATGCGACTGCAGAACCGTTCTGCGGTGCATTATGCGACCGCAGAACAGGTCTGTGGGCCACATAGTGACCGCAGACCCGGTTAGTTGTTTTTCCAATTTTGGCACCCTAATTTCGCGGTGCATATGCGACCGCAAACTTGTTCCAGAGCTTCATTTTTGAGGTTTTTAAACCCGACCCTATTCTGTTAAAACACCTACCTTGGACCATTTTGATCATATTTTCTGATATTTTTAGAGTGAGAGAGAAGGTCCTAGATGGAGGAAGTGATCTTCATCAAATTGCTCTTCAATTTTCACTTAAAACCTTGAAGATTATCAAGAGAGACACCTAGGTCTTCTTCCTAAGAGGTAAGATTCTATCACCCAAACTCTTAATTTCAAAATGTAACTAGAATGGGCCATTAGTAAGGTAACTCATGGGGATGAAAGTGCTTACCTTGAATGCATATATCCTTGTAGTATGTGGGAAGATTATGACCTAAAAATGATAGAGAATTGGTTGGGGAATGATGGAATCTTCCACAAAAAGGGAATGATGGAAAAATGCGGACCACATCGGAAAAGTGTAGACCGCACAATTCTTCTTGCGGCCGCATTTCAGGATGTTCTGCAGGTTCGTTGGTCTGACTTCGGAAGCTTATATCTTTTGATCCACAAGGAATTTGGAGATGTTTCAAAAACAAAAGTTGTATCCCTTCGTGTCTAGTTTCCAGAAAGATAAAGAAATTATTATTTGGAAATTTGTACAGAAAGTTATGGCCATTTTACTAAAGCCTAGTAGGGCAGAAATTTCTGAAGTGCGGCCGCACAATTTGGATTGCGGCCGCAGGACCTGGGATGTGCGACCACACTTGAAAATGTGCGGTCATCACTTTGGAAGGCAGCTTTGGTACTATATAAACAAGGGTTAGGGTATTATTTCACATTTTGGACTTTGGGAGCTCGGTTTGTGACAATTTTTCGTGGAGCTTTCAAGAAAATCATCGGAGTAAGTGATTCTATCTCAGATTTGGTTAATAAACATGAATATATCACTCATTTCATCATTTAATTAGTACTTTAAGATGAAAATTTGGGAAAAATTATAGAAAATTCATAAACTATAAATTGGGGATTTGAAGGTCGAGTTGTGACCGGAATTGGCTAATTTTGGTATGGTTGGACTCGTGAGTGAATGTGGGTTCATATTTCGTGACTTTTACCCGATTCCGAGACGTGGGCCCGGGGAGGTTTTTTAGGACGATTTTTGAATTTCTTATAAAAGTATTAATTTCATTAATTAGATTAGTCCATAATAGTTGTATTTATAATATGTAATTGTTGTGGGCTAGATTTGGTCCATTCGGAGTTGGATATCCGTGGTAAAGGCGTTATTACCGATTGATTGAGCTTGGATCGAGGTAAGTGGCTTGCCTAACCTTGTATGGGGGAACTCCTCTTAGGATTTGGTATTGTTGTGATATGTGAGCATCGTGTACGTGAGGTGACGAGTACGTACACGGGCTAATTATTGGAAAATCCAATTTTTACTGAGTAATAACCGGTTTTCTTCTTAATTGAGTTATACTAGCATGTGTAGTTATCTTGTTTAGCCTAGAATAACATGTCTACGTGCCTTAATTGCTTATTTGAACTATGTGTGGCATGCTTAGTGGATTTTCTGCTTTTTCCTTGACTTGTACTTAGTCTAAACTGTAGGATTTCTTGCCGTAACTGTAATTTCCATTGTTTGAGCTGCGTATTTACTTTGGGACTACGGAACGGTATTCCGGGAGATCCCCCTACATATTTTCTTTGGGACTAAGGAATAGTATTCTGGGAGATCCCCTTGCACATATACTTTTGAGACTACGGAACGGTATTCCGGGAGATCCCCCTGCATATTTACTTTTGAGACTACGGGATGGTATCTCGGGAGATTCCCCTGCATATTTACTTTTGGGACTACGAGACAATATCTCGGAGATTCCATGTTGTTATTCCGATGTATTGTACTGTTATTCTTTGTGATTGCCTTTTTATGAAATTTCAGTCTCTTATTATACCGCGATATTTATTCTACCTTATTTAATTTATATATACCAGTAGGAACCTGACTTGGCATTTACTGTGTACTGTTGTGTACTCATGCTACTCACATATTTTCGTGTGCAAATCTAGGTACCTTCTTCCAGCCTCGCTTTTAGTTGCACAGTTGTTGCTGTTCCGGAGACTTCAAGGTACATCTGCCCGCGTCCGCAGACCTCGGAGTCCCCTTCTATCCCTTCTTATGTTGTTCCTCTTTTTACTTCTTCTAGTATTGATGTATAGAACAATTAGACAAAAAACCTAAAAGCTTGTGACTTATGGTATTCCGGGTCTTGGGAGATTTTGTGTATATTCGAGAGTGGTATTGTATATGCCGAGCGTCACTTATATCAGTTGTTAAATTATTTGTTACAGTTAGTTGTTAAGTTTATATTTTTATTTAATTATTCCACAATATTAGGCTTACCTAGTCGTAGAGACTAGGTGCCTTCACGACATCTCACGGAGGGAGGATTTGGGTCGTAACATTACATATGCCAATTCCCTGCGTTCATCGAGCAGTTCCAAGTTGACAAGCATTGCTTCGTTGTTCGATTCTTCTTCTGCCTCGAAGTATCTCAAGGTCGGTTCCCCTACTTCCACCGAGATTAAAGCTCCTGCACCGTACACGGGGGAAAAATGGGTTTCCCCTGTGCTCGACTTGGCCGTAGTTCGGAATGCCCATAGTACTCCGGGTAATTCCTCGGGCCAATTTCCTTTAGCCGCTTCCAACCCTTTCTTGAGGCTTTGAATAGTTACTTTGTTTGTCGACTATGCTTGACCGTTTGCTCTCGGATGATAAGGGGAAGATGTGATCCTCTTTATTTTCAAATATTAGAGGAACTTTGTAACTTTTGCGCCGATAAATTGTGGCTCTTTGTCGCATGCTATCTCTTTTGGTATTCCGAACCTGCAAATTATATTTTTCCACAAGAAATCCACCATTTCACGTTCTCCAATTTTCTGATAAGGACTTGCTTCCACCCACTTAGAAAAATAATCAATTATAATTAAAAGAAATCTTACCTTTCCAGGAGCAGGTGGTAATGGTCCGACGATTTTCATTCCCTATTTCATGAACGACCACAGAGATAGGATCGAATGTTAGGGTTCTTCCGGTTGATGCACCAGTGGAACGTAACGTTGACACTTATCACATTTCCGCACGAAGTCCTTGGCGTCTTGTTCCATGGGGTACCAGTAATATCCTGCCTTTACCAACTTCAACACCAAGGAATCTATGCCCGAGTGGTTGCCGCATATCCCTTCATGAACCTCTCTCATGACATAGTTGGCTCCGGACGCTCCTAATTGTGAGCACCTTATACATATATATGTATGTATGTATAAGTGTAACAAAGCTATATATATATATATATAGAAAATATTATTAATAATTTAATGGGTAAATTATTACTATTAGTATTATTTTTATCTTTATATTTAAATAAAATGAATTAAAAACCGAAAATAGGTAGAAATTGTTTAATAAAAAAAGTAAAAGAAAGTGGAAAATTAAAAAAAAATAAAAGTAAAAGAATGTGGAAATTTAAAAAATAAAAAGTAAAATAAAGTTGGAATTAAAAAATAAAAGTAAGGGTATCTGATTTTTTTTTTAAAAAGTAAAAGTAAGTGGGAAATAAAAAAAGAAAAGTAAAATAAGTGGAAAATAAAAAAAGAAAAGTAAAAAGTGGGATTTTAAATATATTAAAAGTAAAAAAAGTGAGAAATTAAAAAATAAAAGTAAATGAAAGTGGGGAATTATTTTTTTAAAAAAATAAGAAAAATGGAAAGTGGAAATTCTTTTTAATTAAAAATAAAAAAATAAATACAAAATAAAAAATAAAAATCTGAAAATTTCGAAATTTTTTTCTATAAATAGAAGAGAAATGTGATGAAAAAAAAAGGAGAGAGAGAAAGGAAAAAATAGGGAGGAAGAAATTGAGAAAAAAATATTTTTCTTCTTCTAGGATAAGGAAATTTCTACTCGTGTCATTCTTTCTTCGTCTTTCTTTCGAAAAAATCAGCAGCTTCACCACCCAAAAACAATCTTTAAACCTCCATAGAACAACCCTTTTAATACCATAAACTACCATCCAAACCCAGTCGAAACAATAAAGTTTTTAGTTGAGGTCGTCGGCGAGTTTCGATGCTCCGTTTGAGGTCTTGCGTGGGGTCTGAATGAGTTTAAGATTCAAAGCTGTAAAACCGTAAAGTTTCAGATTTAACTTTTGAAGTCCACTTCTTATCTTGTTTTGATTAATGATATGAGTTGCTTCTTTTTCTTTTGGTGTTCTTTGGTATTCATTTATATCTTGAATAAATGAAATTATTCTCTGTTAAACATGCCAATTTTTGAGCTTCCTCTTTGTATATTTGTTTTAGTTCATTAGCATGTTCTCTTAAAAAGGGGGTTCATCCACGAATGATTTAATGAAATTTGCTAATTGATAAGTGAGTTGTGATTGTTCATTAAAAAAAAAAATCTTATTGAAATGGAAGCTCAAGCAATGTTATATCTCTATTTGGTTATTTAGTCCTTCACGTGTTAATAAATGAGCTTTAGTAGTTCCATATTTATTTTAAATTAAGCTGTCAATTGTCTAAAGTATAGAGTTAAGTTGTTAAATAAGTTTAACTAGAATTATGTCACTAGTGAAGATCCAATGTTTGGGCCTAGACACATGGGTTGTTGAAGGAAGTGGAGTTGTGAGGTTATTACAAGCTAATGAAGAAAGTTATTTTATTTTTGGGCCAAAACTTAAAATCTGCTAGGCCCATTAATCTTACGCAATGACCCCTTTTTGTAGTTCTTGAATAATTAATTTAATTTATTTTCATGTTTTTCTACAATGACATACTCTTATGGCTTTACAAATCTCAAATTAGTTTAAGACAAATAATTCATAAACTTTGTAGCTTGCTTTAGGTGTGATTAATAATAAATCATCGTGACTGTGGGTACGGTTCCCGTGGCATGGTCATGATACGTAATCCCCAATTCGAGTGTGCGTTTCACGTGACTCGACCACAACTTCAAACAATAATAAATAAAATTAAATACGTTGTAGATTGCGGGTGCGTTTCACGTGACGCGATTTGCGATGTGTATAAATAACGAGTGTACGACAACGTAACTCGTCTCATATTAATTCCATAAAAATTTAAAATGTAGTAATGTAATGAAAACGGTAAAAGGAATAAAAATGCACATATAGATTTAAACACATGTATTAAATCAGATAGCCAGACCAATTATTAATAGTTGAGCGACCGTGCTAAAACCACAGAACTCGAGAATGCCTCACACCTTCTCTCGGGTTAACAGAATTCCTTACCCGATCTTCTGCGTTCGCAGACCATAAATAAGAGTCAATTTTCCTCGATTTGGGATTCTAAATTAAATCGGTGACTTGGGACACCATAAATTATTTCAAGTGGCGACTCTGAAAAAATAAATAATCTCATTTCGAATAATGTCACTTAAATTGGAAAAACTCTCCTATCCCCTCGGAAAAAAGGAGGTGTGACAACTCTGGCGACTCTGCTAGAAATCAGAACTCAGAATCTCTAGTTCAGGGTTCAGAATTCGAGCTTAGAATAACTGTTATACTTGCCTTTTGTTTATTATCTGATTTTTACGTGTTTGAGCCTAATGTGCTAAATGCTGCTTTTTACCGCTTTGATATTATTTGAACTGTATATAAACTGTACGAAACCCTCTTCTCTCTGAGTCTTCTGAATCTTCTGGGAAGCGTGCGCTTTGCATGGCTTCTTTTCTGTTATAGTCATATCCCAATTTTAGAACGAGGTTGGGACAAGTTGCAAAACCGGTGAAGCTTCTGTATTCCCGTTACGCTGCCCCCTCTCGGCTCGAGTTGTCTGCTCGGGTAAGCCAGGTCTAGAACAATACACCCAGGATTTAAACTTAGAATGATATAACCTCATGCCGGATCCCTAGTAGGTACGTCTATTTGCATCACGTGCATTTGACTTTGGGGACTCAATACATGGGTTGGGTCCGTCTAGGACAGGTATACCCAAATCAAAAGACCATCCTGATGCATTGTTACGTGCTACTTGTACATTTATTTGTTTCGGCTTGCATATTGACTAACTTCTAGAATAGGGAAAGAAAATCAAGAAAAACCAAGAGTGAGGCAAGAGAGAGAAATTTACCCGATTTCTGAAAATTCAGGTATTCCATTAATTCTTTCTTTATAAGTTTTTCTTTGACACATAAAATTCAAAAATTTTCCTTCTTTTGTAGAAGTTTTTCTTTTGGAAATTTTTTTAAAAAAAGGTCAAAATCCAAAAATATTTTTCTTTAATTCATTCTTTAGAAGTTTTTCCTTAGAAAATCCCAAATAAAAAAATTTATAACCAAAAAATATATATATTTCTTTATAGAAGTCTTTCATTTGAAAAAAGAAACAAATCAATTCAAAATCCAAAAATATTTTCTACCTTTTTTTTAGAAGTCTTTCTTCGAATTTTTTTTTTTTTTAAAAAAACAAATCCAAAAAAAATATTTTCTTTCTTTTCAAAAATTCTCAAAAAAACAAAACAATGAAATCGAAATCAAAAAATATTTTCTTTCTTTTTTATAAGTCTTTTGAAAAAAAAATCAAAATCCTGAAGAAAAAAAAGAGAGGGTGAGTTTATTTACTTTATTCCTAATCTCCCCGAACTACGCAAGATCTAATTCATGCGGCATCATGATACGTAGGCAATCCCCATCGGATTCGATCATTGACATCAAATAAACTGAGTGAAAAAAAAAACAAGAAAATAGTGACAAAAATAACAAAAAAAAAACTAAGAAAAAAGAAGAGAAAAAGAAAAGGAAAGAGTGAAAAATCCAAAAAAAGAACTGTGTGTCCAGATTGACAAAGAAAACCGCGGAATATTTTTGTGAAAATGCTGTCATATGGCGCGAGGAAGCCGCCAGGGAAAAGTCTCTAATGGACGAAACAGAAATGGTTACGGTCTTTCTACAGGCGCAAGAGGTGAACTACTTCTAGAACATGATGTCTGCTATGGGTAATCCGTTCGCCGAGGCTATCAAAATTGGGGAGGTGGTCGAAAATGTTTTTAAAAACGGGCCAATTTTTGAGTCATGCTGCCTTTAAGCCCACATCACAGGCCGTTCAGAGTGGTTCAGAGGGTTTGATGAACAGAAATTAGAGAGATGAGGAATTTGATACGGCACTGAAGGCCCTTACAGCCCTTGCCGAGACAGAGGAAAAGCCAAAAACGGTCGCCAAGCTTGAAAGTTCCCTATTAGACGGGAGTCTTAGTAGTTAGTCTTGCTGTCCTTTCTGCGTCCGGATTATCTCAGGGTGTGATCCGGATATTTTACTTTATTGTCTTACATTCCGATGTAAACCCTTCTATATTTAAAATTCCAAAAAAAAAAAATCAAAATCAAAAACAAGAAGAAGAAAAAAATCAAATGAAATTAATATTTCATTGTCCATGAATGTCTCTTCTTAATTCTGTCACTTCTCCTGTTTCTTTTTCAGTTCTATTAAATGCACATTTAAATAACATGACATGCTTGCGGACTTCATGCCCAGATCCTAAAACGCTGTCAGACTTCGAAATAATGAATCAAGAATCAGAATGCAATGAAGATAAGTGTAAGGAAATAAAACAAAGACTCGGAACAACTAAAGGAAAATTGGCTCCAGATTGAAAAGGTCCATACATTGTAACAAGAGTAATGCCAAAATGGAGCATTGTATTTGGGAGATATTGAAGGAAATGTCTCTGTGCCGGCTGTCAATACAGATGCGGTCAAAAGGTATTATGTTTGACCCTTTTAAGCAGCTTTAATGCTCTCTGATTGGGATGACGAAGGCTTTCATTCTTACTACCCAAACACTATCAACCCTTTGCAAACACTTTGAGCCGGTTACCTTTTCTTTAACTACCCTCTTTGGAACCTGAAAGTGTTATTGAAAAAAAAAGAAAAAAAAATAGAGACAAAAGAAAATGAAATGAAAAATGAAAAAAAGAGGAAAAGGAAAGTAAAAAGAAAGAGAAAAGAAAACAAAACAGAAGAAAAACAAAATCAAAACAGTTCATGTTACTTGAACTACGTTTGACTTGATTCCGAAAGGATACGTAGGCAGCCTCTCTCTGGGGTTCAGTCACACCAAAACAAAAACCCAAATTCCCTCAAAAGTGAAACCGGGGCAGATGTTATAATGGTTTGGCGATGATTTTGTCTGAAAGGTTCCAAAGTTGTAATTCAATCCATATCCTTTTTACCCAAATCCTTTTTAAGTCCTTCCGATCAATCGGCAAAGAGATTCAAAATGGGAGGATACAGTTACTCGGATCTGATACAACAAAATAAGAGAAATAAAATGAGAGATTCTTATTGGTGAAAATCTTACGGGCATCATAAGGCGATGGTAAGCAGAGAAATTCGAAAATGAGAGAGTCTTGTTAGTGAAAACTCACAAAGAGCACTATAAGGCGATGGTGAGAAGAGAAATGAGAGAGGCCAGCTGGTGAAAACCCGCAAAGGGCGCCACTGATCGAAAAGAGAATCCTCACAATCACTGGCATCGACACAATCCTGGGCAAAGTTTCTCAGTCTCAAAGAAAGAGTTGTGATGAATTTTTGAGAGTTGGACGGTTTACACAGATCAGGCATCTAGTCCAAGAGGCATGTCATGTTCATTGAAGTCTGTATACACTCCAGATAAGTCCTTCTTTCTTTTCCCTGAAAAGGATACCTCTTGTCTAAATTCATTTGTCTATTCCATTGTTTGCTTTTCTTTGAATCCTTTTCGGTTTAACTCTATTCTAAAACTAAGACAAAGAAGGGAAGGCAGGACTGATTTACAGGGTTCTCACTTGATACAAGCCAATATGCAAAAGAAAAGGCACCCAATCTCGGCAAGGGCATCAAGTTGACTCCAACTGGCCATGTTGGCCGATGTTTCGAAATAAAAAACTGTTGAAAGAGGGAATTCAAAGTCAAATGCCCACAAGGGCAAAATAAAAGTTGAAAAGGTTAAGTCCCATGTGACTAACCATCGTGGCAAAATCCGGAAAAGCCAGAGGTTCTCCGAGGTTAGAAATGCAATCGATATTCAGGAAATAACCAGTTGCAACTGAAAGGACCGAGACCAAGTGACTGAAACAATCAAGGCCACAAAACCAACCACTGTTTCAAACTGACAAATTGTTCTTTGTTTGAAAATAATAATAATAGGGAAACAGGTGCAATCCAAAAGCAACCTTGCAAGAAGGAGATGCAACCAAAACGAAATTACGCAAAGGCTAGAAATAGTTTTGCAGCAACTACTGCAAAAGGGAAGTCTTCTCCAAACTCTTTCCCGCATTTTACTCATTATCTTAAAAAAATATATGAAATTAAAAAGAAAAATAAAAAATAAAAATCATAGTAGTATAGGGTCTCCAATCCCTAGCTGCATTTTCCAACATAGGGTCTCCACTCCCTAGTTGATTTTATTTTAGACATAGGGTCTCCACTCCCTAGTCTCTTTTCC